>NC_090956.1:9563087-9866033 GCF_040807025.1 Struthio camelus | reverse complement strand
GGTTGTCCTACTGCCTGTCTAGGAATTATCCACCTACCGCACAGTGCAGTATGACTGACAGTCTCTAGCGGAAAGTCAGCCCCTGCTTGGTTGTCCAGGTGGTCAGCAGTGAGAGGGAATGGCAGCAGGTGCCGGAATGGCATTAGTCCTGTCAGTGTTTTGTACAAAGCAAATATTTCCAACAGTGATTCTCAAACTGAAAAGCGAGGACGCACTGGGCAATACATTTTCATCTTTGTCCAGAACTGTACCAAGAAAAAGAGCTGCCTCCTCTCAGAGTAATGAAAAGCTGAAGTTGGCCTGGCTATTCATTGGCTCCCAAGCATCCACTTGACTCAACACATTTGGATTTTTTTAGTAAAAAGTGGACTGGCCCTTTTTATTAATATTTCTGTACAAAATTCTTGTAGCCTTGGGGCAAAGGCCCTTCTCTTTGCTACCAGGAGTAAGTGTAAGAGAGAGGCAAGAAAGAGTTAAAGGCCTCCTAACATGCAGAGTTTGACAATCCTAGTCTTTGAATTAAGTGCCTGAATGTCGGATTCAGACACCTCCTTTGGCCATTCCAGTATCAGTCTTCAAGTATATAGCACGTGTGATCATCACCTTCCAAAACCAACTTCTGACCTCCAAGCCAGACCTTTTGATTGTTTCTTGTGCATCTGAGCATTTAGGAATGACTGTCAATTCTGAACCCCATTTTCCTTCTCCAGGATTATCTGCTTAAGGAAGAGCTTAATGAGATGAATTGCTATCTGTGAGATGCTTGAAACTTATATTTGAAGGCAGAATAGGCTGCCATTTAGTAAAAGATAAGTCAACATTTCTGGGGCATTGTTCATTATACCACTTCTTTTGTACTCATCTTTGCTGTGCTTCACGCTTTACATTTGTAAGTACTTTTATAAAAAAAGATTCCTGCCTGGGAATGTTGTTTCCACCGCTCCATGTTGATAACTAAACCATCTTGATACTAAAGATTAAACTGGCTCTATAGTTGGTGCGCGTTGATATCTTTTTACAGATAGCAACTGTTCCTGTCTGTCTTGATTGATAGGGCTTATTTATGTGCATGGGAAATTTTTTCATGCGATTAAAAACCAGTGATATCGGTGTATTCACTGGTATTCATTTACAGGAGCAAATTTGGTTAATAAATATTGATCTTTACATAGATTTAAATAATTCATAGAATGTCTGAGCATACTTATAGTGAAATACTCTTTAAAATTATAGTTAAACAGAGTCACTTCATGTTTAGACTAAAATAGAAGAATCTGGGACTTTTTATTATTACTTATGCCATGTAAAATCTTTATATTTTTTTTTACCTCTGTTGATGAGATTTCTTATGTCCTAGAAGTAAGGACCTGAAGAAGTGGATGATTTCTGATTCTTGAGCAAATCTGCTTGGAGATCCTTTAGCAGAGTTTCAGTGCCATCATTATTACAATCACATATAACAATTCCCGCATCAGCAAACTGCAACTTCTTATAGTCATACATGCGCTTACTGGTTTGTATGCTTCAGTGGTAACATCCTAGAGATGAAGCTGGCAATGCATATAAACAAGGTGACGACATCCAACAAACTTATACACTTGAAGGGAAAATTGCTCTTGTGTAGAGACACCATTTTTGGACAGAGTGGGATCCATAGGCTGGGACACCTGTAAAAGGAATAGTGTTTGACTTAGCAAAGCTTGAGTAAGCAATCTAGTTTCAAGTATTTAGGGCTCAGTTCTGGCTGTGACGGTTGGGGAGCTGCTATAGAGAGTTATGAGTTTGTATCTTAAACTAGAAGAAGATGGCATGATAGGGGCAAATGGGCTAGTGGGTTAACTGAATCTGGTTAAAACACTTTTCCGCTTTGGTTCTAGTAAATGTTTTGAAACTGATTTGAGTCAGACGGAAAAAGAGCCAGTGTGCAAGGCCAGTTGCCTGGGACTGAGGGTACATCCTGCTGTGCCTGAGGTTGGAGGAACCCAACCCAACCCAGCTTAGGGCTGGGAGAATCCAACCCAGCCAGTAACGAGGCAGGCTTTCCACCACGGGAGGACATGCCTCACAGGGAGATTTTTACCAGATTCTTTAAAGCAGATTTCTCTCTTGTGTGACGAGAACTTGCGTCAGGGCACAGCATGTGGGTCTGCACTTGGCCCCGTGACTTGAACATCTGAGAGTGGCTGGAATAGAAATGAGAAGATCATTTGTCAAGATGGCACATGTTTTCATTAATATGTAATTCTGCACCTTATAATAGGATAGATAGCTGTTTGAGGACTGAATCTCATATACAAGTGAGTAGGAGCAGTGAAAATTAATTTTTATTTCATTATCTTGAATGGCAAACCCATCTGTCAGATACAGAGTGATGCAGTAGGTGGCTTTTTCCATTTTTCTGCGGGGAAACTAATTAAACGTTTATAGCTGGTGTGTTAAATATTTGTTCAAAATATATTGGTGGCACTGCTTGCCATTCACATTTCATCATGTTGCAAGCAGCAAAGAGAAAGCATGCTGACACTTCCATCTCTTTGGGATTTCCATCTCATTCTCTTTCTAATCTAATCTCCTGTGGTATCGAATGAGGCCTTCTGTTTGTTAAATGAATGCCAGCAGTAGTTCCAAAATCCAGTAGTGATCAGGGTTACTTTTTTGCAAGGCTCCATTGGCAGTGTCCTAGAAAACTTGCATTTGATATCCGAAAGAGAATTTACTGACTTTATGTATTTTGCATAATGTATACAGTTTTGGCACACTTCAGGGCTTGAATTGTTTCTGTGTGGTTTTTGTTTTTGTTTTAAAATAAAGTCCTTCTTAGCAAGAATGCTGAGAAATACCTACTGTTAACTGTGGTCGTTCCAGCTGGCGTGGGAGTTGCTGCTGATAGCAAACATAGGTTGATTTGTTCAAAACTAGCACCCTGGTATCTGGGATCCCATCTGTTCCTGTTGTCGCTTGCTAGTCAAACTGAAGTTTCGCTTAGTGCAGTACTGCAGTTTTATCACAAACTTGCTCTGTCCTAAAAACATGAGAATTAAAAAGTACTTGGCATTTGCAAAGAAGAGCTTAATAACAG
Source organism: Struthio camelus (assembly GCF_040807025.1). Lineage (NCBI taxonomy): Eukaryota > Metazoa > Chordata > Aves > Struthioniformes > Struthionidae > Struthio > Struthio camelus. The sequence goes on along the minus strand of NC_090956.1, from coordinate 9,862,954 downwards.
CTCAACTGTGGTTCACAATTACAAGTGAAGGAGTGGGTTGGATCTCTCAGATCTACCACAGTTTCCAGTTTTAGATGTTGCTAATTTTAGTGACTTTTAAAACATAAGAAATGAAAACATTTTGCCAAAGAATTTGAGACAAAAAGAAGAGTAAATGTGCGTCGTATTTGAATCTTTTAAAATACAATGATCAAACTAGGAAAGTAGAGCATGCGAAAGTTGAAAATTTGGCCGATCTTGCAGTTAGATTGTTACCTAACCAGCCTGCGGGTTGTGGAACTGACTCTAGGAAAGGGAGTAGGGCATCATGAACACTTTGATTCCCTCCATGCCCGTAGGGTGGAGAAGCTTAGAAGAGTCAACTTCATGTCTCCTAAAGTGTAGTGGGGGGGGGAGGGGGGGGCTAAGGTGGCAAAGGACACTACCAGATGTGGCGACTATTTGTTGTCTCCCACTGTATAGACTGGGGGAGGTCGTGATCATGTTGGATCCCTGGGGAGTCTAATCAGAGGCTTTGCTGGCACCAGGAATCCCCTGTGCCTTCTCAGCTGTGGGGAATGGCACCCATCCTAACAATTTCTGCATCTCCTAATTTGCTTTCCTAGTGTGTATACCAGTGGTGCTGATTTCCTTCTCCCCGGGCTCTGTTTAGCTTGCATTCCTCATCCACACTGCAAGAATGGGGGCTGTAGATACAGGCTACGTCTGAAAGAATGGAACAGAGAGAAGGAGCAGGTATCTAGCTGATTTTACAGATGACTGACTTGTTTGTTATTCATCTGCAATAGTTTTAGGTTATCTGTGCAGCAGAAAAATAGGAAATTGAGGTTCACTTCCGTTTAGAAACTTCATGCCTGCTGGGAGCAGGCTTTGACCTGGACAGTAGGTGACTACCTGGTGGCTGCATCTCCCAAGTGAGCACAAGCTTTCCAGGCCACTGTCTCGGCATCAGTAGAAAGATGAAGTCCATATTGGAGCATTGAAGTGTGTATTGCAACGCTATGGGTAGACATAGACTCCTGGCATGTGTTCCTCCCCTGGCCTACAGGCCATACAAGTCTCTGTTGTTGCTCCCACGGTATTCTCCTTGCCAGAAGTGCTGTGTGGTTAAAGGACCCTGACCTTGGTCAGAAGAGATGCGAAAGCCTTGGCCTGGGACGCAGCTCCCACGCTGCAGGACCTCATGATGCAATTGTTTGCCTTGCAGTGTAGGCCGTTGCCTTCCAGCCCATTTAGACATATGCAGGACTAACTCTCACTGCAATTTGTACATGTTTCAGCTGAATGGCAGCATTTTGAATTGAGATAAAAAACATATGCTGTTATTCCTCTATCCACCCTTGCAGGAAAGTGCAGCCCCCTTAGACAGAGGTAGGAGCCAGCAGCACTTAGGGAGTTGCTTGCTGTGCCCTAGCTGGGGCTGGGAGAGGTGTTTCGGAGAGTTTCCTTGTCTCCTTGGAGGTGATGGAGCTGCAGTGGGCAGAAATGCCAGTGTGTGGAGCCTGTCTGATCAGTGGTCTTCACCTGTTTTAGATACTCAAAATAAATGCTCATGAAAATAGGACCAAGACCTACAAAACCCAGGGGGACTCTGTGCTCCTATTAGGAATGCTGATTTAGCACTGGATATGCTTCCACAAGCAGAAGATCATGACAATTTAATTGTAGTCCCAATAAAGATTAGCTCCAGCAGAGATTAAATTGTGCCTGTGAAGTATTGACATAAACTGTTTTTTCTTTCTGTATCCTTGTTACTAACACTTCATCACTGAAGGTGAACTAACAGCAAAATGAGGTAAAACGCTATGTTTTGACTGCTATTTATTTGTAAGAACGATGAAGTAAAGAGAAGTTAATATTTCATCTTCAGTCTTTAAGTGCAGATATTTAATTACGCATTGCAACCTGGTTAGCAAGCAAGCCATCTGTCATGAATTGCATTTTTTAGCAGATAACTATAAAATGTGAGAGGTCCAGTAGTTTAAAAATCATCCATCTCTTGTTGACCTGCCTGAGAGATGTGAAAGCTCAACTATTCTTTCAGTGCTGTATTCTTCAGTGCAATGAGTAACACTCCTTCCATTCAAATAGGTGATCCTTCATTTCATTAGTTTGACCTTTTTTTTCTCTGCTTGCATAGGAAAATAACTTATTTCAGTAGTATTAATAATTTGGGAACAAAGACTTTGGAAATCTATTTTTGAAACGAAAGATTAAGCGGTCTTCCCTCTCTTACTGTGCAAGAGACGGTTTCAGGTCTTCGAATTTATTTCTGCTTTTATCTACCCCTTGTAGGAAGAAATTGCTGTTCTCAAACAGTTTCAGCAGCCATACTTGTATAACGCCTATAGGTGTGGTCAGGGGACCCACTATGACTAAAATGTGAAGCATACCTCTGATTTTGTGTAGTAGGTATGATATTTTTGTATTGGAATTAAACTAGATCTTAATTTTCTGCTTCTTGATATAAGCAAAAAATCACAAACTGCCTGTTGGTGTCACGCTGGGCACAGCCCCTAGCTGCAATTACTTGTTTTTAAGATCATAATAGAAGTGTTGTTTGCAATGTTAATCCCCTCCTTCTGGGGAGCAGTGAGTCTCCCTTGAAAATGGTAGGACTATCTCGGGGCATTGCAACTGGTTGCAAACCTTCTGCAGATTTTGTTCAAAAAGAATAGTTTGTGCCTTGATCTCTTTACCCTGGCACATATACCTTTCTAAATGAGAACAGTTATATTGATGATAAGGGCATTTAAGCAAAATGGTCAGTCATTTTAAGAACTTGTGACAGCTGATCCCAGTAAAACCATTAGTAAAGTAGCATTCAAAAGAGAAGTCACAAATACTGAGCCACTGATATTTTAATTCTTTTATTTTTTGATCCAGCTCTCTGTTCACTTGAGATGATTCAGTCTTTCCCTCCAGGAAGGATTCCCCACAGTCCTCAGGGTTTCTTTTTCTCTGTGCTATTAAAGTTCTGCTTTCTGTGTTACTACATTCTCTTCCTGGCTGAGATCCTCTTTGATTCCTCCTGAAGGATCCTTCCAAAAAAGCAAAGGCAAGAGCAAAGCTGCTTATTACTGATAATCACCAAAAAGAAAATCCTTTTGGTAATTCTTTACTTTCCAAAATATGTTAAAGACTGTAGGAAATGTAGCTTTTCATCTTTTCAGCTGAGGAACTTGAGGGCAGGTTGATGAGGTCAGAAGTAGTGCAGCTGTTACCAAAATGTGTTTTGTTTTCACACCCTTACACTGGTTTAGTTTAGATGAGGCTTTGTGTGAAGTTTTAAAAAGAACTTGGAAAACCACTTTCATTAAGCTGATGGGCATAGGACATTTTTTCCTAGACAATCTAAAAGGAAACTACCCTCTTTATTTATCCTGTTTGTGAATGCTTTGAGGTCAGGACAAAGAGTTACTCCCAAAAGGGGATTTTCGCATCAAGCACTGTGCTGCGAAAGACATAATACTGCACCCTTCTGGGACAATTTGGAGGGTGCCCAGTAAGGATGGAGAATATGAACAGATGAGCAAATGCCAGTTATTTCCCCCTTTTGCCACACAAAACATGTTTTTTGAATGGTATTTCCCAAACTAGCTCTTTTAGTTATACTTTGTTGTGAAATAAAGCACAAAGAGATAACAAACTATACACGGTTCTGTAACATTGCACATAGGAGACTTTGTGCAGGGGACTCAACGGATTTGCTACAAACACATCACTCAAGAACGTGCATCAGAGGTAGACACCAAATTTAGGCTTTGCGTATTGGAAAGCAGAAGTGTGCAACGACAGACTGGGCAGACATCCAGGATGTCTGATCATTCACTACAGACTTGTGTTTCCCAATATTAGTTTAGTCATCTCCCTCCATCTGTAACCCATCTGAGCAATGAAGTCAGGAGTGAATCAAAGCCTTTGGCGGAATCATTTCTCCACCCACAGACAGTTTTCCTACTAGTTGAAAAATGCAGTGTTGATGGTAACTATTGCCACCCTGTGGATTTACTTCTTCCCTTCCAGGCAAGAATAGGCCCATGCTTGTCATATTGGGTGGTCAGTATCTCCTTTTATACATCTTTTTTTGTTGTTGTTACTTGGAGTGGTCTGCACAGGGCTTGATCATGATGATGACTTCTGTTAGGTCTTTTTTCAATGAAAGTTGGAAAGTAAATAGGCTGATCTGGGGTTGCAGATGCTTGTCTGGTCTTATTTAGAGTGAAGGAGAAAGGGCTGAGGAGTTGGGCAGTAGCTGTTATCAGATTGGCTAGAAAGGGGACAGTGTCTGCCCTCAGTTGTGCCATTGCTTCATGAAGAAGAGAAGCTGCACTGAATGTAGAGGGATAAGGTGGGCATGGATATTCAAACCATTCCAGCCTTAGCTTAAGCCAGTTGAGCTAAGGCTTTCCTGCCCCCCACCAACTGAAACACTGACAAGCTCTTGCTTACACTTTTCAAGGTGCAGGTTCCTTTCTGCCCAGCAGCACTATCAATATGTTAGCCCAGTGGCTCAGGGATAGCGTGAGCAGTGGGAGAAGAGCTTTTGTGTGATGGAAACAAGGATGCGAGTGGGAGCGTGCCTGCCAGGCAGCGAGAGCGGTGTGACCGCAGCTGATGCGGTCATGCCAAGCTGGTCAGCTTGAGACTGGCTAAGAGCTGATAAGAGCAGCCCAGGCGTGAGCTGTGGCTGAAGCCCATACTCCAGGGCTATGGTATAGGCCAGCTCAGATGGGTCTGTAAAAGGTGTGCACATGTCTTGGATCCACACACCGATCGGTCGGTCTGCTGTGCAATCCAAGTCCTACCTTCTCTCTTGATTCTGCTTTTGTCTTGCTTTGTTCTTCTAAGAATTCAGAAAATGCCTTCAAGGTATGTTCCCCAGCATAAGCCACCACCTGAAAAGAGTTTGAAGATTAAGATTTAACTGTCTGCTCAAAATGCCTAAAGTCACAGCATAATCAGCTGAAGGATCTCAATTCTGTAGATTTACCAAAGTCTAGACTCCTGTGTGCAGTTTAGAAAGCTAGGACAGAGACACAGCAAATTCCACAGTTATCTGAAACTCAAGTGTAAAGAAAAATAGATATATCCCTAAGAAGAAAAGGACTTGTACTAAAAAGAGAGCCATTATTATATAATATCAGGCCTAGGTCCTGCCAGTGACTGACTTCAGTGTCTTTTCTATGTATTTTTTTAAATATTTGCAAGATATTTTGAATAGAAGAGCCCTTTAAGGGTCCAGACGTGATTTTCAAGGCTACCTAAAGATTTTTATGGAAATTCAAAATCCTGAAACAATTTTGAAAATCACAGTCCAGAAGTACCAGCTGTTCCACAACTTGAATGTTCAGTTAGAACAGGAGGAAGATGAACAGCGGTATTAATTGCCTTTTACTTCACCTTGAGCTGGGGATTTATGGAGGATTTTATTATGGGGATGTTTAAGGGAAAGCGTGCTTTGAATTTAGGACTTCAAAATTCTCTGAAGAGTTCTAGCACCATTCTATATTTTAAAGATTTTTTTTTTCAAATACTTTTTCTCTCTGAAGTCTGAAAAATATTTTGCACAAGTCTGTTAACCAAAATTTGTGGAAGCTCATGTGAGTGATACTGGGAATTGTCTGCTGTTATCTATTTAGAAATAAGCAGGTGCCTATTCTCACCTAGGGTAAGCTGACTTACGTCCACTGAGACCAACAGTGCTGTGTTACTTTACGTTATTTGCTAATATGCCTGAAATGAGTTCAAAGGACTGTAAACAAAACACCTCTGTTCTCTGCTGTGTTCAGTAGGAATATACATAGGTTTAATGTTTCCCATGCAGTGAGGTATTTTCTTATAATAAGAAAAACTGTAGCAGCTTTGAAGTTATTTTTCAATGTTTGCAAGCTTAAGGTTCTTGATTAAAATTATTTGATTCCTCCAGAGGCAATTAATAATTTCAGATGATTGACTCTGATGATGGCTGGAACAGCAAGTTCTCAGCGCCTGAAGACCTGTAAAGCCCGAAAAGCAGCTGATCTATGTGCTGGTTACTGAGGATATTTGTCAGTGCCTCTCATTAGAGGGTGAATGAATGCATAAGAGAATGCAAATGTGATTTTTCTCACTTAATACAGAGAAACAAATAAAATCATCTTAAGATCTGTCTGAAAAAATTGCACATTTTCCTCCTAAATTTGGAGTGGATGATGCAGTGCGTGAGTTGTTCATCTGCTTTGCAGATGTAACTCCAGTGCTGCTCTGCCACTCCTCCTTCCTCCACATCATTCAGCAGCTTCGCTCTCTGGTTCCTTCAGCTCTGGCTCTAACTGCTCCCCAGCAAACAGCCAAGTACCAAATGTAATTGCTCCTGGGGAGAAAGAGCAAAGACTTTGTCTCACTGTGAGAGCTGATTTTTGCTTTTGGCATGGGAATTTTTTTCTTTTGTATCCATAGCCATTTAGCCATGTGTTAGAATCAGTATATCTGTATATTGAAACCAAGGATTACTAAACAGAGCGAGAATGAGAAACAAATGCTGAAGCACTGAGCTGATGCTTTGGAAGACTAGGTGCACAGTTAAATGCCTAGCTATAGATCTATGTCGCTGAGCCCATCTAGCTGCACGTTAATTCCAGTACTAACCCCAAGTGGCTCCTGATTTGAAAATGCCATCATGCACCTAGTTTTGCAGCCATTGAATATAGGATGACTTGTCTTTAACTTTAGGAGAAGCTCAATCCGTTCTTAAGCAGAATAAAGAGTGACAGCCCACTAGAAAGAAGGCAGTTCACTTCCTGGAGACCTAGCAGATACTTCTGTCTGGAGGAAGATAGTATCCAGTATTGCATCAGCTGAGAGTGCCCGGAGGGTACTGTGGAGTAATGTGTTCTGCCTGTGGTTCTGACTTTAAGGAGATATAAGGGCAGGCTCTGGTGGCCAGAGACCATGATATCCCAGTTCTGGAAAACATGTCTGGGTCATCTTGTTAGCAACATTTCCATCAGTTGATTGAAATTCGGAGATGTTTACATGCAGGTTCAGAGATGTTTACATGCATTTTGATGTGCTTTTTGGAGGGAATTTAGATCATGAGGCCCTTTAGAGTCTTCTGGCAATTATTTCCTCCTTAAAGTTCCTACTGCTTCTGCCCTAGCATTGAATGCATCCTTAGTCCTTTACCAGTAGGAAGGATCAGTAGAGATAATTGGAAAGCTCATTTGTTGTGTGTTTCCAACACTAGCGAAGCACTGAGGGCTAGAAAAGATGCCTGTGTGAAATCAAGATTGCCTCAGATGTTGTTACTGGACTGTATAAATTTCCTGTTCTTTTTCTTTCTTCGGAGCATACCAGTTTAACTCCTTGGCTCCAAGCCCCTTCTAGCCCTCTCTTCGTGGCCAAAATAAGGGAGTAAGGATTGTAATTTTAGAGAAGTGCCTGTACAATGCGAAGTGCAGTAGAACTCTGACCCTTGGCGCGTTGTGATGTTACATGTGTATCCTGCCTCCTGACTTTGGGAGGACTTTGCGTCTTTATCTTTGGTTAATTTTTATGAAGTATACTTACAAGAATTCCACGTATAACTGATGAGTGGGTGCCAGTGACCGAGAGCTGTTACCGTAACTGTGTATTAATGGCCTGAGTGTGTGTCTGGTCATGTATGACTGTCTGTGGTAAGTAAAGATTTTTGATCCAGCTGTTCATATAGTGCCGTAAGGAAGAAGTCCAGAACACTTGGATCAGCCACCACAGACACCTATGGGACACCCATGCTGGTGATGAAGTGCAGTTCTGTGAATGTGTCTATGAAGCTAAGGGAGCTAGTGTAAAAACAGGGTTCACAAGGAAGAACTTGAGATTGCAAGCACTCTTTAATTTTGGGATGTTTTATAAGTATAAAACAATCCTTTAATATTTAATGAAAGTTGTTACTAATTTTTTTTGACAAGCTGACATTTATTATGAACATTTAATCGATCTCTGCTCTTCTGCATAAAGACTACACACAGTGTGAGTATGCAGGACTGCGGTTCAATTCATTAGGAGCTGTGCATGCACATCCAAGAGCAAAATCTCTCCCTAAAAGATTAAATGAGGATATGGACAAATGTCTTGGAATTTAATTGAAGTTTGGGACTAAGAAGAAAAATGAAAAGGTTAGTAATGTCTTAATTATAACCATATCTTAGAATTAAATTTTTTTTGGCCTCAGAGATGGTATTTGTTTAATCAGATTATCCACGTAGATAGAAGAATATAATTATTTGTCTAATATTTTCCTTTGTCCCCTCTTTCAGCAACATTTTCTGAACATACTGTAACATAGCTGATGTATTAGGTAGCATATTCTAAAAATGTTTAGTCTTGGCAACAGTATTTATTCTATGTTGAGGCATTTCAGTAGTATTGGAATGAAATGAAATTACTGGCATAAGCATATAGGAGAAAGTTCCAGGATTTGTTTTTTGTAACCGTTTAGAGGATGTAACCTCTAAAGTGCTGGTACCATGCTGTTGTTGTAGTCATATCTGCTCCAGAAACAACAGAGAGTGGTTCTGTGAACGTACTCACAGTTCGAAGCACAAAGATGCTGCAGTGATCAGGAGGATATCTGTAAGTTTATTCTGAGTTAAGACTATTACTAGAACCCAAGAGGTAGAAGGTAAGACCCTAACAACTTTGTAAGTCCAATTTGGTAAATAATAAATGGACTTTTGCCACAACCTCACTCATAAGAGAAGAAAGGTAAAAGGGTTTTATCTTTGGCTCAGGTTCTTGGCGGCAATGAATCCAAGGTTGAGTAGATGAGGAATAAAGTCGTCTTGCTTTAAAGGCTCCTCTCTCACATGCTTGCCCGCTGCAAACTGCATGTACGCACATCCCCCTTCCATGTGCAGAAGTGCCTTTGCGTTCTCCCCCTTCAGCCTCTCACCTGGTAATCAGGTCCTGCAGGAAACAGTCTGAAGAATGGATAGCGATCCAACACAATCGACAGAATGTCATTTGCCGTGACATCTATCTTGGCAATGATTATGCCTTTGCGACTTTCATATTCCTCTCCCAGTTTATCCCAGATTGGCAGGAGTTTTGTGTAGTCATAGGACCAAGGGGCATCATCTACATTTAAAAAAATAAAAGTGTACGATGCGGCAGAAGAGCATATACTGGTGCAATTACTGGGACCCATTTAGCCCATAAAGTTCACAGGGTTTTGGATTTCAGCTCTGGCCAGTCTCTGCTTGAAACCATTCAACCTTCATGAATTTTGTGCCCTAACTCACCAATACTCTGGTAATAACCAGCTACTTCCCTAGTGCACTTCTGATAGCAGTGCTGCTGTAACTCTGTCTAGCCTTATATAACAAAAGTAAACACACAGCACTTGCCATATGACCTTGCTAGAGACGAGTAGCAGTACAACCAAAAAGTCTTGGAGTTCGGGGGAGTGCAGCTAGTTGTACATATTTATTTTCACGCTGCATGTTTTCTCTCCTGAAGTAACTAAGGCCTAAACTACCACTGCTGCTGGCTGGTACAGAAGAGGGCAGTGGTTTGTTGCTGGGAAGGGTCAACAGGAGAATGACTTCCTTTTACAGATAGGGGAGGAAGAAAAGGAGTTATTTGCTAAACCACAGCTCCTCTTCAGGGTTTAATCCTAGAGCGCTGTAGCCACTCTGCCTCTGGCCTTGGAAGCGGCCTGACTCTTACTGTACGGCATGTTATAATGTCCTATTGTACAGCATGAAATTCTAATAACACTTTGTCCGTCAGTGTTCAGATTTGGTATTATCTGGACAAATATTTACTTAAGGGATCCAAAGTTATTTAGTGCAACCTTACATCAGCAAAAGCTCATGGTGTTGCAATAGTTATGACACAAGCTTTTCTTTAGTGCTTTCATCAGACAGCAAGAATTCATTAACCTGGGCTTCTGTAAAGTACAGGGTTTAGTTTGGTATGGAAACCTGAGCTTTCTTTTTTCACCTCCAAATGGTCACACGGGAGCTACTTAGTATCCAAATACAGTAACGACTCTTACAAAACATTACAAACACAGTCATGGTCTCATTGAAGACAATCCTGTTGAAATTCTTCCCAACGAGCACTTTGACAGGCATCTTGTCCCAGTCTTCTGGAATTTCCTCACTAGAGAGATGTAGCTAATCAGAAACAGACACACAGCTGTGAAAGTGCAGGGAGCAGTGAGAAACTGTACTCTAGTTCAAGTTAATGTGGGACTGACTGGATGTTTCTCTACCTGATGTCTATCGTTACTGTACATTACTTCAGCTATCTCTGTATCTTATCCAGCCTTTCCGTGTTACTCTCTTCTCTCCCTTGAGTAGGGAGCTGGGGTCTGGCACCAGCTGGTAGTCTGGATTACCTATCCCTCTCTTGAATACAGGCATCGTAGTAGATGGGCTAAAAATGACTCTTTGGCACACAGATGAACTCCTTGTCCTGCATTCTTGTTGTCCAGCGTTCCAAAGCTGGACTACTGAAGAGCTTACATGTTGTGATCTCTCAAAAGAGTGGTGTATAACCGATAAGATGATGGATCATACATTGCTGCCTGAATTTTTCTTCCTTCCCCCTCAAACACGGTCACCACATGGCTCCTACAATATACATTTTATTTCCCGGCCGTTTCTTTTCTTTTACACTAGCAGTGTGACAGAAGAAAGAGCACAGTCCCCACGCGAGTCTGCCACTCAGACAGCTCTAGCTGGAGAAGAGATGGAGATGTCTCCTGTCCTCCTCTCCCTCGACGCTGAAGTCAGGATCTACTGCTTGAAACTCTTAAATTCTGTCTGATGTCAATTTGACCACTTCACCTCTTCTTGTTGTGGAAAGTAAAGCAAATCACCCTAAAAAGCACTGAATAAGCAACACATTTTAATGTATTTTTCACATGGGTATGGAGGATGACACCTCATTTTGACAGCAAATATTGTATTATCAATTGGGAATGATTTCCTCCTGTTAAAATTCACTCTTTGACAAGGAGCACTAGGAGTCACAAAATTAAGTTTAAACTCATTTGCAACAAATGCCAAATATTATTCTACTTTGAAACAGTCAGCTTTCTATTTACTGGACCTTCCTGCAACCTCAGAGCCCTTTGTGATCGGTCATGAAACTTCATCTCTCCCAACTGGGGAAGTGAAACATTATCTCCATTAAATGATTGGAAAGATTGAGGCACAAAGAAGTTTTAATCCACTAAAATATGGCAGCTGAAACCAACTAAAATATGGCAGCTGAAACTAACTAAAATATTGGGCCGTGAATGATTTTCCTAAATTTACCTAGGAGGACTGGAGAACTTTGTAGCCCATCTCAGTTGGTCTGTCATCGAGTGAAGATGAACACATTAGAGCAAGCAACCCTGATCATCAGGGATCATGGACTGATGATCAGATCAGTGCACAGTGTTTTAGTAATTTCAGGGATGTTTCAGCTTTGCAAATTTGTTAGTATTTTAACTGGTGTAAAGGGACATCTCATTAGTAGTGGACATACCTCTGCTTTTCCATCTAGGTAGCTCTGACAAAAATGTCTTAGGTTCTCCACGTTCACCTCATCTGCAGGCATTTTGTACTTTGCATCTCTTGTCAAATTTAGGATTCTCACGGCAGGAACATCAGCTTCAGTGATGTGAAAGTGCTCAGAAACTCGTCCGTTCCTTGTTTCATTAGTATCCACCAAGACAAACGTTATCTGATAATAAAGAAGCAGTCAATCATCTGGTTGAGTCCTCCAGCTTTGGTACAGACGTTTTAGAGAAATGGATCATGCTTGGAGTTTGGCAATGGTTAGGATCAAGCCTTAAACGGAAGGAATTGTGTGGAACCGTTTTTTGGTGTCAGCCCAACCAGCAGCTTTGTGGACTTTTATCTTATCATAGCTTGATCCAAGTTCATAACAAATGCAAAAGCAAGCAAAAGGGTTGGAGGCTTTCCCTCTGTGTTTTCGCACTGGTTTGCACTCATCTATTAAATTAATTTTGCTAACACATCTAAATTACCCTGCAAAGCTCTTACATTAAAGCTGAGTGGTCTACCACAAGGTGAATTACCATTCTGCAGCCTCTAGTATATTGGGAGCAGGAGTAGCGCCGTAACGATTGACGACGGAAACTGAAATATCTCTGTGTATGACTGCCTATACCTGTTAGTATGTATGAATACACCTGTGTGCTGCAGGCAAAAGGCTATGCAGGCTCCTTGCGATTCTCTTCAGGTTTTGTAGCTGGTTTCATCCCTTAGTTCAGGCAATACGCTGAGACTCTCCTGGCATTTCCTGGTGGTGACAGAAATTGCCAGAACCCTGCTAAAAATGTCTTTGATTGACTTTCTAGGAGCAACTTTCATATATGTAAAATCAGAAGGAGGTTTATTGGGAGCAGCTAGAATTAGTGTTGGTTTGTGTGATCTTTATGTTTTAAAGAACTGTTCTCCAGTGAAGATTATTCTTTGAATTTTCCAGATCATTTTGCTATATTAGTTTTTCCAACTATTTTTAAATGGTTTGCTAGACTTAGAGACAGGCTGACAGCAGTGTACCTTTACCAACAGCATCGGTGAGTGTTTTTCAGTTGATCTTTTGACAGGTGGTATTTGCAAAGCAGGATTCAGCGTTATAAGCCTTTCCTCTAAATTCCACAGCAGCAGACTTGTAATTTTCATAAGTCACGTTGAATGTCTGCGAGTTCTTTGAGGTGAACAGCAGGATGTGACTTTCAACAGGGACATCAAAAATCTTCACAGATGTCTGGGAAACAAAAGACGCAACATCTGTTCTACTCTTTGTAAGCAGAACAGTGAATCAGATGCTCAGAGTACCAGTGTCATTCGGTTCTGGTATAGCAAATTTTACTTTTCAAGACTCGGATAGTTCCCAATCATTTTCATAACCCTTGGATTTTTTCATTCTTTTAAAGAAGATAAAGTGAGAAGAAAAAGTGAGTATTTTCTTTGTTCCAGGAAAAACCTCACCATTATTCGTAGATTTTAGAGTCAGAAGGGGCTGTTCTAGGCTGACCTTCTGTGTAACACATGCTGAAGAGTTAATATTGAAGATGTGCTGAAAGTGAAAGGCAGTATTACCCAGGGAGGCCCAGCTGCAGCAGCTGGACCTGGTGGGTACTTCCTTCACTGCTTCTGGGTGGCATCAGCAGCTTACATCTCCTTCCTTGCACAAAGAGCTGCCCTTTTTGTCATCCCGCCCCATGATTAGAGGCTATGAGGTATCCCCTATGCAAGTAGCTACTTCCACATTTTTCCCCTTCTAGCTGTACTAGCAACCGTTGTTGCCAGTTTCTTCCTTTCTTACCTTGGCCCAAAGGACTGGCTTGCAGTCTGGGAGTGGAAGGATTGGAGCCAGGGTAGGGACTGACCTTCCAGCCTCCCATCCCACCCAGGTTTTGCAGGAGCAGCCTGAGCCTTCACGTTAGCTCCGCAGAAAGAGGTTGTATGTTCAAGCAGCATTTACTGTTTGACCAGCCATTCCCTGTCTCCCCCAAGAAACAGTATCTTGCCAGAGAGAAGCATTCTCTGGTCTGGATTTGCCAACAGCTGCCTGTTGGGTTCCGCTGCTGTGTCTCGATTTGTTTGTGTTTGGCCTGTTCAAGCAAAAAAGTCTTGAATGTTAAGGAGCAGGTTAGCCAGACTTAATTTTGGCTTCAGCTGTTTTGCATTCAGCTACTTTGACAAATTGGCAGGATTAGAGCCCTGTAAACATTTGCTGCAGCAATGCAGGTGGCCATGTAGCTGTTAGAACTGGGTCTTTTTCTGTACGAGTTCCTGTGCTCCTCTGCTGTTGGGGTCATCGCTCTAAGGCAGTGCAAGACAACAGCTGTAAGGACAAGCAGGAGACACAAGTGCCCTCTCCCTCCCCTGAATTCTTCTATGGAGGTTTTACATTTGAGTATTTTTTTTTTTTTTTATTCCTCCCCCCCTCCCCCCCCCCGCCCCGTCTTTCTTTCCTTCCTTTCTGTAATATATTGTAGAGGTACTACAATTGAAAGTTTGTAACAAATGGGAAATAGCATATAAAACATGATATGTGTAAACCAAATCCCCGCTTCTCTTCCGGGCACTGACTTGCCAAGGTGTATACGCAGTGCTGTCACATACTGCCTGTAGCAGTCTAGTAGCCTGCAAACAAGAAATAAAGGGGGATTTCTCATAGACTCATCTATGAAATGTTACTGGCCTTCTTTCTCCTTGGTTTTTGTTAATAAAATGAAATAAGCATACCTCCAGGTTATATTCAGTGACCAAATCCAAGGTAAAGGTTTTGATTAATCTTGTTGGATCCAGTTTGTTCTGGTTGCCATCTTCAAGCACTTCATTATGTACAGGTTTTCCCTTGGACAAATAGTAAAATTTTATAAGGTTGTTGGCTTTATCAACTGTAGGAGCAGACATAAAGTCTGTACTCTAACATGTTGTTATTCTCTGCCTTGCTTTTTTATGATCCACAGTAACTGAAATTCCACAACTTGTAAAATAAATGTCACAGATTACAGGACATGATTATAGCTAAAATTCAAGATGCAGCTGACAGTTTTAATTTGCTCAGTAATCTTAACATCCTGAAAGATCTTTTCTATATCTAGACACACTATCTGTGACATATGAATCTTCACTCAGGATGTCCTTGGTCTGACTACTCTGAAGCCTAAATGTTGGCGCCACTTCTGTATAGTTTTGTTCTTGTTGTTGGACCCTTCTTCTGATATGACTTGGAAGAAAAGAAGACTCCTGGCCTGAAACAGCACAAAGGAAAAGAGGTAAAAATCTGCAAAACTCCCTGAACCTGGCAGCACCTGTAGATAATTGGTGGGTTATAAAATCAAGCCATTTTATCCAGATCCCTAAATGTAAATTGGAAAACTGAATGTGGGCAGCCAGATTTGAAAGTGTCAGTTTTCCAAAGCTTGCTGTTTGCCTCCTCTTATCTGTAAATACAATATTTGTTATGCTAAACTTTGTGAATTTCACCTAGGAAATTATTTAACCTGAAAATTTCCCCAGCAGTCTTAAGCAGCCATTGCTGTTTGTCACACCTTGCCCATGAGGCTTGTGCTCCTACCTTCTTGAACACAACAAGAGTGTTCTTTTGGATGCCATAGTTAGTACAGACTTCCTCGCTGGTGGTCATCCCAAAAGGCATCTCTGGCACGTCTCTTGCTGTCTCACAGAAAGCTTCCACACTGTCATCATGAAGTTCCTAGTCCCAGAAACAGTGATTTATAAAGACCAGTGCCCTTCGTCCTGCCGAGATGTTAGGGAGTAAAAGCCACAGTGAGGCAGGCCCCTGAAGGCTTGCAAGGTACAGAGCAGAGTGTAAAGTGTGTATAGTTTGCCATGATTGCCTCTCAAGCGGAGATCTTCAGCACAGAGGAGGTCAAGAGGAAAGCTGTGACAGTGTTACTGCGTTCCGCTTTCCAGCTGGTGTCGGCTGGGCTGGGCTGGGCTGGGGCAACAGGGGTACTGCATGGTCCCGACCTCCTCCCTGCTCTAGTCTCTGCCTTGTACTCCCCTGGTATTTCCGTACTCTGTGAAGAGGTCTGCAGCAGGGAGAAAGATCACTCGAGCAGCTGCTCCCCTGCTGCAGCCTGTCGGCACAGGAGTGAGCGATCCGCCCCAACAGGATGTGATGGGCGAGAGAGGGGCTCTGCTTGCCAAGAGACCTGACTGATGTGTGTAATGCTCTGACTGAGTGCTCTCCAAGGCACGGACCTCCACTCCTACATCTGTTAAACGCTCACTCTGCTGTCCACCCTCAAACTAATAGTAAATAGACATGATGAAAGGCAACAGCTCTTCCAGATTTGATTTAATCGGACAATTATTTTCTGCTAGATGAATAGTAATTTATGTGCTGAGACCTCTCAGCACGTTCTGGCACTTGCTTTTGTGAGCAGACTGTGACTAATAGGAGGCCAGATCCAACCCTGTATTTACTTGGACAGTATTTTGTTGGTTTCTTCTAATTACATTTCTGGCGTGCCCTAGCTCATGCTCATGGTCATCTATTGTCACTTCAGCCTCCAGATGAAACCTGAGTCCGGTCAGACACCTCTGCGGGCACTGTCTGCTCTCAGGTTGGTCCAGGGAACTCTCCAACATCACTGTGATACTCAGGGCTTCACAATCCAGCCTAGGACTGGGAAAAAAAAATCTCCTCAGTTAGAAAAAAACATTGATAGAGCATTTCAGATTTTAAAGGTTTCAAGGACCTTCAAGGACTGAAAAAGCAGGAAAAAATTATTCCTATTTTACAGACTCATGACTACATGCCATGACAGCTTGTATTTACTCTGTACAGTTTGACTTGTTCTATATCGTTCAGCCCCAAATCCTGAGAACCTTATTGTGCTCTGGAAATTAGGAGGCGTTTACTTGAGAAAGAACTGCATGAGTTGGATCGTCTACACTATATTATTTTATGATTTCCTATCCATGCAAATTTCTTAGTTGGTGAGAGCAAAAAATCAATGGTTTGCATGGTATTTATGAAACTCTGTTCCAACTGCCCTCAGTTTCACTGAAGCTATTTAAATCATCAAATGAAAAGATGGAGTAAAGGCTCTCTGACCACATTAGACAACGTTTGCTGCTTTTTTTTATGGTGCTAAGGAGGAGGGTCCCGTTTCTTCACCAGAACAGCCTGCAGCTGTTCACGTCTACGATTTTACACTGTCTTTGAGAAGAAATTAGCCAACCTAGATTTTGAAGTCAGTCAGTACTCTGGGCAGGGATTACAATGTTTTGCTTCTGCAGAGCCCAATAACAGTGTATTTGTCACGGCAGCAATGGGCTAAGTCTTGCCAAAGAAAAGGATTGAATAAAGTAAGAGTAGGTAAGTTTATAGCTCTGCCCTGTTCCCATCGGCTACCAAATTTGGGGTGATTTGGCAGGAGCATTTTCTGTGAGGACACAGGAGAGTCTGCTGTGACCAGGGCTATGAAAATGCTGCTGTGGCATCATGCTCTCAGAGCTGCTGCTAAAGGTGGTAGGTGTCTGTGCCTGGGTACCTAATTCATGAAAAATGCAATGGAGTGAGATGTTCTCACCTCTGCCTGGGCTGCTTATCTGCAAGTGCAAAAATGTAGATAGAAATAATTAAACATAACAAAATGCAGAGAAAACTGATGGCCTAGTTTTTCAGGCTAATTCTTTGTCTTTGGGACATCTGAGGTTTGGTGACCGTGACAAACAGTATATCCCGAAATCAGAAATCAAACCAGCCGTTTGAGTTTCCCAGTGAATTACCTTAAAAAAACCAATCACTGCCATATCTTCAACGTTTATGGTATCTTCAGCCTGAGCAGTAGAGTTGATTAACACAGTGCTAGGTCCCGTTCTTCTTTTCACCCATGTAATAAATGCAGAGGCCTCTCTGACTCCTTTGGAAGGAGAAAGGAGTTAAAATGACCATTAGAATGACGTACAAATTTCTGAGCAATCCAGGCGGAAGCAGTGGAGGTGTAGAAAGAGGCTGAGTTCAAACAGGCTTTGGACTCCTAAGAGCAGAGGTCTAAGTTTAATTCAGGGTGGACTTGGTCATCCAAATTCACGCTCAGGTTCTAGTCTCCGTTCTGCTGACTCTAGCAAATCACTGGTGGATCAGCACTGCGCTTGTTGAACCTTTACAAATTACTGTGTTTCTAATTAACTGCTTAATCGCATGTAGAGAATAGAGATGAGGAAATTCGAACAAGTAGAAAACCAGTTCTCACAAGTGACTCAAAGTCACAATAAGATTTAAAGAGCTATTGACCTGAGGTTTAATCCAAAATGAATTCAGACTAATTACAGAGTTTATTGAACTGTCTGTTCAATTAAATTAGGTGTCAAAGTTGTTCCTTCACCGCTGCAGAAGGCATCTGATAGGTAGAGACATGTTAAAATTCCTCTGTGGTGTTGCAGCTTCACTTTTCGGTTTAGGCATGAGAATTGAAGCTAAAAACTGTCCAAGTTGTTCTTTAATTCTTGATTGTTCTATCTTTTGGGTCCCAAATTACAGCTATCAGTTTTAGTGAGTTTACAGTCAGTCTGTTGTATTTGGTAGATTTTCTTCAAGCTTTCAGGAGTTTTAGCCCTCTTGAATTTCTTTAAAATATGTAGTTCATAGCTATGATGTTTTCAGAGGAATTGGAACCATGAATTGAGGCTCAACAGTTGAAAATCTCAGCCTTAAAGTAGCCCTTTCATGTCTGTGAGTCTGATATCCTTGTTGAAGTAGAGCAGGAGTCCAGCAAAGGGTTAAGAAAATTGTATGTGGAAAAAAAAAAAATGTATGCCTGTATGCCATGCAGTGTTAAGAGTTGAGATGTACAGTACAAGCGGGTTATCAAAGATGCAAGTCCTGGTACTGTGCAATTTAGCAATATGACAAGATAAGATTGAGTCAGACCAATTCATTTTACTGCCATCAGGTCATTTTGCAGCAGCCTTCACTGCAACTGGTTCAAAATACTTTTTTTTTTTTTTTTAAGGCCAAGTAAGCAGGCATCCACTCAGGAGCGTATAAGCTGCAGAGTAAAGCGCAGAGCAGTATCTAGTGGGCAAACAGTGTTTGATTTCTGCTGTCTAAATGGAGAATGGAGCTCTTGCAACTTGCATAGCAGCTGTTAAACCCCTCAGCACATACTTCATTTGGTTAATCTTTCTATTGGTTTGTTTTAAACAGGCTGTAGTTAAGTTTCTTTGGGCCAAATTCCAGCCTTGGAGCTGTAAATGATGATTTTACAAAGCCTAAGATTTGGCATTTGTGTTACGGCCGCTGTCAGGACAACCATTCAGAAAGTCTATCTTCCATCAAATATTTGAGTGGATTTCTTAATTTAAGCAATGTCTAGAGTTTCTTTTGTATCGATATTTATAGGTTTTGTGTAATAACTCACTAGGTGATTGCTGTGCGTTTTCAGTTGCCAAGTCTGAATGGTTTCAAAATTATACTTGATAGGTGAAATTTTACTGGTTGTTGTACATAATCATTTACCAGTCAACAGAAAATAGTTAAGCCATTATTGGTGGTACATGTGTTCTGAACAGTTAATACTGTCTTGGGCAAATCATAGAGCAGAAAACAGTTTCTTAACTTCTTGCACCGTAATAGGTACCTCTTAAATAACAGCTCTCTGCTGAAATATGACTGTGTGCGTGCTGTGTTACAGTACTCTGTATTCACTGTTTCTCAGAAGCATATCTGTCGAGTAAGTTCACCAGTTTAAAAGGTGTTCTCTTGTCAGCCCTGCAGATTTAATCAGAGACTCAAGTTGGGTGCTTCTGTTCTCATATATCAGCACTCCTAATAAACGGTTAGCAGGACAAATCATGCCTTCAGTGGCATTTGTGCAGCAACTGTTGTTTGCATAAATTTTGGTGACCCAGCTCTGCACAGATTCCGTGAACAGAAACTTGGCCAAGTCATGCATTTCTGGTCAACTCTGTAGCAAAGTTCATCATTTTAGGAAAAAAAAAAATCTTTCTTTTATGCATTTTCAATGAGAGAAAAGCTCTAATAAGGTCTAGATTTCCTAGGCTTGTTCCAGTCAGTCATATTCCAATATTGTGGTCTTTGATTCATAATTTTAAATAAAACAATAATTTTTTTTTTTCCTTTTTCGAGCCACATAGGAGCTCCTTCTGATGGCTAAATTGCAAAATTCTTTCCTTTGGTTTAGAAGTATAACCTATAGACTGAGGAAACTAATATATTCTAAATTCATTGTTAAGATATGTAGAGTATTGCTCCAGTCTACTCCTGTAGACACGCTATCCATGGAAATTGCAGTGAACTAATAAAAGTGCAAACTGAG
Source organism: Struthio camelus (assembly GCF_040807025.1). Taxonomy (NCBI): domain Eukaryota; kingdom Metazoa; phylum Chordata; class Aves; order Struthioniformes; family Struthionidae; genus Struthio; species Struthio camelus. The sequence goes on along the minus strand of NC_090956.1, from coordinate 9,843,132 downwards.
CAGGTTTGGGACCAAATTCTTCTTTGATGTAACTCTTTTATTCATGTTTATTGTAGTAAAAGGGAATACATCATCCTATTGGAGTAATTCTCTGTATTCCGTGGATTTATGCCAAAAATGAATTTGGCCACCTATGCAAATTACACAGAGAAGCATATTCTGCTATAAACTTGGAAGATGAATTCAAATCCAAGTTCTTGTATGGAGACAGAGGTAACTGTACGTTTAATATCATGAGCAAAATCAGTTTGGTAACTTGCATATTCTTTAACTGAGCATTTACATGTTGCCTGCACAGCAGTATAACAGATAAGTACTCCCTGTAATTATACATCCTCATCAGTGCAAAAGACAGTTTACCTTTGCAGTCAGTGGGGTCTTGCCTGCTGCCATCCACAAAAAATTTCACAGTAGGAAACTGGTGGATATTAAATTCTTTTCTCAAATCATGTTGGTCTGTGACATCAATTTTGCCAAATTGGATTCTTGGAGCTTCTTTTTTAAGCTGTCGGGCAGCCTCAGCAAATTCTTTGGACAAATTCTGAGATGGTCGAGATAAAGAAACATCTGAAAGGGGTCAATCAAGAGAGAATGGGTTACATAGTCTGCAGCTTAGAGCTCACTAGTGGAGATTGTTGTGTCAGGTAATAGCTGGAAGGTTTGAATAAGGTTATTTATGACTCTGAACTAGCTGTGAAACTATCTTTACTTTTAACTTCTTTCTCTTGATTCTGATTATTCACCAGTCCACATGTGCTTGAACTGGTCACAGTGAGCAACCAGTAGAACTGGTTGTGAGTTATACTAGTCTTTTATTGGGAAAATTCACATGGGGTTAAAAAATAGTTTGACTAACTGAATACGAGTATGAGTCATACCTCATGGTTGGGTATGAGTTTTAAAAGGGAGTCCAAGGGTAGAGTTAGATATTTGCATGTTGAAACTCTGTTAAGGTACCTGATTTTTGAAAGCACTTCACTAAGACAAACTTTTGTAATACAGGAACTACTTTTGCCAGATAAGATATGGAGGAGAGAAGAAGAGAGAATAAAAGAATACTTTTAGAGTCTTTTAGAGACTGGCTGTGGATCTAAAAGAACAGATAATTCTGTGTCATGCGCCAGCCCATCCTCTAGCCCAGGTGGCAGTTGTTTGTTTGGAGAAAGGAGAAAAGGCACATCCGCATCTGGGCTCTGTAGTTGTGAGTTTTATTCTCATGCAGAAAGGGCAAGAGAAATAAACTAGAGGCACATTGCTGCTCCATATTCCAAGGTGAAAAAGAGGTAAAGGCATGGAGCTTTACCCTTTTGCAACTTGGGTTGAAAAGAAAATGAATTCAACTTTCTCTTGATAAAGCTGAGATGCCCTGCTTTTTGATGTCATCAATATACCCTTCAAATAAGAACAGATGAAAAACATCCAGTTAGTCTGTTTCATGCATATATATGTGCGCTTATGTGTGTAGATACATATGTACATACACGTGCACACACATATATATTCCAAATCATAAATCTAACAAAGTAACTACCTTTTGTTCTTTCATAAAATTGCAACAAAAGCATTTCTCTATAGCCTGCCTGGTTAAGGCATTGCCCTACATAACTGTAACCAGCAAGAGAATGATCGTTTCTTTACAAGTTCTAATAAATGGACGAAAGATAAAACCTCTAATTAACTCAGTGATCAGTTAACATTTCTTGCATTATTCATCATCATCATTCTCACTCTGAATTCCAGCCATCAATCATTTCCTTCTACCCAACTGCTATGAAAAGTAGCATTAAATAATGTTATTTTCTCAAAATATTGACCTGGTAGACCCTTCCAGATTCTTACACATATAAACCTATCTTGGCTCAGGGCTATTACGAATGCAGGCGCTGGAACAGCTGCTCCAGCTGTTAATGTGCCAAATGGAATCCTTACTATTAGAACAAAAGTCAGCCTCTGTTCAGGGTGCACTCAGCTACCATGGTGAGAAATAGAAGGTACTTCTCTAAATAAAGTAAATGAGCCTTAAGGCATCAGTCCAAAGCAAATTCTGTTCTAATTGCTTGTAAAATTCCTGTTTCGTCAAATAAATGTATTTTGGTTTTGCAGAGAGATCTTCTGATAGATTTTATCCTAATTTCAATTTCCTTTTTCCTAATTATAAAAAAGATCTTACCAACCTTTTCCCCAACAAGTTTGTAATGTGTTACCCCTCAGCACTAAAAAGTATCAGTAGTATCTCAGTCCAGGTGGAGTTTGGTAGATGTAACTACGGAAAAGCAGGCTATCTAATAGAAATTCTGGCCTCTCCACAGAAGAAATAGCATATCTACCATATAAAAATATGGCTGTTTCTGTGGGACAGTATCAAGCCTTTATGGAATGTTTTTACTTCAAATCGGTGTAAAGTTATGTGGACTTTTTAATGGCATAGGATGTGGTGAGTGAGCATGGACTTGCCATGCTGTTTAAGAGTGCTGATACTTAATAACTGTATGAACACTGCATGTGACAGAGTCGGCCTAGAATACTTAGACTGAGTTATTCGGCTTTCCAATTGGAAGGATATATTGGCCTGAACAAGTGCTGTTGGAATAACGAGCAAGAAGGCAATTGGAGATGCAGCACCTTCTAGCTAATTCCAAGGCAGTAGTTTACACCAGAGGCAATTTTGATATAATTACTTTTTTCCTTGTAACCTGAGGTTGCACAGCTGTTTCACCACAGCTGGGAATTTGGGGCTCAAATGCTTACTGCACAGTGAAATGGGACTCTCTTGGGAAGGAGCCATATAATGATTGATTAATTCCAGAAAGTAGCAAGCCCTGCAGGATTGTCTGAAGATACTTGGAGGCTCCCCAAATATACAAGGAATAATAAACTTTATAGACATTAGACACATATGTTGATTGTCTGATATTCTTAGGACCCCTTTTCCTCTGAACTATTTTAATTCCAAATAAATACTTTGTTTTAAGAACGATCTCTCATCCCTGAATGTCCCGAAGAGGCAGAATTGCAGGTACAAAGCAAAACTTGTCTATTTAGGTGTTCAGAGTTAGCAGTTGCAGGCCTCCAGCCCAGCTCTTGGTTTGAAGCTGGGAGAAGTGGATGCCTGCCCATCCACTAATGACTGCCCTGGGAGACCAGGAGGAATCTGAGCACCATTAACCTGATAACTGTGAAATGGAGAAGTTCAGTGAGTGAACAACCTTCTTCATCAGACAGATAAAGATTGTTTCCTTGACTACCCACAAAGCACGTGGAAGCATCCGTCATGCCACCTTCCCCCTGCTTTCCTGAGTGATTAGTGATTAGACTCCTCTTCAGCTTTCTGTCAATTCCTTTTTATTCCACTCATTCTCTCTTTGCCTCCCAGATGCTTTATGTTTCAAGTCACTTCAGCGTTGCAGGAATCCATCACTCCTTTTATTTGGAGCCTTTTCTTCACTTCCCCTGTTTTAGATTTTGTTGACACTGATCGCTTTGGGCATGGGGGTGAGGAGGCAGCTGTGGAGGCTAACCCAGCATCACAGGCTCACGCTCGAGGAGAGCAGGGCGCTAGTAGAGTACAAGACAGGCACAGATGAGACCTGGTGGAGTTAGCAGCAAGGTCACCAGAGCATACCTGCCTGGGTGGTGGGACACCTACGCACAATCCTTGGAATACAGGTGTGCTGTGCCATAGCTGGCAGAAGTGAGAGGCCTTCAAAATGCTGTCAGCTTAGCAATGGTGTTGTATTTAACAATGGGAAAATGTCTTCATTATTAGTAGTTTTATTTTACTTGTAAATAAATAGAGGATAATTTAAGGCATTGTTAATTTTTTTTTCTTTTTTCCCAGGTATTGTTTTTGACCTGTCTTTCACAAGCATCATTATATTCCCTCTCACATGGTGTCATTGCAGTTTTGTGAGGTGTCCTTTTCAAAACAGGCATGAACCTCCCAAGGAGCATTTTGTCAGCAGATGGAGAAAGTTTGAGCATGGGCACAGAAGATATGGAAAATAAATTATGCAGCATCTGAGAACAGCTCAACCTCCTGGGCTCAGATATGGGAAGAAGAATAAAGGGCCATAGAACTATAGGAGTTAAAAGCACCTGTGAGTATCCTCTTGAATTTTCACTCTATTTTTTTTTCCTCTTTGATAAAAACTGATCTTCAACCAATCACTTTTTTGAAGACTTTGGGGGGAGAAGGGGGTCCTCCCTCAAGCACCATTTCTGTAGCTACAGACAGAGGGTATTGGCACGTTGCCTTTGTAAGGGGAAGCCCCACACTGAAGAACTGTGGTCATGTTTTTCAGCACCTCCCTTGATTTCTGAAGTTTCCCTTATTTTTGGCAGTGCTATATGAACACCTCTCTCTAATGATCAGGTAGAGCAAATCTAAGATACGCTCTCATTCCCCAGAGGAGAGAAGGGGTGGGAGGGTTGCCACATTTTCTGTTTGCTGATGTATGAGAAAGCCTGCATATTTGAGGATTTAAATGCACTTTTTATATTCTACCTGTCTCATATGTCAGCAACTCAAATTTCATTTTTTCTATTTTCCGTGGACAACCAGAGAACTTGATTAATGTGAAATCACGTACACATTCAAAGCAAACCCTGATGAAATGAAAAGACTGTAGATTTTTAATCAGACTGTCAGAAATAATTTTTGTAGCTCAAACCACTAGTACACTTATTCTAGGCAATGTAGAACACTCTGTGAGAAACAAGCCCTGCTGCTCTGAAGAACTTAGAGCATGACTGCACAAGGATCAGGGTCAAGGGGATATCATCAAATATCATCACCTCCATCTTAGAAATGGAGTCAGAGTCATAGTGTATTTTGCCTAAAGCCAGGAGTAGATGTGGCGAAAGTGGGAAGAGAATCAGAAATCAGAAATGTTATACTTTGGGAGACTATTTCTCTTGAACTCATTAATAACCTGAATAAGTCACTGCTGTTTTTTTCATAGCGCAACTTACTGAACTAAAATATATGGAAACGTGAGCAGAAGTGATTTTTCGCTAGTACAAACGTGTTTAGCAGCCCTAAAGCATTCTTCAAGTGTGTGTACATGAAAGCATGATGAGTTAGTTAATTGCTGTTGGCCTCCAATTTCATCCTGTAGTCTATATTGGTGGTCTAGTGATTGCTGCAGACGTTGTGAGTCTGCCTGTTGTCACGCTAAATACCGATTTTCTAGCTGTTAGTTTCTGGCGTGGTCAGGGAGTAATTTCAGCAGTCCCACTTTTCATCTTTCACTGCGTAGGCTGCTTTTACAGTTTCTCTACAGATATGTAATTTTCTCTCTGGAAGACTCTTCAGACAGAGGATGATTTTGTGTTTCACATACTAGAGTGGAATTCAGAAAAGCAGGATGTTAATATTGCTTCAGTTGCAAACTTTCTTGTGTGACCTTGAATGAGTTCCCATTCTCTTTCCCAGTGCCAAATACAGCCCGTAATCTCGTGTGTCAACCTCTGTACTTTTAAACTGAGCTAATCTAATGTTTGCAGTTTGCAGTGTACTTTAAGATCTTCCGCTATGCAAATGCTGAGGATTATTCTAGAGTTTGGATCTTTATTCAAAGTATTCAATAACATAAGCATATATGAGACACCTACCTAAATGGCACATGCTATGTGTCTCTGCAGCAGGCACCTGCAACATCATCCACTGACTCTTGTACCTGCCCAGACATGTGTTTCCAGTGTCCTGCTCATTTTTGGTATGTATATTGTGCAAACAACTTAAGTGACGCTTTTCAGAAGATTTAGTCCTAAGGTCTGACACTGGGATTGCCAAAGAAGCCTGCAAAGATGAGGTACCCGCATCTTGCTATCTTTCACGCTGCATTAGGTTCCTGTAAGAAATGTAGTTGTGAGATGCACCTAGTCTGGATGGTTTTGAACTGTTTGTATTCACCTAGACTAGCCAAGCGTGGAGAGGAGACTACTGCATGTTGAAATCAGTTCTTAGGACAGGAGTACGTTTTGGATATTGGCTTTGTGAATGAGCTGGTTTACTCACTGATTTAAAATCAGTTGTGCTCCTCCTGTTCCCTAGAAATCACCATTCTTATGAGCTACTTATTTGGACAAAAATTTCTGCTTTTTCAGTAACATCGCCTTCAGCTTTTGTGCCTTGAAAAGGAGATGTTTGTCTTTAAGAGTAGCCCCCATCTTGCCTGTTAAATGTCACTATCTCAGCATGAATTGTCAGTCACAGACTGCAGGAACGCTACGGCCAACCCAATGCCTCACTGGATACGCAAACCTTGTGCAAGAATAGGTAAACATCACTTTGTATAACTGGGAGCGCGCTTGGAATACAAAGCAGCAGCACAAGGTCTGTGTGTTTATGTCCTTAGGTTATTCCCCATGTGTACCCAGGGACTGAAGACTTTTCAGTGAACAGGACCAGCGCTGATATTCCTAAAGGTGTGGGGAGTCGAACATTCATTAATGTCTGTGCCCTTTCCTGGATGGTTCTAACGTGCAACAGAAAGTGGCAGTAGCATGTGCTCGGCAGCAAGTCCAGGTTCCAAAGTATGCAACCAGCAAGTTAAAGGCTTACAGAGCTAGAGCTCAAAGGGACTTGAAGAGGTCATTGGTCTGACCTAAGGCAAGGTTAACCATACGTAAATGGTTCTTAACAGCTATTTGACTAAACTGGCTTTAAATATTACTGTGAATAGAGATACCAGAGCCACTCTGGGCATTCTCCTCCAATGTCTCATTTGCCTTCCAGCTCAAAGGTGGTCTTTATCCCTGACCGTAAAGAGGCTCTGCTGTGTTCAAACCCGTTGTATTGCTGGTGGACCTGAAGAACAGTTTAGTACCTACTTCTTTGCAGGAACAGTCAGTGTATTTTAATGCATTTTAACATGTCTCCTTTCAGTCACCATGTGGTCAGTTGTTTACGTGGGCTGATGCACTGCATTTTACTTTTGGGCAGTAGGTGTGCTGTGTTCCTGCCTTTTGGGGCTGGGAAAGCCTTAGACGTGAGTGATATTCACCACGCTGTTTGGAAGAACCGAGGGCTGTTCTCACATGGAGAGATGTGGGACAGTTGCGCAATTCTGTGAAAACCATTCTGACAGTAAAAAATGGCAAAGATCTATGAAAGGCTTTTCTCCTGCCTTGAGGAGAAATGAATTTGGAGATGTGTTTTCCTGCATTCGAACAGTGCTTGATCACAGTTGCTGTCCTGCTCCTTCTTCACCTAGGAAAATTAGAGTGCAGTAAGCTAACATATGACTTGAAATGTTTACAGTTTGTAATGATGTGAGGTTGTGATCATGTTTGTGAGTATATTTGTGGATACAGTTTATCCTTCCTGTGGGGACTTATTTTCATCAAAGTGGTTGGGATTTTTTATTTAGGTTTTCCCCTTTCAAAGATGTGCAAATCAAACTAAAAAGCAACACTTATTCTGCAATTAACGTCAACCAAGAATGCATAGTGTAAACAGTAAAACTCTCCCATGCAGACAACACCAAGCTAAGGTCCGCTTTCTGCTGATGGCAAACGCTCTATTTTCCCTATGCTAGTAGGCATTTGAATAATATTTAGAGCTGTTTAGCAGGGAGGGAGATGCCACAGACCACGTGGCAGAAGTGTGAGCTTTGAGGTCAGGTGCTAAGAGCACAGGTAGGGCATGTAATTCAGCGAGGCAGGCAGCATGGCCTGTGTCCCCAGGAAGGTAGGCACATTGCTGTGTGCTGCTGTCATGGTTTTCAGATGTTGTCCTCTGTTCCTTCCCAAAAACACAAAGAAAAGGTGGAACTCCTCTACTTCTCTTCCTCCCCACCCATTCTGTGTTGCCCCTTTAGTTATTTCCTTGCTGCAGAAAGCAACTGAGATGAGGGTAGGAGGGAGCCAGATTTCTGAGTCAGTACTTTGTGTCCATGCTGGAATCTCACCCTGTGTACTTTGCTCAGCTGTTAGTATAACCTCATGCCGCTTGGCAGAAATCAGCATATCTTTTTATAGTAAACACTGGCTGAAAGAAAGCAGGCGCGGGACACAGTGAAGGTGGAGCTGAAGGGCATTAGGAGGTCTTGATAGTCGCTGGGCAGAAGGCACCAAAGCAGGCCCCTCCTGATGAGTATTGTGGGACTGGTAAGTAGGTAATGATATACTACAGTGAAAGGGTTGGGGTTTTCTCACAGCAGCTGGGTCTAAGGTAGATCCTAGAGCACTGAATCAAAGTTTGCAGCTCAAACTTTTCTCCATCTTGGTACAGCACCAGAACAAATCCCACTTTCTGGGAAACGTGGGATTCCTTCCCATTCTCTTAACTGTTTCTCTAGAATTGAGAATGGGTCAAAAGGAGAAGAGTCTCAGGTCCTGCATTAATTCTGAATTTCTGAAACTAATTCCTGGCAGCCCCGCAGATTTGCTGTGTGATCTGGGAAATATTGCTTTATCTCTTGTTATCTCAGTTCTCTTAATAGTTCCATGTTCACATGGATTGTTTATTTACATAGCCTATTTGAAGGAGCAGGACATAACATACTCGGACATAAAATATTTTATGGCCTCTGTGTGCAAGTGCATATCCACATCTTATCTTTAGCCTCTCTGTGCTGTGGCAGTGCAAATGATTACAGTAAATGAACCAACTGGCTGAGCACTGTGAACTCAGGTTTCCCTCGTCGCTACAGAGTGGTCTCTCTCTGCCCCAGTGGCTGGCTAGTGGTGGGACTCCAAAGTGAGCTATTGAGAATGATGCTGGTGATTTCCAGGTGATATATCTGGGCTCTGGAGCCAGTCAGTCTTGTGACTGATTTCCTAATTTTCTGCAGGGACTGTAGATGCCTGTATGGTTTGTGGGAGGAAAGGCAATCCATGAGTTTCCGGTAAGCCCTTCAGATAGACATGACAACCTTGAATCCAAACTAGAATCCAAACTAGATGACTGGAGCATGACGAGGTTGCGGAGCAGTGTTTCATCTCTGGCTTTTTCAGAAGATGAGGAGTGGAAGGGGAAGCTCTGTTTGTCCTTTGCTTCTAAAGAAAGCCAGTAGTGAGGGCAGTGGGATATCAGAGAGAGAGGGAGAGGGAGAGAAAGAGAGAGAGACAGAGAGAGAGGTCCAAGACTCCACCCTGAAGCAGATGGAACAAATCTTGATTTAGATCTCCCACATCCTGTGAGTGCCCAAATCCCTGGACTACTATATTCTAAATAATTCTTTCTTCCTCTCTCATTTCTTTATTGAAATTTCCATATGTCTGCTTTCCATTTGGCATGGGCTTACATCTTGAAACTTGACTGCTTTCTGCAGAATGGAGTTGTTGATCAGTTCTACCAGTACTACTGAGGCTTGGCTACAAACTTTGCTTAGTCCTGGGCATTTAGGTTCTGTGGTTTGAATCACTTCTCATAGAGCTGCAAATAGAGCTTACTAGGGTTTTTCTGGTTAATTATTTTTCACCAAAGTAACACATCTTCAGAGGGGTGAAAACAGTTCACAACTGCAGGCTGAATTTGGCAAATAGCTTTAAACCCTCTACAATTAAAAAAAAAAAAAAAGTCTTGCTTAATTTCAACACTTTCAAAAGTGTTTTTAATCAACGTTTAAAGAAATTTCCAAAGTGATTGTCCTAAAAGTTTTTAAAATATTTAAAGCTTCATAAAATTGTTTTGGGATGAATGAAATGTGTGGTATGATCCAAAATTATTTTATTTTGTTAGTTTATTAGATTGATTACTTTATTTTTTGTTGTTGGAAAAAATACAAGTTTTTCATTTCAGGTTGACCTACATTTATTATTGTTGTTGTTATTCAGGTTTGGTAGGGAGGCAAAAGAACAAATTATACACACTTCTGCTAAATTAGGATATTGCCTTAATTTCAAACATCCCTTTCAAATTCAGGATAGATTTGGGATTTTCAGCATGTATCTGTCTCTATTGATTCTTTCAAATAAGTGCTAGTTTGAAAGGTGTTTGTATAATTTAAGGCTAAGAAGCTAAATAAAAAGTCCGGTGGGTGTGTGTACTGAGCTCAGAGAGTAAGGCACAGTCGAAAGTGGGCAGATCAAGGTCAAGCGCAAGGAACAGAGCCAGGGCTTTTGCAGTCATAATGCAGATTGAAGAGTCTGCTGCCCATAATCCTTAGGCGCTTCCATAATATCTCAGAAAATGTTCCTGCTTTAAGTAGTGTCCTTTCCTGCTTGTTTGGCAGAAATGGCTCTTCCTGGAAATCTCCATTACTTTTTAGTTACATTGCTGTCTCCTACAGGACTACCTTATCTCTATTGCTATCACCTCCCTCCTCACTGATCCTAGTACATGATGTTTAATATGAAACGTGAAGTCTCTATGCATTTTGAGCTCAGTCCTGCTATAAGCGGAATGATCGTTCATGATCCAGTAAAGCACTAAACACAAGACACATGCATGAAATCATAGGCACATCTGTTCAAATTCAGCATGAACGTCGGTGAGCGTCTGGAGAAGGGATGGAATGAGCATTGCCCCATGAGACAGGGCTCTCTGATAGGTAACATGAAACGAGAGAAGAATACCCTGAAGGATTATTTCAATGCAAAACCAATATTATCTCCAGGCCACTCTGAATGGGGAGTGCTCCATAACTCCTCTTGAAATCTTGCACCTTGTGGTACCATGAGAGGAGGGGGACACAGGAGGGCAGTGTAACCAGAGCCACCCCATCTCCTTGCATCTCACTGTGGAGCTGTGGGACTGTACAGGGAACCCATGAGGTTCAGTGCTGTGATAATGGCAAATGGAGGGGCCATAGTTCTCTTCGGATCCCAGGTAAAGCCATGCCCAGTGAGTGTTTACATCATCAATATTTATCACATCTTTAAAAATGTGGGGAAAAAAACAGCTGAATTCTTCTCCAGCTGTGCTGGTTGCTGTGGAATCTGCTCTAAAGCAACATTTGTTCTCTGAAGATCTGCACAGAGATCATATAAGGGCTTATTATGACTGGGGCCACTGGTAATGAAACTCAGAAAGGCCTTTGAACTCAGCCAACCTCCTTTGATCAGAAATTCGTGCCTCTCTGCCAGGCAGAGGCTTTCCTTGTGCCCTGTCACTCCATCTGCTGTTCTGTGTATGGGAATGGGAAAATGTGACTTTGGGCACGGGCCGGGGGTGCCAAATTGCTCTCTTCAGAGACAACGTGGATTTTTGCCAGGTTAAAGAGACTGTAACGTGGCCCTCAGATGTGGTTCTGTGGTCCAGCTAAGCCAATGTAGCAGCCAGCTGTCCCTGGACAGCTCTCCCACTCGGGCCAGGTATTCGTATTGTTTCCTCAGCACTGGCCAGCGAGCCAGTTCAGGGAGATAAACCAGCAGATAACTAACCCTACCAAAAAGTGCTTGGTTCCCTGCCTGCTCAGCTGAACCGGTCGGCAGGAGCACTAGAGGCGTGCTGGTGCTGGGAGGGGTCTGGCATGCACAGTGCAGGACAGCTGGCTCTTCTGCCCCGTGGCAGCTCTCCATTATGTTGCATTACCTGTGCATGGAAGGGCACCCTCAGGCTGGGAGGCACGACTTGCAGCACACAACCCCCGGTGCTGTTTTGCTCCGGCAGTGGGACTCTGTGTTGCAAGCTGAGCGCCAGGAAATACAGCTCCATGTTTGCGGAGTGGGAAGTGATGTCACGTCTCAACTTCTAGAGGAGTGATCACAAGAATATGGCTTTTGGCATTTGCTTCTTGCCATTTTTTTTTTCTGTAAGGCTCTGAGATGCAGCTCATATGGCCAGACCTTCTAACTGATAAAATTAGTTACTCAGAAAGCCCCCCTTGTTTCCTCCCCTTATGTAGCACACGAAACTAATAGAAAAAACACAAGCCTGCCTTCACCTAACCAAGTGCTAATTTCAGGGAAAGAGTTGCAGTCCTATGTAATGAAATTCCAGACACCCGAATGTTGTAAAGAGCTGTTCCCTGAACAGGTATTTAACCACCCCAAAAAAGAATAAATGATTGTAGTTTTAGTCAGAAATGGATACACAGACAAAACAAACAAGGAGTACTGGAGGACAAAGCAACAGTAAAATAAGCATACGTTAGTGCCTCAGCATTAGTCATGCTCTGCAGAGCCGTCAGGGTAAGAGACAGGGGAGGTGGATACTCACAGAACTCCACCAGCAGATACTTCGTTTCCTTCAATGCTCGGTCAAAGTTGTTCTTTTTCAGCAAGAGGACATTGTTCTCCTTTTTGATTTTTGGGAGTTTGGCTTTTTTTGTCTTTGTTTCGTTTGGACTTATGCTGTTTACTGCTGGGAAACCTGTGAGAAACAGTAATGCCAGAAAGAAAAACAGATATGTCTTCCTCCTGCCCGGCCTTTATTCGCACTGTGAGAAAGAAGGAAAGGAACACTTAAGTGGCAATGTTTGCTGCTCAAACGGCAGCTTAGTTTTGCTGGATCAGCCAAACTAAGTGGTTGATAAGGCCGATAACAGGGTCTACCACCAGTGGAGCCAAATGTAGCTCCTCACTGGAAGATTAATGCAGTTAATTACTTTCTTATTTTTAGCAGCATTTGGAAGAACAGGTTCAGTGGAGAGGGTAAGTTCTTACTGTTCCTGAAAATAACCAGAATATCTGGAGAGAAGGTGAGAGAGCATGTGAAGAAATACTTGACCAGAGAAGCGTGAGTGTTGATTCATAATGCTCTTCTCTAATTAGAGAACCTACTGTTGTGGCGATTACCCAGCACAGACCTAGAGACACAGCAGTAAGTGAAGTACCTAGGAAAGTATTTGATGGCTGCTCCTCTGGTTAATATTTGGTTGCCCGTTGCACTTATGAGCTGCTTATTGTGGATCTGATTCAGAGCATGGTGAACTCGGGGAAAACTCATTGCTTTGAATGTGCAGTTTTAGTGTCTGTGTTTCTCCTATGCCTTGTCTATGAGGCTCCAGTCTCTTCTTTAAATAAGTGCCGTGTTACAGCTCAAGGAAAGTACTGCTTTGTGGGTTAAACCAGAAGATTTTGCCATTGGCCTTCAGTGGTGGCAAAATTTCATCCAGCATGAACAGCTTGTGTCCCACATTAATCATCTAATATCTACACAGTAAGCTGAAGGTACCAAACGTACTAGTTCATTCTTAGGACAGCTATAAACTGTGTGTCTAATAGTCTGTGTATGAGGCCTCCTTAGCTAGTCTTTTCCAAACACGTTAAGAAATATCTTTACAAAAATTTAAGAAGGTGCCGTTTACTAACAAATTATTGTTTCTGTAAATATTTGCCAATCTGTAGTTGTAGCAGAAACATCTTTGGCCCAGCCTTAAACTGTGCTGAAAGTTGGGGCTAACCTGTACACCCAGTGCTGTAGCCTCTCCAGAAGAGATCAAACATCTTCTGGCGGTTGTTTCATTTGTACAGGCAAGGACTAAGTTGACTTGAGGGCAGGTTGGTCCAGATTAGTAGAACCAAACTGACCATCTAAAAAGCTTCCTCCAATAAACAAACTCCTTTCCTCCTGAAGAGAGGAAAGCACTGCTTCACTCTTTCTTGCCCGTAGACTAAAGGGTGAAAAATATGGTAGGAGGAGTGAAAGGAAGAAGTGTTCAGAATTGTAGTTGATCTTGTAGTCGCCATATTCTTGGGGCTGGCAGATCACATTCCAGATTAGTTTTATTTTCATGCCAGGTGTGAGTGGGGTTCGGTTTCAAGTGAACTCTTTCTTATCACTCTCAAAAGCTTTGGGTCATAGTGCGCCTTGAGACATGCCCTGTTATCACTCCTACAGGGCACCTAATGGGATAAGGAACTGTGTATTCAGGCTGCTTGCAAGATAGGATCGCACATAAATACAGCTGGAACAATCAGGTACTAAAGAAAAAGAAATCAGGAAGGTAAGAGTCTCCTGTTTGACTTTGTGGTCCATAACAGGCTCTTTTCCAAAGTTGTCTTTCAAGTAAGATCCTAGGAGGGTAAAAAGTATCTTCGAGGAGAGCAGGGAAAGACCAATAAGTGCTCTTTGGTCTACAGAGGCCTTTTTGTAAGTTAGCCCAGGAGGCAGCCTAAGGCTCCTGGAGCACACGTAGGATGACACAAGCCATTTGCTTGGAGAGTTGATTTTCCCCTGGCTGCCACTGAAGCAAATCAACTGAAATCCTTCCTAGAAACCTCCAGTTGGGCAGTAGGCACCATATTGGAAAGGGCTCTTGATTTCTATGTCCTGGAAGGAAATTGAAGTAAGGAAAGGAGGATACAGAAGTCGATCCTGCTGGAACATGTTTCCAATGAGGAACGGAGTTACAATTTTGTAGAGCTGAACAGAAAATTGAAATTTTAGGAGTATAATATCTTATCTTAGGCATACAGCAAATTAGGTCACCATTTCTGCACATGTGTTCATCAATGCTAACTAGATCTGGCTCTCTCATTTTGTGGTTTATGGTTTGAGAGCGCTGTGGAAAGTCTGCCTTCTGCAGAACTCCTGAGGCAGCCAGCAGGAAATGTCAGGTGCACTGTAAATACAAGGGTTGGGCCGTCAGCTTTGTGGCCATTCACACCCCAGAAGTTGCTTTGTGCTCAAGAGCCAATGAAACATGCTTCATATGTGAGCAAATTCTGTTTCCGTTTTGGATTTGTCTCACAAATGTAGAGATTTTAGAGTTGATGTTAGTTACTATTATTTGTTTGAACGCTTTGAGCTGCCACTCTACAACTACACTTGGAATACGTAATGTAAAGGTGAACGTAATTGCATAGTCTCCCTGCAAGATGGGTACATACTATTCCTTATGAAACAAGGAGAAGGCACAGAAAGATTTAAAAGCTGGCTCCATTGAGTTGGGGGAAAGGTTCCCGTAGATTGAACAGGATGTAGATCCTTAAAGACTTAGACTCACACCAGACTGGGTTCTGGATCTGTGAGTAAAGATCTGATTTTTTTGGCTTCCAGAGTGGGACTTTAAATAACTGCAGTATCATCTGTTTTGTCTCTTCCTGTATTTTGTGTAGGCAAGGCTAGGAGAGACTGGAAGTGGTAGAGTTTTCTTTGCAAGTATGTTTTACATGTAGCTTTTTCTAAGTTGCACACCTCTGCTGAGGTGAAAAGCAAATGAAGGTCTTCAGAATTTCACCTTCGCTTGCCTAGTGTTACGTCGTCTTTGCCGTGATGGATGTTTTAAGGGTGAGGAAATTGAGAGCTTCTGAAAAACTCGTACAAAGAAATAACAGCTAAACAAAAAAAGAGTTACAAAACCTTTTAAGTCATCATATAGTAGTTTCCAAAATAAATGCAGCATGGGAAGCTGCAAAATAAAATACAAAATCCCATGCTTCCAATGGAAACAGAACTCTCAAAGAAATAAACTAAAGTCATCAGATTTATTGGTGTGTGTTTAGTGTGGTGAATCGCCATCTAGTGTGTATTTGAGACATAGCATAATTACGTGGATCATTTTTAAATCAATGTGGTAAACAAACTACCCTCAGCTCAGCACACTTTCTAACTAATGGCAGTGCATCGTTTCATTAGTGTTTTTCCATAGGCGGTTTAAAGTGAAAAGTAAAACTTATAGAAAGCAAGAGCTAGATATTTAGAGAAGGACTAGCAAGTGAAACCGTAGAGATGAGATATGAGAGACATTCATCAGCTGATAAACTGGAGGACAGAGATTATAATGAAAAAAAAAGTTTACAGTCTCTTGCCAGAACAAAGAGTTGCTTAACCTCATGGGGGGAAAAGGAGGAGAGACAGACAACCTGTTCATTCAAGCTGGTTTGCATGAATTCGTCCAACATCACAAACTAGATAGCTTCCAACACCCAACTGTTTTAAAATGTTTATTTATTTATTTATTTCAGATGACTGATCCTTGTAAGTCTTCATCTGATTTTTTTCCCACTGCCTGATAAATCATCATTTATCATGAGAACATTTGTTAAGTTATGGATTCCTCAGTGCTTGCGGATTCTCAGGTCACCTTGCAAATTATTCCATGGATACCACAGGCTTCTCACATCTCAGATTATTTCATATTATGATTCTATAAACCAATGTGAAAAGGAACTGCCAGAATATTTCAACTTTGCAAGTGATGTCTTGGATAAATGGTCACAACTGGAAAAGGTAGTTTCTTTTACTTCATAAACATCAGAGGAAATCACAATGACGTAAATCAATTTTACTGATGGATGCTGGATAGCGTTAGCTGCAGTATTAGTATTTTCTTTGTCAGAAATGCAGATATCACTTAAGGAACTACTTGCCAAGGATGATTTACGTAGTCTGGAGTTAATTTGGGTCGTATTAAACATTTTAAAGTTCGACTTCCTGTTTTAATTTCTTCTGCTGCCTTTTAGAATGGAGGAAGACCAGCAAATCCAGCTTTTTGGTGGATAAGTGATGAGAGAGAGGAGGTGAGGTGGAGCTTTGAAGAACTGGGATTTCTGTCCAGTAAGGCAGCTAATATACTCTCTGAGGCGTGTGGTTTGCAGAAAGGAGACAAAGTTATAGTGGTTCTGCCTCGGGTCCCTGAATGGTGGCTACTGAATGTAGCCTGTATGCGAACAGGTGAGTAACCTTCCTGATCTCTTGGACGGAAAGAAAATAAAGAGAAGAGATGTGAAAAACACACTAAATTAATTTTAAAAATGTAAACAGCAGTGAGACTACTGTGCCTAGTACAGTTCATCTCTTTGAGCAGCAGAAGAATTGGCAGCACCCAGCAGGGTCTGAAACCACGTTGCATTAGATGCTGTGCAAACACCAATCAGTAAAATCACGTTCTAAGTAGAAGCCAGTGGAGGCTGAATGCTTACAATCTAAGGCCAAATTTGGCTAGTTGTGTTATCAGTGTGGACATTTTTAATGCAGTAAATTATATAACCAGACCATTTAACAATTCAGTATAATATACTGCCGATTTATTGTTACCGTTTGGCAAATTCTTGGAAGAATTTGACCCTGTTGCATTTTTAGTAGAAATTGGGTTGAACAAAATATTTGCTAAACATCCACGATGGAACAATTCAGCATCAACAGGGACATGACCAGGTGATTTTGTCCCGCTTGTTAGCTCTGTGACTCTTGCAGGTTACAAATGGAACTGAGATTGAGGGAACCTAATTCTGTTGATCTATCCAAAATATCCTGCATCATGACTCGGGCATGTCATTCAGAATCTCAGTGCCTCAGTTTTCCAGTTGTAGAACTTGATAGGTGTCTCCAAAGGTGCACGATGACTGAAATCAATCATTTAGAACAAGTCTGCCATAATCCTTGGGAAAAGGAGGTATAGAAACCCAGTACATTGATCTTTTTCTTCTGAAAACTTGATTTCAGTCATATCGTGCCCATTATCCAGACCCGTATTTGTTTGTGTTACAAAATAAATCCAGGCTTGAGGGATGTGTTGACTGAGCTATATGTTTAAATACTTAAGGTGCCTGACTTCCGCCTATTTATCCCCCATCAGAGATATTAATTCCTTATTGAAATGAACAATGGCTTTATCCCAGATGTAAATACAATCCGAATGCTGGCCTCATTCATATACTCAATTAAGTAGATAATAATCTCACCATGGACTTCCTGAGTTATGACTCATAAAGAAGGTTCTGAAAAACACTCCAAATCTAGATCTCACTGATGATGCAGATACCTTTAATATAGATGACGCAAACACCAACATCAGTGTTGCAGGATTTGGGGGCTTTCAGAAACGGTTAAGACCTGGCAGGTTGGGTCTATCCCAGGTCATTCCTTGGCTGCAAATATCCAAGTTCTGCCTTCATACGTGACTTCTGTTTTTCAAGGAATAAATTCTTGGTGGCTGACTCAACTTTTCTATGGCTGGGGTCATCTCATATAAACATAGTAAGGAGGAATGGTCATTTTTCTAAATTGCTTCTTTTTTTCCCCAGGAATTGTGTTTATTCCAGGAACATCCCAATTAACAGCCAAAGACATTTTATACCGACTCCAGGCTTCAAAGGCCAAGTGCATCATTACCAATGATACACTGGCACCTGCAGTGGAATCTATCATGCCTGACTGCCAGTTTCTGAAAAGCAAAGTAATTGTATCCAAAGGCAACAGAGATGGGTGGCTGAACCTCAAAGAACTCTTTGCGTGAGCATCACCTGTCTTATCAGCATCCCTGTGAGACGGAAGAAGCTGTATCAATCAAGTGACATTGCTGAGTTCACGAGGAATCCTTTCTTTTGGGATTCATTTCCAAAAGACAGACAAGTTAAATTTTTACATCCCTGTGCCAACGCATTGTAATCACTGTATTAAGTACAAGTCTTTCCAACACGCTTTTGGGGAATTGGGTACAGGTCTGTCAGCTTCTGATTCAGCAGCCTGTCAGCTTCTAAAACCTCACTGCTTCTGCAGTGATCACAAAGCAAGCGCACTGAGTACTAGTCCTGCAGTCATTTTGTACCTGTCTTCTAGAGTGCAGCCTAATGCCTCTTGAATTCAACCAGAAGATATCCATTGCTGACTCTGGGTGCCCAGCTAACATGATGTCAGTTATTTCTTTTCCTTGACAATCTCAGTAGCCCAGACAGTCTGGATTGCTCCTCAGTCCCTTTAGCTTAAGCCTAAGACCATAGTCAATGCTTCTGTGATGTGGCCTCCATTGATTTCAGACTGGGAGACTGTGTATGTTGAGGCAGGAATTCTTACATTTACCTGCTGTTAGCCACAAGC
The DNA here is from genome assembly GCF_040807025.1 of Struthio camelus. Lineage (NCBI taxonomy): Eukaryota > Metazoa > Chordata > Aves > Struthioniformes > Struthionidae > Struthio > Struthio camelus. The sequence continues at coordinate 9,824,477 of NC_090956.1, read as the reverse complement.
ACCTTGAGAGCCCTTACAAAATAGTTATAGATAAAGACACTGGAATATGCTCTAGGTGCTCACATCTTGAAGGTTACGATAATACAGAGCACGGTTGTGACTAGTAGAATGCACTCTGTCACTCTTTCCTGTGATACCTGATTTATTTTGTGAGCTTAAAAAATTTTGGACCAAACATTTTCCTATTTCTCTCCTAAACCTTAAAAAATACTACTTCACTTGTAAAAAAAGTTCAAACAGTAACTGTCATACACTTTCTCTTCTGAAGGATGGCATCTGCTAACCATAAATGTGTCAAGACAAGGAGTCAAGACCCGATGGTAATCTATTTTACTAGTGGAAGCACAGGCTCTCCAAAAATGGTGGTGCAGTCCCATAGCAGTTACGGCATTGGATTTGCTGTCAGTGGCAGGTATAACTTACAGTCACTCCCAATGTCCTGATTAAGTGATGTGATCACAGTTAAATGAAAATGTGACAATAAAAACTCCAGTAAATGCAGAAATTTCGTGATCTTACTTTTCCCTCACCTTTCCCTTCTCACAGTAAATCATGGGTTACTAAAAGCTTTTTATAGATTCAGTTGAGATCAACAGCCACGGTGTTCTGTCGCTCACAGGACTGACCGAAGAGTAGCAGTCAGGATAACCTGCTTATAGCAAAACCAGACAAAATTGAATTCTTCAGTATTACATGGACATTTCTGGAAAACTAAAGCCCCTTAGATGATAGCCTTATCTGTTAAAAGTCATAGTTCATAGATTCTAATCTACGCTTTGCTTTTACTGAATATCTTTGCCTCTGATTTATGCTTCCCAAGGAGTGAGAAACGTCATGAAAACCAAAGAATATATTTCCCAAGGCATTCTGAGTTGGAACTTGGAGTCGACAGAAGTAATTTTGGTTAGTTTCTTAGAGAAATGAGCTGTGATTCAGCTGATCTCTGTAATCCACAAGATGGGGAAAGCCTGCCCCAAATGGTGTGTTCAATTTTTGATCTGGAACCAGATTCTGTAACTCAAGCCATGGATGTTTTGCACTATTCAGGAGTAAAGCAAACACTGGAAATATTAAACAGGAGGGAATGCAGGCAAATAAGAGAATGTTTAAGATTCTCTTTAACTCTTGTGAACTTTGGACTTTCTGAAGACCTTGTTTGCCGACACCACGTCTTCTAATGGAAGCCTCCTATCCTGTCCTTTAATTATGATGTGACCTGTGCTCAAGTCTCTCACACTTGTGTGAAGCATTTTTTTTCCTCTCTGCTCTTTCAGGTACTGGATGAACTTGACTCCCTCAGATATAATGTGGAATACCTCTGATACAGGTTGGGTAAAATCAGCTTGGGGCAGTGTTTTTGCTCCATGGATCAATGGATCATGTGTCTTTATACACAATATGCCTCAGTTTAAACCAGAAATTATCGCAGATGTAAGTATAACATTTCATACTGTGGGTTTTATTTTGCGTAGCTGAAGCAATCTAACTAGACTCCAGTGCATACCTATCCACTGCTGTTTGTAGCAGCATTCATGGTACTTCCCACATGTCTCTTCTAAAGCAATTGCCCCTTTGTTTGGTGCCCAGTAAACTAAAGGAACTGCTTTCCCTCCTGGTTAGGCCGTGTGACACTGCTACAGGGTGGAGGAGATGTGATGTGAAAGATGGAAGATAAAGTGAGCTCAAGATTACTGCTGTCCTGCCCTATGCTTAGCCTAAAGCTCACTCTGAATGTGCACTTCCAGCCCCTTTGGGCTCAGGGTGCGCGTGGGTCAGTACTCAGAGTATGACATAGACCTGAACTGGGGCCCTATTAACCGGAATTTTCAGTGAGTTGCCAGCGTGTCTATTCCTCCTCTCCTGTTTCTCAGAACCAGTCAGCTGGCCTATTCTCCTCAACGTCAGCCTTTCCTATGGAGAGGAGAATCCAATCTTCCCGAATTAAATTGGAAAAGCTTCATTCTAGTTCCCTGTTTTCACTTAGCATTGAGTCTAGGACCTAGTTGCCCCAGGAAGCAGAAAACAGCCTTAACTAGAACTGCTAGATGCACTCAGTGGTCATACGTTTCCATGAGTGGTGTTTGTTGGAGGGAAAGTATTTTATTTTCTACAGCAGCAGGACTGACTGATAGAACCACTCTACAGTCAGGATCTCTCATTGAGACACAATCATTCTCTGCGTTGAATATTGAATGTGTATTGTGTTGTTATGGGTTTCATTTTGCAAACATTTGGGTATGTAAGTCATATTAATCACCCGCATGTTTGCAAAGTCAGACTCACTATTGCCTTTTCCTTTCAACAAAATAACAGATTCTCTTTTTCTAGACTCTCTCAAGATACCCCATCACCACCTTTTGCACAGCCCCCACGGCCTACCGCATGCTGGTGCAACATGGTTTGAGCAGGTACTGCACATCTGTCTACTGCAGGGGTAGCAGAGGGAGACTGGGATGTAATGCTGTGACAGCTGTGGCTGTTTAGTTCCTCATGTTGCTTTACTTTTTCAGCTAAAAGAAAGCTAATTGGAAAAACTTGTTCTCAAAAGGGAAGGCTGTGTTCTGAAATGTGAGAATAACTAGTCATACCTTAAGCCATTCAGGCTCCAAGAACGAGTCTTTGAAAAGACAGCACAGTAAATGAGTTTTTTAAAGTGTCACTTCATCTGAACTTAGGGTTCACAGTTAGCTTTCAGTTAGGGAGGGTTTCAGGCAGCACTGGATCAGGGAATTACTGGAGTACAGTGGAGTTCCCAGACACCTGAAGGTGACGTGAACAGTTAGAGGGCTTTCACGTGCTGGGAGTTATTTAGCAGCAGTTCCTATTGACCTGTTACACTATAAAATATTCAGCTCAGGAGAAATGCTCAAAATGATTTGTGAGCAGTTTTCACACCTTCAGCAATGTACTTATTCTTACAGAGATCTTTCATCTAGACACAAACCAACCTTGTTGTAGTATCGAGCCCAGGCTCTGTGTTGCTGGGATCAGATCCTTCAGCCTTCCTTTTGCACTAGAAAATTCTCACTGTCTTATCTAATCTTGGATACTGGTATATAGCCACCTAAAGAAACTACTTTCCACTAGCATCTGACATGCTTGTCCAAATCTTTTCTACTTTCTTGTCAGCTATTCCATGAAAACACCTTTGCTCACGCTCTTACAAGAAAATTTGTAAACACTTTCTCGCCCGGACTACTCCCAGCGACATAGAGATAAATCACGCTGCCCTTGGTGGCGACACAAGCAATCTAGGAGCCCAGTCCAGGATTGTGTAACAGGATTATTGTCATTTCCAAGTAACTTGTGAAGTTTTAGGCGTGCAATACCCTTTGAAAGTAGAGGGAGGCTGCCCAGTTAAGACCATTTACTGCTGTTCTCGGAAGTTAAGAAAATTATTGTTGTTTGCTCTGCCTCTGAAGCTACAAGTTCATGAGTCTGAAACACTGTGTATCTGGAGGGGAACCACTCAATCCTGAAGTGATGGAGCAGTGGAAAATCCAAACAGGCCTGAATATCCATGAAGGTTATGGCCAGACTGAGACAGTATGTTTGTGTTCAATTCTGCAATATGTCCTTTCAAAGGTAACAATACTAAATGCACAAAGTGCTTGATAAATCAATGGAAAAGGTGAGAATTATCTACATAAACTTTTTTGAAACTAACTCTGTATAATGTGATTATGCAGTTCCTAAATCAGCTAGTTGTGTTTTTTAAGGTTTATAGGAAATATTATGGCTATGGAGTCCGTCCCCCTGCACAAACTGTGCCAGAGGTTACATCAGATCAAGTAACTTGTAGTAGATCCCTTCATCATCTTTATTTAGACAAAAAATAAAACATAATTTGCTCTGGGTATCAACTTGCCCTGTCTGGGGTTCTAATGGAAAATATTAATTCAGTTCATATGCAAGACTTTTCTGTTACTGAACATAACACAGCTACCAAAAGTCAGATTTAAGGTGTTCTCTCAGCTTCTGATTCAGTCCTTGCCATGACACAGTCACGTGGAGGAAGTGGCTTGCCTAATCCAAGCCAAGGATAAAGTTTGCGAGACACTACATAAATAAAAAGATGACCATCTGTTACGCAGGTAACAATATGTGCCAATGTGAAAGGAATGAAAATTAAACCTGGCTCTTTGGGAAAAGCCTTGCCCCCTTATGACGTGCAGGTATGTTGCTACATTATATCTTCTGAGTTCAGTTGCAGGTGTGGGTACATAAGTAAGAGAATGCTAGCTGTGCCCCGCTCTGTGTTCTCTGTGAGATCACAGGTATTTTTCTGAGCTAATCCAAGCAGTAATGATACGTGCTTTCTGCAGATTGTGGATGACCACGGGGCTATTCTGCCTGCAGGAGAAGAAGGCGATATTGCTGTCCGAATCCAACCTATGCGACCGTTCTGTCTCTTCTCTCAGTACTTGGTAAGTTTGAGTTGGCCTGGCTGTGCCAGCTGGAATCTCAAGAGAGACCTAGTGCAAAGCTCTGACTTACTGAATCCTTACTGAGCAGGGTTTCGCCCAGCATGTTCACAAGGTCTCTCTAGGTTCCTTGAGCTCTTGGAGCCTGATCAGTACGTTGTGCTGCTGTTCCAAGAGCAGACTGACTGGCTAGGTGTAACTTCAAGATCCAGCGTGAACCAGGAGGTACCTTGTTCTGGAGATGTACCTGGCACAGTTTGAATGGGCTTTATGTTCAGTGCATTACTCCTTAGCTCTTCCACCCCTATCCTTGGGATAAGGGTTAATGAAGCAACCCCCTAAAGGCTGCTGTATTATGCTGTGAGCTCAGGGAGGCTCTCCAAAGGGCAGAAGCAGCATCTTTTTTCCCCTCATACAACCATCTGAGGCACCCACAAATTAATCCTTTAAATGTTTAAAAATTACACATTCCAGTATCTCTAGTGTCAGAGCAGGTCTTTGTGTAATTACCTGTCATATAGATGATGTGCACAAGATCAACAGCACGAAAACAAACTACAGCACGAAACCCTCAAGTATATAGAGAATCATATGGCTTTATGGTAATGGCATGTATAACCTAACATGACTATTCAAATGGGACTGTTCAAATAGCCTGAAAGTGGAACAGGCTAAAAAAAATGTGTTAGAAGAATGACTGTTTTAGTTCAGGTCAAAGGTCAATGTAGGTTAGTATTGTCTCTGGTGGTGCTGAGTAGTAGCACATACTTAAGAAAAAACTGGAATGAGGCAAATGTAAAAATATTCTTCTCCGTTGCAATTGGACCATCATGTTGAATAACCTTTCGGGAACCTGTCCGTGTGCTTAATCCTCTTCTGAACCCACATAATATTTGGATCTCTGTAACATCCCCTGTCAGCAACTGGCACAAATTAATTACTTGTGATGTGGGGAAAAAAAAAACTCCCTTTGGTTCATTATGTCTTCCATTGCCAAGCTGTTTCTCCTGTATAACCTAGCCCCGATACATCAATGTAGTTAATGAAGTCTTTTTTGTAGATCACCTGGTTTGTGCTTTGGTCTTGAAAGTCAGAGGTGAAAAGTTTCCATTGACAGGAGGTTATTGTGGAGACCCCTTGCAGTAACAAATCATTTATCTAAGGAGAGTAGGTTATACACTTAAATAATGTGCTGTGATGGGTGGGCGTTCTGCTGGAACACAGCCTTTTTTTTCTTTAGAACATGAATACACATCTTTTCCAGCTTTCACTTACCTCACTGCAAAACTGCTAATTAATGTGGTTCTGTTTTTTTTATGTAAAGGCATAAAATAGCATTCAATATACTGGTTTTGGGAATAGCTATAAAATAGTCTTGATTATTTTTAGCACCACTGCAGAGTGAATGAATTAGATCTCACTAACCATTAGGTCAATTTTTTTGAAATGTTATTTGACTGATGTCAGGATAATCCAGAGAAAACTGCTGCCACTGTGCGTGGAAATTTTTACATCACTGGGGACAGAGGGATTATGGATGAAGAAGGATATGTCTGGTTTGTTGGAAGATCTGATGATATAATTAATTCCTCTGGGTAAGTCAGTGGCCTTCAAATTTGCTCATTTTCCTGTTAATGATGTTCTGTTTTATCACAACATTCAGTTGGGAAAGTCCAGTCCGATGTCTGGCTTGCTACTGCTGTCATATCTGCGTTTTCTTCTAGGTACCGTATTGGCCCATTTGAAGTTGAAAGTGCATTAATACAGCACCCTGCAGTCTCAGAGTCAGCTGTTGTCAGCAGTCCTGATCCAATTCGAGGGGAGGTAAAAAACAGATATAGAAAGAATTGCACTTTGCTCTAGCCATCAAGTTCCTTATGTGTACTAGGCTTACCTGGAGTTAAATATGTTGCAGATTTTGAAATTAAAATAGATTTTAAAAAAAATTTAAAAGGCCATGCCCTGACAGACTTTAGAATTTCAGAGTTACTTCCCTGTTTGCAGAGTTTGATATGGAAAAAAGGTTTGAATTTTGAGATTTATTGTGGCATCTTTTTGTCCAAGAAATTGTATTCAGGATTTTATTTCTCTCTTTTTGCCACTGAGCGCATGAAATGATATCCAGAGGGTATCATTTTTCTTCTTATGTTTCCTAACTTTGCAACATTTTCTTGGAGCTCTGTAGTGAGATTTGCAGCTACCTTTTTTCTGTTCTGAAACTTTTCAAAAGTTTAGTAGTGTTTAAAGTTTAAGAAGAAGAAAAAAAAGTGAAAAAATATTTATCACTCCCCCATGCTTCAGAATATATTTTTCATTATATTGCATTCTGTAATAAGCAGCCAATAGAAAGAGAAAACTAAAGAAAAAACTCAAATTTTCACATTTCTGAATTTTGATGATCACTTTTGGGAATAAAAATATCCCTTTACTCCCACACTTTGAAGTAACAGAGTCCTAAACTTTTGTGGTACAGGTAGTCAAAGCCTTCATTGTTTTGGCTCCTGCTTTTGTATCACATGATCCGGAAAAACTAACTCATGATCTTCAGCAGCATGTCAAAAACGTGACTGCTCCTTACAAGTATCCGAGGAAGGTAAGTATACCGCTTTTCCCCATCTTCACCATAAGAAGACAGGTCTTCTAATTGTGTCAGAAACTGAACCAGTTTTGTCCTGCCTCAGCTCCTTTGTCAACTGTTTTCTGGCAAACGCTCCAAACATAGTTATGAATAAAATAGTCTGTTGCAGCTATAGCCTTGGTTTTGCTGTACATCCTAGAAAGGACTCGATGGGAAAAAAATGATGATGTCATTTTTCTTTGCCAGGTTCCAGTCTTCCTCTCATGAGATAATAGGGTTTAAAGGGGCTCCAATGGACAGGACATTCAGTTCTCACCAAGTTATCCCTTGAGCTCTGTTTAGATTCCCAGCCCCAGAGCAAAAGAGAAGTTCCTACTGGCATCAGGGAGTGGAGTCCATCCCTCATAACTAGGCAAGATGCCAGTAATTCCCTGTCCCGACAGCTTAAGCCTTGACCTCTTGGGGACTGTGGTACTTGCCCCTGCAGTCTGGCTAAAATGTGTAGTAAGGAATTTCACTTGTCCCAGCCCAGGCTGTGCAGCTTCCCACCTTTCTACCACAGCCATAATACAGGTGTGTCTTCCCTTGCATCTCAGACGTTACTCAGAACGTATTTGACTAAAAGTGATTATTTTTGCTATTCAGATTGAGTTTGTTCAGGCTCTGCCAAAGACTGTTGCTGGGAAAATCCAGAGGAAGGTTCTAAGGAACAAAGAGTGGGGAAGAGCATGACGTGATCCAGAAACTGAGGAGAAAAAAATTCTACCATCCATACCAGCCATAACACAGTGTATGGACTTGGCATGTTGTCATTGCACAGAGCAGGAAGAGAACGTGTGGGAGAACAAGCCACCAAAAAAAGGAGACAACACTCATGACTTTCATATATGTTGAAGGATAGCTCTGTCATGACTGTAACAAGAATATGCGATTTTAGGACCACTTTTGCAATGAATTTACAAATTTTCAGAAAGGAAAGAATACAAATAATTAAGAAGAATGAAGAAGAGAGATGGGGAGATCTGAGAGTGTACAAAGGATCTTTTTTTTTTTTTTACTAGAATTAATATAAACAGCTTCACTTTTAAAAATGTCTAACTACAACATTTTGATAATTGCAAATAAATGAAATGAGAAATTCATAAAAGTCTTTGTCCTGTAGTCAATATTAGTAGTGCTGAAGTGGTGCTATTCTCTCCTCAAAAACTGTCATGGAAACGTTCCCAAAGCCTGTTTGGGTGGAAGGAGAAAGACGTATTTTTCAAACTGCTTCTCTTTATCTTGATAAGTTCATGATCCAGTTAAATGCTTAAAATGTGAGAAAAGAGAAGAGCCAGAGTGCTTTGGGTTAAGGTGCAAATTGTACGCACTTTACGCCAGTGTAAATGATTACAAGAAGTGGTGTTCTGCCTGATCTGTTTTATACAATATTCTGTTCTCATTACTTCAAAAGAAGCAAATGATAAAGCGGGAAGGGCTTCTTTCCAAATCCTTTTTGATCAAGTGTCCAGGTTTCACCTCTCCAAACAAAAGCTAATCTTTACAATACCTCTTCTGGGAAACACATATCCTGAAAGCTGAATGAACCAGTGAAGATCTACCCTGGCAGCGCTCAGTCTTTACTGTCCACAGCAAACAGGTCAGGAAAACGTGCTGTTTATCTCGATGGTATTAGTCACTGAGAAAAAGCAATTGGTACTAAATCAGGAATAATCATTTCTCATTCTTGCGGTATTCATAGGACTCTGCCATTACTGGATCTTTTGCTCAACTTCCTTATTTCCTGTTCACCTCTAAATTTGGAGGTGAAAAAATGTTAAAGCTGTTGAAGGCTCTCTCTCAGCAAAATTTAGAAGACGTTTTTGTGGACCTGTAGGGATTCCTGGATTTAGAATGTGTTTTCCTCTTGCCAATCGTGAATGCTGTTTCCAGTCTTCAGTACTGTTCCTGAATATTTTTAATCTCCTTTTTCCTTTACCTGCTGTTGTATAGGTTTTGTCATTACAATGCTATTAGAAATCTATAGGTTATAGCTAAATCATAAAATTAATGTGGACTAAGAAATAGGAAATATCTTACTATATTATTTAAAAGAATTATCAAAAGTATTAAGCTTTGGTGTTACAGGAGCGAAAGCGGATATGTTCTTTTTCAGTGTTAATAGTATTGGTCACAACTGCAAAGAAACATTACATTTAACAAAAAGCTTGGTGTTTTTACTGAAAGTTCATTTTTCTTAAGAAAAAACAATTGAATATATATTTTAGTTAGAATATTACATAAAAAGAACTTCAATAATGTCCATTTTTGGTATGGAAATTGGGGGATATTTAAAAAACACTTTTCACCAACAAAACCTTTTTAGATTAATGTTTTTCTACCAGCTTCTTTGTTAGTAGAGTTTTAATTTAAAATGTAAGTACAATCAAAGTGCTTAATTTTCTGCTCTCCAAGCCTGATTCTGAAGTGAATGGCATGGCTCTCCTGTATACATGGTGTCGTGATCCCTCCAATGTTTGTGCTGTAGTTACCTGACCGCATATGCTGAATTGTAATCAATTTTGCCATACGTTCCCTGTATCAAGCATCCACGTGGCAACCTGACTGTCTCTGTCAAGGGGAAGAATCCTGTTAACGCTGTGAACCTGGTTCTGTTGTTCTTAATGGGTTTATTTGTTGAGTTGACCACTGCTTTACTTTTCCTCATTGTAAAAAAAGGGCAGTTAAAGACACAACAACAATTTTTATATCCATGTTCTATGATTCTTGTTCAGGAGCTATAGATTTATTTACAGCTGCTCAGTGTGTCCCCATCACCCCTCTCCATGTAGCCTTGACAACACTATGAATTAACTATTGATTTTGCCAGATTATCTGTTCTGAGGGAAAAAAGGGGCCTAGAATTCCAGAAAATGGCATTTTCTACATGATGCTATTTATTCTCTTAAAACCATCTTTTGAATGTATTCCAGTTTTTTGTCTTTAAGAAAGCTTTGTAAATCTAGGCAAAACACTCTCCTTTTAGTCACTGAAATGTTTAATCTAAATCAAGTTAATTGATTTTAGTCTGATCAGGTTTTGCACATTTTTAGTGGTTCTGGAGGTGTAAGTAGCTCTATTCCTGCCTGAACCCCGTTGATAACCATGAGCTGATATTACTGGGGCTAGGCAGGCACAGCTGGGGTGAAGTAGCATTGACCAGCAGGGGAACGCTTGCAACCCCTGGCTCAGCCCTTTCCATCAGCCGCTGTTGCCAAGACCATATTTCTCTCTGACCCTGCTTGACTCTAGGGTCAACTAATCCTTGTCTATTTGCATATATACAATATTCTGCTGGGTTGAACGTACATTGGTGAAGCTCAGGATTCAGGCATAAAACCAGAGTCTCTGCCCTTGTGAAAGTTCCTCATTAATGATACGAATTTTCCTTTTCTCAGCAAATTAGAAGAGAAGAATCAGCAATTCTTGTGAGGGTGTCTCATATTACATATTTCCCGGTGGTGATAATGAATGATATTACTAGTCATGAAATGTTTTATCATGGCAGAAATGACCATGCATTAGACTGCAGCAGGTCCTATCTAAGTACAGGACAGTTCCTGTACTGCATGTATCCAGTAACTCATGCTTGTTTATTGGGAAAGATACTGATAACTTCATTAGATTTCAGTGCCTCATCAAAGATCACAATTGTGACAAGACAAATAACCATTCTGCATTCAGCCCACCAGATTTTTTTGGCTGTCAAATATCACTGAAAAGATTAAGTTGTGCAAGCTCTACGCGTTTGCATTCATCGATTCTCCTGATAGGCAGATTAACTATTACTGTGACAGCTCCTACTGAGGAATAAGGAAAGAAGCACACTGATAAATTAGTTACTTTGCTTTGGGTAATAAAGGTTTGACCAAAACTGAGATCACTGTAAGAGGTGCTATAGCACACTGTGACAAGCAGACAGCTTATAGCAGTGACAGATGGTGCGAAAAAGTTACGGGTCCAACTGACAAAAGTGAGTAAGAGCGATGAAGGCACTGGTCTGTTCCACAGCAGCAGTTTCATTTGGGGAAGTCTCCTAAAGGTAACAAGTTTATAGATGTGATGTAGAGTGGCTAAGCTGGGTAAAAGGATGGTCACAGTGCCATGAACTAACATTTCAGCTAAGACAAACCCTGGGGTCATCTTGGTACAGGGAAGGTACCCTGTGGGCACTTTCCAGCTTAGTTTGGCTGCGCTTGATCTGCTTTGAGAGGATTGCCACCCTTAGCCTGGGGAACTAGAAAGAGTCAGTCTCAGGGATAAAGGGCCTCGGGGAACGTACCACATCAGAGATGTGAGGGTGAATGGTTATGGTTGAAGATACAGGATGAGGTGTAAGTACAGTGCTGAATACAAAACTTAAAAAACAAGGACAAAGGGCAAAACTCGCTCTGCAGGCCAGAGATGTTCCACATGGAAATAATTAAATCAAGAGCATACCTATAAATGTTGTTTTTTTCCTAGTTTGTGGATAGCTTCATCCTTTGTGAGAACAGGAAAGAAAATTAAACCTGTGCATCACCAGCCACTCACTTAACTTTGTATTGATCCTACTTACTTGTGCTTACTGGTTAAAAAAAAGAAAATCAATAGATGGGCCCTGGTTTTAGAATCATCATGGGCCTCTAGGACTGCACTGGCTCCTGTTCCCACTGCAGGGTCTTCCAGAGAGGAAGCAGGTTTTATTCCATGATTGATAATGTTCATGGACATTTACCAGAAGCTGCTAAATAGCATTAGAATCTAGGTTTGGCAAGGTCCTGAGGCATGCTTCCAGACTGCTGAAAATAAAAAAAGAGAAAAAAGAGTCGTGATGGAAAGGAAGAGAGGAATTAGACTCCAGTGCATTTAGGAATATTATGATTAGTACAGATGGAAGATGGCATTCACAGTGAACAAATGCAGAAGTGTCGAAATCAAATTTGGGAACCCATGTGATAGAAATTCTCAAGTATGGGATATATGTGGTGAATGGATAAATCGGCAAACGACGAAGCTAAAGCAGTGAGAATCTTGATAGAAATAGCTTGGAAACATTCTCCAGCTCTGTGTGATGGAACAGAAGTAGAGAATCATCTACTAGTGCTTTGATGCAAGAGCAACTAACCTTCTTACAATGCAAACACATCTAATGAGAGTTGTGGGCAATTAGCGGCCCCGGGGAACACATTGTGAACCCATGAGAATCAGCCAAGCAACAGATAAGATGCCAGATCAGTGCACTAGATTAAGTCCTTAAAAAGCTGGTAGTGCTAAATATAAAAAAAAATAAGATGGGGAGCTTTCCATTTAACTGAATGGTTAAAAGCATCAGCTTTGCCATGATTAGCCTAAATGACTTCATTTAGTAATTCATCAATTCATAACTGGATCATCTTTCTTTCTTTGTCTGGAAATAATAATAATGGATAATGATTGTTGTTTCTTTTTCATAATTTTTGTTGCAGGGTTCATAGCAACAATTCTGCTAATTTTCTTATAAAGCCTACAGCATCTACGTACATCCTCTTCTGCCGTGAAGATGTTGTTTAAATTACGGACTCTAAAATCCTTGTGGACTCTGAAATCTCCTTGTAGAGTTTTCCATGAACACCCCAGATTACTTGCCTCTGATTTATATTCGCAGTATGAGTCTGTCAGGCGGGGTGAACAGGAAATGCCAGAGTACTTTAACTTTGCAAGTGATGTACTGGACAAATGGTCTGAGATTGAAAAGGTAGGGGATCTCTGTTGTGTAGATGAGATACTTCAATTCATTTCAATTCTTTTTATTTAAAAAAATCAGTCACTAAAAACAACATACATTAGAAAGTTATACAATATCTCACTGTTTTCTGCTTTATTATAAAAGTATGCTTTCCCGCAGTTAGCCCTCCTCTTCCTGACCTCTCAGGCTGGAAAGAGTCCTGCGATACAACATCGTCCTGTTGTTTTATTTTGTCCGCTGCCTATGCTACTTCTGTTTATTAGCATTCCACAACTGTGTCCAGAATACCAGGGATATTAGGTGAAATATTTCACAATATCATTATCTCACAGGAGTATTAATGCTCAACGTGAGGCTTGACCTGAAATAGGTCTAGACTAGGACTTGAGTCTAGAGACAACTGAGCTGGTAAAGATTTAGGGTTTAGAAAGGGCGATTTTATTGGGAATGTCTGAGCTTGCTCCATAGCCATAGTAAGTCCCCCACCCATTAAGGACAAAGGAAAAGTGATAGCTTAAATGCAAGTTGTGAGATACTTGGTTCTTCAATAATTTGCAGATATTTGTGCATTATAATTTCATGGTCTTTCAGAAGAAACTGTTTCTGTTTTGAATCCTCCTGTTGTTTTGTAGGCTGGAAAGAGACCATCAAACCCTGCCTTTTGGTGGATAAATGGGAAAGGAGGAGAAGTGAAGTGGAGCTTTGAGGAGCTGGGGTTCCTGTCTCGGAAAGTAGCCAATGTACTGACTAAAGTATGTGGGCTGCAAAAAGGGGACAGAATTGTTGTGATCCTGCCGCGGGTCCCAGAATGGTGGCTGGTGAGCGTGGCTTGCATGCGAGCAGGTCAGTGAGCCTATCTGAGCTTTGGAGAAGTGTTTCATAATGCAAGTAGGTTGAGAGAATCAAGAATTGCTGTTGTTTATGATGAAAAAATAATGTAAATTAGTAACCTAGTCACTGGCCTCGCTACCAAATACGCAGACAGTCCTGATGGATTTGCACTAGGTGCTAAAGGACAGGTGACCTGTGCAGCAAGTGTGGAGATGACAGAAGGCCATGGGGGTCACCAGATAGGTCTGCATTTCATTTCTTACAGGAGAGCACAGAGCAGCAATGTTACTGCGTTGTAATTATTTGGCCAGGAACGTCAGGGCAAACTCATCTCAGAGGTCAGTTTGGGAATAATTAACTGAGTTTGTGTTCTTAGAAAATGTTCGAATTTTAAAACTGCCATCCCGAACTAACGTTATTGCTCTTCCAGGTGTTGTCTTAATTCCAGGGATATCCCAATTAACAGCCAAAGACATACTATATCGACTCCAGGCTTCAAAGGCCGCGTGCATCGTCACCAACGACGCACTGGCTCCTGCAGTGGACTCACTGGCATCTGAGTGCCATTTTCTGAAAACCAAGCTAATTGTGTCCAAAGGCAGTAGGGAAGGATGGCTCAACTTCACTGAATTGTACAAGTGAGTATGCATTAGTGACACTGTGGTCGCGATGAAGAAAGCAGAGTTGTTCTCCACGAGTATTTATTTTCAAGCACTAAAGCTGGAAAATTTTTAAAAAGTCAGGGGTCAAACAAAATGCTTTTTCTATCCTGTTTTTCTTAAGGGGAAGTCTATATGCGAGTAAAGCGTAACTCTATGTTATTTGGTCTAATTTGGTCAAAAGCTTCTGTGAGGCTTATTTAGGGTAGAAGAGGAATTCTGCAATGTGTAATCCATGGTTACGTTTTGAAGTATGTGTAAAGTAACTATTGAAGTCATGATTGCATTCTGTGTTTTAAAGAAACCAGTCTGCTGACCATTCCTGTGTCAAAACAAGGATTCAAGACCCGATGTGTATCTTCTTTACCAGTGGAACCACAGGTTCTCCAAAGATGGCTGAACATTCCCAGGGTAGTCTTGGTTTCAGACCCCTGTTAAGTGAAAGGTATGAAAGGTTTGGGTGTGGTTGAGCAGGCGATGATGTGAGCTGCGTGGTAGAACTGATTTTAAAAGTACTGAATAAGAAATACTTGATGTATGGCCGCAGTCCTACTCCCTCTGACGTCAGACTAGAAGCTCCAGCAGATTTCCAGGGGAGTGGCATCAGCCCCTGTATTTCCCTTTTTTCAGTGAATGTTTCCTAGCCTTTCCCTTAGAGTGGTTCAAAGGACAGCCATCAACTGGGAATAGTCTAGAGCACAGCACCAAGAGAAGTCATGCTGTTTGGGCTGCAGAAAGCTTTGTGACATGTAGATGAAAAGAGGCAGAGTTAATATTGATTGCACAGATCACCTTGCTCCCTCAGCAGCCCTGCAAGTCATGGTGAAATACCTGATGTCCAACACAGTGTCCATGCTACTGCTTCAGCCTTGTCTTCCTCCCTAATAGAAAGGCACTTGGTTGGAATTTAGACTCTCCTCTTTCCCTTACTCTGCCCTGTGTTATGACTGGCACCATTTACTTACCTGTATATTTATTTATAGAGATGCGCATATACAGGTACTTACACCTTAGGTGTTCTTTTGCCCCAAAGCTAACTCATAAAATGAACTTGGTGAGAGTGCCCAGTGCTCATGTGCCTAGTTAAAAACCTTGGGCTTATGTGTTGTTTTTTTTTAAAAAAAGTTTTTCATTACCTTTCATGAATTTGTTTTCTGCTGTGTTAGGTACTGGTTGGATGTGACTCCCTCAGACACAATATGGAACACAGCAGACACAGGCTGGATAGTAACTTCACTGTCATCTCTTTTTGATCCCTGGGTTTTTGGATCATGCGTCTTTATACACCACCTCCCACAGATTGAATCAGCCACCATCCTAAATGTAAGGAAAAATTCGTGGAGATGTGTTAATATGCAGAAAGTAGGGAACAAAACTAGTTCTTAACTGCATATGTAGATATAATTGAAGGTTGTGCACATTGTTGTTTTCAAGATGCTGTATCCTTTCTCTAGATCCCCCATTTAGATTTTTAATGTGCACAGAAGGGGCCAGTCCTTCATACTCTTCACTCATAGCTGGCAAGCACGTGAATAAAAAATCGTCCCAAATGCCGCACTGTTTGCTTGCCTTTTGTTCCAGTGAATCTAGAAGTAATACTAGCTGGAAATACTAAGGAAAACTTAAACAGAAGTGATTCTGTCCAGGCTTGAGCTTTGCAGTGTGAATGGCATATAGACATGCTAGCATGGCATTTTGTTGAACCAAGCATTCTGTTTATTCTGAGGATGTTACACCAACTGTAGGAGGGTTTCTTATCCCAACAGGGAGTGTATGGTGGTTTTTTACATAGAAAGGAGAGCTACATTTGCTCCCTGCGTTGCTGGTTTACTGTACTTCCACATGGTGATTTTTTGTCTGAACTTCATATGTCCGTCTTGTTGTTTAACTCACTAGACTCTCTCTAGACACCCTGTGAGCACTCTGGTTGGTGCTCCAACATTGTTTCGCATGCTGGTGCAGAATGATCTCTCCAGGTATGTCAACAGACGATTTGCTAACAGTTAATTGCCTTAACTACACTGTAATGATCTTCCAGATCTGGCTGTTTGACCCAAAATAGGCGAGTAATTTAGTTTAAAATATCCTTCATGAAAAGGCAGTCACACAAAATGTACAGGTTTTGCAGAGTTTCATGATCAGGTGCAGAGGAACTGCCTCAGTGTGTGACTTGGTGTGGCCATTGTGCATTGTCCCCTGCACCAATTTCTCACCGACTCTGCTGATGATGATTCCTCCCCTTTCACATGTTTTCATTTGGGCTGTTGCAGAGGGTCAGCAAATCACTGTGTGGTTTGTTATAAACGCGTGCTTCAATCCCAGGTGACTACAGCAAAAACTGTACTTTAGGTTTTGTGTGTGCTAAACTCTTTGACTGTTACTACTGTTAACAGTAGTACAGTAGTACTACTACTGTATGTGCATAATGCTGAGCCTAGACTAACACCTTTGCTTTATCAAAAGCCAAAGTAGCAGGCTCCACGCTTCTTGAGAGTAGCTGTCCTAGTAACCAGCTCTCCAATATAGTTTGTTTATACTTGCATGCCATTTTGCTACCAGCAGCACCTGGAAACTAAACAGGTCCTTGTGTTGGCCCGTGGCTTCAACTGCCTCTCTTGATTTTTTTAACTTCCTGTGAAGCTACAAATTCGCAAGCCTGAAGCACTGCGTGAGTGGTGGGGAGCCAGTCAACCCAGAAGTCATGGAGCAGTGGAAAAGCAAGACAGGGCTGGACATCCATGAAATATATGGCCAGACTGAAACGGTACCTTCGTAGGATCAGTATTCTGTTAGATCATTGTAATTCCTTTTTGTTTTACTGCATTGTAATGTTTGTTTTACTGCATTGTAATGTTTGTTTTCCAAGAACACAGCCTGTTTCTTCCTTCATGTTTATGTGAATGTTGCAGTAACCTCTTTCACTGATAATCACTGAAAGAACAGCCTTACATGGCTTTTCTTACACAACCTGCCAGAAACATGGGTTGTTGGGAGGGGACACGCTCTAATTTTTCCATAATTGTTTCTAAGTGCATTCTAAGTGACTATGATAGATGAGAGCACAGCCTATGTCTGAGGAAAAAGACAAGCTAGCAAGAGGCATGAATTCTGTGCAGGTAACGGACCAGAGTTCTTTTGGGGAGTTTCTTGATCTTGCTTATTCGTACCATACAGCACTAACATGCAGGATCCTGTGGCTCTTAATTCCTCACTTTAGAAGTAAGCCAGAGAATACATTTAATGAATTCAGTGTAAATATAGTGATTTTCTGTAGCTAAAACTTAATTTTGATTGTGATTTTTGCAGGGAATAATCTGCTCTGTTTTTAAAGGAATGAAGATTAAATCTGGATCAATGGGAAGGGCAGCTCCCTTTTATGATGTTCAGGTTTGTTAATGTAGTTTGGCTGCTGTTTAGATGTTTTACATAATGTTTTTTCCTCCCCCCCCCGGAGTAAAATACACATTGTTTTTCATTCTAGATCGTAGACAAAAATGCTAATGTTCTGCCTACAGGACAAGAGGGGGAAATTGCTATCAGAAGCAAACCTATAAGACCGCTTGGTTTTTTCTCTAAATATGTAGTAAGGAGCTTATTTTATTCTTCCCCCCTACCTCCAAAAATCTCTCAAAAATCTCTCCAATTCCATTGTGGGTTACAAAGGCTCTATATTCTTCTCCAGTTTCCAGACTTCCTGGCCTGTCTTTGATTCATGAACTATAACAGCAGTCTGTCTTTCTAGAGAGAATCTGAGAAGATTCACTTCAGAACAGAGCGGGAAAACGTAGATCTAGGCTTCAGTTCATCGCATTCTTTGATTCACATTTTGGTTCAAGGCCTTTAAAACCTGGATCTGAAAAAAGTGCTTAAAGCGTTTCCGTAACATATCCTTACCAGCGACCATGATCTCACTAAGGAATACCATATGTGCAGTGTACACTATCTGAGAAACTATATGAATAGCTATGTTGAGGATTGACTCAGAGAACAAAAAAAACTAGAGCAGAACTGAGTAATTGATTTGTTTGGATTATTGAAAATCTTTGAATGAAAAATTAAGTTCCAATGAGTTTAACCTGATGTGTATCATAGCATAATGTATAGCTAAAACATACTAAAAATTTAAACTCCTATTTGTAAACCACTGCAAGGATAACCCTAAGAAAACAGCAGCAACTGAACGTGGAGATTTTTTCGTCACTGGGGACAGAGGGACCATGGATGAAGATGGATATTTTTGGTTTATTGGAAGAGACGATGATATCATCATTTCTTCAGGGTCAGTTTGCGTGCTTCTTTAGTTCTAAAGCCGTTGTTGTATAAGCTTACATGTTGTGCCCCTGACAAGTTTCTGACCTGATGGTCGTGTGGTGAATGCACTGGCCTGTGACTTAGGAATGCTGGCTTTTATTATTAGCTTTTCTCTGCGGTATCATCTTGGTCATGTCAGTGATGTCCTTGCACCCCTCTTTCCCTTCAATATCTCGTCTGTTTAAACAGAGAGCGGGGACTTCTGTGGCAGAGAAGGGATTTTAATTTAGTTTGTGTTTTTGTGTTTTTTTAATTAAAATTGAAGGTCATTTCAGTCAAAGAGCATTGACACGTTTTATTTTGAACATGTTGAAATGAAGTGATTAGATATTGCATAGTGCCTGGGACAATGAAGCCCTCACATGATGTGATGCCATAGCACGGCATCAGCTAGTACTGCAGATCCCAACTGTGAGGGGGATGCAGCCACAGTCAGGGAGCTGCTGAGGAAAGGAGAGAGATGGAGAGATAGCCAATGACCCGGCAGTCCTCCATCACATGTCCATCATGACATGCTCCTGCTTTCTAACACATTTCCATTCTGCCTAAAGATTCTGTAGTATTGTTTTAAAAAACATCAATTAAAAAACTTCTTGGTGCTGGTTTTCATAAAACCAAATCCTTCATTATTCTCTCCTTACCCAGGTATCGCATTGGGCCATTTGAAGTAGAGAGTGCCCTGACAGAGCACCCAGCAGTAGCAGAAACAGCTGTTGTCAGCAGCCCAGATTCCCTCAGAGGAGAGGTAATGATGTTGAAGATCAGTTGGGAAAGCAATATGCTTGTTTATATATGTAACTATATAAAGCAGTTCCCGCTTTACTGAATAACGTACAATTATAAGGCAGTCACATCACCATGGATAATCCTATTTGGTGTGACGAGCAAAACCCTTTTCCATTTACATGCCTTGCTCTTCTTAGTTTTTTGTTCATCCCAAGAGGGCCCATCTCTAGGGAGAACATTACAGTGACATATGCTTTTCCCTCGTTGGACCTTCTTCTTATTAAGCACTTATCTACACACTGAAATTGTCTTTTCTGGCTATTTCAGTGTAGCTAAAGTTATACCATAAGAGACTTAGCATTAGCCTTGGCCTAAATGCATGAGGAAAGCAAAGTCCTGCACCAGGATGATATCGGCCTCTCGTCCCTAGCGTGAACGTCAGAGAAATAAAATATCCCTCAGCTCTGGAGAGAGCGCTGCAGCGGCACCTGTTAACCCCTTCTTCTAGATGCCCTCTGAGAGGATAAAACAAGTGCTCTTGCTGTGTAATGAGGGTCAGAAAACTGCCCTTTCAACTTTTCCTTTTTTCACGTACATGAAGTTGGGCAAAACCACTTCATACATTGTGCTGGTTTCTTTGTTCCTCCCTTTTGCGTGTCATGACTCAGAGCCATACTACTCACTGGTAAACAGTGTATCAGCTCTTAAAAATCAATGGTGTCAGATCCCTTTTATTACTTTTGTCTTGTAGGTCGTGAAAGCATTTGTGGTCCTGTCCTCCACCTTTTCATGTGGTGACCTGGAGAGCTTAACCCGGGAATTACAGGAGCACGTCAAGAAAACTACTGCTCCATACAAGTATCCCAGAAAGGTAAATGCTTCTGAGTAAAACTTGAAACAAATGGCACACTTTCCTAAGTCTCAGGAGAATTATTACTTGGGTTTCCACGACTGATCTGAAAGAGACGATGGTCAAGTTTCAGGTAGAGTACTGACTCTAGAAAACCTTTCCTAAATATCATTAATTTATGTTGTTTTTTATTTAGAACAAAGTTGTTTGTTTAAACCTTACAAATATTTCTAGGCTGAGTATGATGTGCTAGTTAGATTTTCTCCGTGTTCTGGATCAGGGTCAAAATCATAATTCTCCATCTTTTACTTCATCTTTAACCTAGCACTCTCCAGGGATTTTAGTGAAAGTACCTGACTGAATCCGAATAAGGATTTATCCACTGGTCCTCACGGTAAACAAATAAGAAGGATACAGGAGGATACACTTGCTGTTCCTCAGAAATGCCAGCGCTACAGGAAAGGAGCTACTACCAGAGCTTTAGTTTGCTTGTGCAGAACTCAAAGGAACTAAGGACCGTTAAAGACTTTGTCCCAGTAACATCCCTTCTCTCTTCTTTTTCCATTCATATCTGCCCTTTGATATCCTTTGGCTCTTCATCTTTCTACTCCAGTACCCGATTTGGTTAGCGGAGAGGCAGCTACACAGATATTTGGCCATTTAGGCAGCCAAAGAAATTGTTTCACAGGCTGGGCATTGTGTTGGTTTGGTTTGGCTTGGATTTGATCCTTTAGGCCAGCAGTTCTTATTGATGGACTGCTCCTAGTTTTTCACATGCGCTGAGAGCCAGTCTTGCAAAACCAACCCAAACCAACTCTGTAGAGAATATGCTACATTGTTTTCTGTCTTTTTTTATTTAGATGGAATTTGTCCAACAACTGCCCAAGACAGTCACTGGGAAGATCAAGAGGAACGAGTTGAGGGACAAAGAGTGGGGACGGATGTAACATTGTTTGGAAATTAGCTGAGCTTCTTTCATTCTGTTAACACCATGTGAATTTCTCCGATATAACTGCCCTCCGCTTTAAAAGCCTGAGCATCTGAAATCATAGATAAAGCCAAGATGTGATGTTCAAGTCTGCTTGCAAAGCCTGTGATGTCACTGCCACGGTTTCAGCTCCGGAAACACAGCTGGTAAAAAGAACAAACAGTAGAACTCCGGTCTAGCCCTGAATGTCCCAAAGTTCACCAGAAATTGGCTGGTGACCCATCTCTTTTATTTAGCATCCAGGTCAATGAAAACTTGTTGCTGATTGTGGTTGCCTAACTCCAAGCTTCAGAAAGGGACAGGAAAGGATCTCAGTGGTTCAAATGCTCTGTCCTTAAAAAGCAGCATGCTTTCCCCAGAATGCGGTCCTCCTAGCATTTACTGAGAATGGAAAGACTCCTCGGTATTGATATCGCTGTATCACCTTCACGGACCTCTTTGTTTAATACACGTGTTGATGACAAGCAGGGCCACCTTCTCCCATGCTCATCGCTACTGTCTAATACCAAGAGTACCAAGAACTTTGTTGCTCATCTTCCATACTGATCTTCGCGCATAGACAAAACTCCTGTACTGTTCTGATGATCTGTGAAAAGAAGTTTGCTGTTGGATGACTGATGCAATCTGTAGAACAGACCAGAGCTGTTAGTCATGCTGGCCGCTTGCTGCAGGACGAGGCCATCACAGCAGCCGTTCAGATAGCGGTGAAACCAGTGAACAAACTGCTGTAAGGTGATTTGGGTGTTCACACCTGTTTAATGGTTAGCTTTATGAAGAAGCATGTACTGTACCCAGCCTTACTTGTCACAGTTGCACATGCAATAGCGTGCCAAGTTTTAAAGCTATGTTAGTTCTTAGCTCAGGGTAAGGCTTCTAAGCTCAGGCTTTTTTAAATTGGGTCTATTCAAAAAAGATTTCATTTTCTGAGGTGAATTTTCATTAGCTGACAAAAATATCTTCAGCCTTCAGCAGTCCCATTTGTTAAACAAGACATTACTGGAGAACAGCTGCGTCTTTGGGCAAGAAAGAAGGTCTTCTGCAGCTATGTCTTACTACCTGGAGTTCTCTGTCTGCTGCTGTCATAGAGTGAGATTTGGAGAATGTTATTTTTGAGAAAAGAAAACATTTTATTTGTTGAGATTAAACACTTTGGTTATGTCAATGAAATAACTTCTGTACTAGTGACTTCTGAAATGAAAGCAAATGTCAATAAAACCAATGTTTACTTCATTCCTTTTTTTTTTTAACAGTTGCTTCATTTTTTCATGCTCCTTAGCATTTCACAGAGTTTCAAAACACTTTCAGGTTTTTAGGCACACAGATTACATGATTATAAAACTAATCATCAAATTATCAGTTGTCTTTGCCCTCAAGTTTCTTGAATGCACTTGTCTGGAAGTGTCGCTTGTTGCAGCCTCAAGCTCTTTTCTGTACCCAGTTCAGTTTTCTTTAAAAATCATGTACCCCTGGACATCCCAGGGGTTCTTTACGTCTTCTAGGTCTTTCTGCTTGGCTTCAGTAAAGTGTGTCTGGCTGAGCGCATAGCAGTGAAACAAAAAGTGGGATGATAAATGCCTGTGCGGACTGGAATTCAGAGCCCCTGGAACCTACCCCTGGCCTTGCAGTTAGCCAGTTGGGCAGTTAAACTCAATTAATGTTCGAGGGTTGGGTTTTTGATTTTTTTCCTCCCCATATTTAAGGGCCTACAATCAAACAGCTAAATCCAGAGTTGGGAAAGTCAAAACTCTAAGAAAAGCTCTAGATGAAACGGTACCACACAGAAGACTAGAGTTTTATTAATGATTTCAGTGTGGTCGAGACTCTTCTGGTTTTCTAAATTCTTGTGTGGTTAATTAGGATAATTTGCTCTAGGCTTCAGCACTAGAACTATCTATCGCCTGTTGTGATCCCACGTTTAGCTGGCCCAGAACTGGGTTTCCGTTGTGCTTTGGTTATCTGTTTTTTTGCATGAATGGGCTGAGTTCAAAGTCAAACAACTTGCCAAGTCATTAATTCCACATCCTGCGGTTGAAGTCCTGCTAGGTGCCACTGCTCCATGTTCCAGCTACCTCTTACTATTAATATTGAGTACACTTTGCCATCTCATGTTCGGGGTAGATGGTTTGTTTAATTCTTCTCCTCTGCCCAGGATCGGAGAATCGCCACTAAATTTCTTCTCATCTACGTGGACTGATTTCAGAGATGTGGGCTTGCAGCTACAAGTAGTTGGAAGCAAAATAAGTCTCTCTAACACGCAGCTTTCTTTTGAATCCCCAAAGGCTGAAACGTGATTGGATTGTATCCCTCTGGCTGAAATATATAATTTTCAATAGACTAGCCTTTCCCTTTCAGGCCTTCCGCCACCCCTAAAATAGCCCAGCTTCCATTTGGTGTTATTCTCCGAGGCAATAGAAAAGGCAACATTTACGTTTCTCTCTCAACTGTATTTTTCCTATTAGGATTGTTTCCTTAGGGATTAACTGCTCACCCAAAGCTTATGTAAGAGGCATGGAGATCTTGCTGCATATGGTCTCTACTTGTTTTGGAATTACAGAAGTGCGTTATTGCATTGAAGTTACAAAGCAGCCTCCCCCGGGTGTTAATAACTGCCAGTGCCTCTGCATGTTTTGTGTAACTTTTCTGCAAAGACCATTCTGTTGTCCCGGTTGTATAAGGATACCAGCTAAACAGAAATGGATCAGGAGGAGGAAGCTGTTGCGTTCTAGTGTCTGTAGTTTTCAGCCATGTGCTTCAGAAGATAATTAGCCCTTTTTCTTGATGTTTTAGCTGTTTTTAGAATGGATGACAAAGCTTTCCTAAGAACAGCAAACAAGTGAAATAGCTGATACCTACCACTCTCCTGAAGAGAGTTTTAACAGGTATAAAAGCAGGCCTTATTATCAAAATTAGTTATTTTTCTGGTTAAAAATAAGGACTATTTATAGTAATTCAGTGATTGAGAAAATGGAAAAAAAAATCTAGTTCTGTTAAATGACTTGTTTCCTTCTTTTGAAATTTTATGAAGTAGCTAGAAAGCTCCAGTTTCTGCAGGGTGCAGGGAACATGTTTCCTGTTTGTTGTTTTCCTCTTAGTGGTTAAATCAATTTTTTTTATGGTCAAGGATAGTGAAAGCACAAGTCCTGGAAATATATTGTACCATTTGGGGGACTAGTGGTTTTATTTCAGCAAGATTCAACATCCCTGTTGTTGGTGGTAGGCTGAGAACCGTGTGTAGGACTCCCCTTCTTTTGATGGCGTGGCTCTGGTCCTCCAAGCACTGGCGAGGAGAGGAATTCCCAATGCAAAGGTTGGGTGGGAATTTGTGGTGGTTTTTTTTTAATTGTGAGGCAGGTTATTAAGCATAATCAAGGAATACTAAATTGCACAAACAACATGCATTTACTAAAGACCATCTTAAAATAGAGATGAACATAGGACCATATCCTGTGCTTTAACAAACCCTCTGAGGTTGATGAACTTAGAGCAGCAGTATATCTTGCTCTTAAGAATCTCCAGAATTGTTCAAAAAAACAAACTGAGAATTGAGCTTACATGTAGTATATGAGAAATAATTCCTTCATGTATGATGCTATCATAAATCACGAGAAACTAATAATCAGTTGTAATATTGCATATATACATGTATTTTGTGTATACGTAGTGTGTGTGCTTCGGCACATAAAATTGCTCTGCTTGCACTGATAAGTTAATATTTAGTTTTATGTCTAGAAATCTGTAATGGATTTGCAGATTATGCTTGGAACTTGGTCTTGCAGATTTGCTGGCTGGTGATTTTTGTGAATTTCCGACGTTATTTTAGCCAGTCCACTGAGCAGGAGCATTTTATAAGTGATCTACAATTTCAACTCCTTTCCCACACTGGAAAAAAATGGAGTAATGAAACACAGAGCAGCGATGAGGTGAGTTCAGTTTTAGTTATTCATAAGGCATTTCAGATGGTTGATGTTAAACCAATTATTATGCTAATACTTGATCCAAGTCTAACAGTCCATCTATAAAAATAAACATGAACACAATTTCTGAACAGAGTGGCTCTAAGCAAATCCATGTGAGAGGGATTAATTACTGAAAGGATCAATTAGAGAAGGGATAATTTGTCAGTTTTGGCCTTCATGATGAAGTCTTGGATTTAAGATGCAGACCAGAACTCATCGGTGGTGTCTGAGCTTTCGTTGTTTGTGGTAGAGCACAAGTTTCCAGCAATTGCTTATTTCCTAGTAGATTCCTCTACAGTCCTACAAGCCAAGAGAAAATTACCTTCAAGCACCATCTCACAGGCTTCTAGTGAGAGATAAGCCTCCTTGAGCACAGAAAATTAAATCCCCCATGAAAGCAGGGAGTTTCTTTAATGTGATTCTACTACAGACAAATTGAGCAAAAGTCCATTGTGGTCAGATCTCCAGACACGAGGAGCTCTGTCCACCACGGAGGCCGCACTCCCCACGGCTCCCCCTCCCCGCCTGGTGCCCACTTGCGGGAGTCCGGCTGCGGGCACTGGAGCGCTCAGCTTTTTAAGGTCTGTCCAACTGCTGCCAAGCTGCTCAGGAGCCCTGTGTTTCTGCATTTAAGTGAATGAACATCCTGGATGTTACTCACCTAAGACAGCCCAGGGAATATGCCATCCCTACCTGCCCGTTCAGCTGAGCGGACAGTTGGGCAAGGCTGTGAGCGTAAACCCAGCAGCTCAGGCTACGACTTCTTCATCTTGAGGACAAATAAGATGTGAACAGGTACTCGCTTCTGTTTGGCAGCTCCTGGTATTCTCTGTCTCCTGTTTCTTTCTGGTTTCTGATTCTCCAGTTCAGAAAAGTTCAAAGTGCAGATACCAAACAGAAGAGATGTGATATAAATGAACTGTCAGACAATGTGTATGAAAAAAAGGGCTAGGTGATTTGGGCAGCTGGCAAAACTCTTCGGGGCTGCAAACTGTTAGTACAAATAGCTCAGAGAGTGTCTATGAATGCTTGAAGGAATCAGGCCCATTAATGAACGGGAGAAAGATTGTGTCGACTCACAATGAATAAACATCCAGCCTCTTCTCCGTGGTGCCCAGCAACAGGACAAGAGGCAATGGGCAGAAACTGAACCACAGGAAGTTCCATCTGAACCTGAGAAAAAACTTCTTCACTGTGAGGGTGACTGAGCACTGGAACAGGTTGCCCAGAGAGGTGGTGGAGTCTCCTTCGCTGGAGATATTCAAAACCCGTCTGGATGTGATCCTGGGCAATATGCTCTAGGTGACCCTGCTTGAGCAGGGAGGTTGGACTAGATGATCTCCAGAGGTCCCTTCCAACCTAAACGATTCTGTGATTCTGTGTGATTCTGTAAAGGTAACACGGCGGGGGGGGAGGGGGGTTGTTATGGCATCAGAGACAGGAGTGATGGGAATGAAGTTGGATACTTCTGTTTTGTTAGGCAAGTTGATGATGTCATCATACCTTCTAGGTAAGTTTTCTCTTTGTTGTCAGAAGGTTCATCTTATTCTGTTAGAATTTTGAGTTACCTGCAAAATACAAATTCAGCTGCCGTGACTGGATATGAGATGGTAATGGACTTGTAATAAGAATTTCACCAAAAAAGTGACTTAGGATTAGAACTCTGAGGGAACTTTGGATCTACAGGAAGAAAAAAACTCTCCAAAGTATTGTAATTTTCCATTTACACCATTCATTTAGTTTTTAATTTACAGCATTCATTTAATGAAACATTGCATTCTGACATTGTTGAAATCAAAAGATTTGGCTCTTCTTTTCATGTAAAACAGTATACTTTTTTGTTTGAGTGTTCATTTGAATTTAAAAAAAAGAAGAACCAAATCATCTCTAAATACTTTGTTTAACCAGAAAGCTTTGCTGTGTTTCATTTTGGCTTGAATGAAATGTTTCCGTGTGAAATTGATTGAAAACTTTAAACTTCTTAGTTTTACTAGAAAGAAAGCAAGAAAAAGCATTGAGGTTCGTGAGCTGCTGGTTTAGTTTGGTTTACCACCAAACCAGAGAATTCAAAATGATTTGCCCAGCTCTGCTTCTAAATATCAGGCTCTTATTTCCTCTCCTAGTATTGCATTGGGCTGTTTGAAGTAGAGAGCACCTGGCAGAGCACCCAGCAGGAGCAGAAACAGCTGTTGTCAGCAGCCCAGAGCCCATCAGAGAGAGGTAAGGACATTGCTTTTAGGAGCTATATAAAACATCTGTTGGTGAAATAGCTCTACCTGCGGGGGAAATCTTGGCTGACATTAACATAGTAAAGATGTAGACGGACATCTTCAAATGCATTTGAGGAGACTAAGCATCTAACTTCCTTTGATTTCAGGAAGAATGAGGAGCAGCTAGGCCACTTTGAAAATCTGCCAATGGCTTCTGTGAATCCTAGTGAGATCCAACACCTTGAAACAATGTCCCCTGGCTATTATTTTTACAAAGGCCATTAAGCTAGCGTGGTCTGCCTAAGTTACCTCTCTTCTCAAATGCTCTTGAACCCTGAAAGGACATGACATGGCTGCCCGGACACTAGGGAAGAGCTCTCAGATGCTGAGAATTCCACTGTGCTCCCTAGGTGGAATTTTAAGGCCCCTTTGTGGAGCTTAATAGGCAATAAAAAAATAAAAAGGTGGCCCAGCATCTGGCTGGGAACCTTACATTTCCACTGGATTGAAAGCAATTTTATTGTAGAAAATTGCATTATTCATCTTAGTCTTTCTATTGAACGTTAGTCATCACGTTAGTGATTGCTGAGTGTTGCCTAACTCTAGCTCTCTTTTTTAGGTGATAAACGCTTGTATTGTTCTGTCTCCTGAATTTACATCTCGTGATCCTGAGAAATTAATTCTTTAACTGCAAGAATGTGTGAAAAAAGTTACGGCACGCTACAGATTCTCCAGAAAGGCAAGTACCACTGAGTTCTGAAAATGCAAGTAGTTTCTGGCAATGCACCTTAAAATTAAAACTGTTGTAATAAAATGTAATAATCAGATTAGAAATACAATCAGGTTACATTTTAGAATAGTAAAATTTTATCTCCGTTTTTCTGCTGGCACCTCACTGGCTTTTAATAAGGTTTTGAAATGTAACTTTGAAAGATCTGACCCTATCCGAGCTCTGTAAATAAACACAGCTCAGTTGAACTTCATAGGCCTATGCTGATAGGGTCTGATGTTGTCTTCTTACATTGAGAGTACAGATAAATATATCTCAGATTTCACTGCGATTATGTACGTGAAAATGTTCCTTCATCTGATCAGACTACGCCTATGAGTATAAATTTAGCCTAAATATTTTAAACAAAGGAATCAGAGTTTACAAATTAAATACAATTACACAGTACTGCATGCATTGCTAGACATTTCTAATGACACACTGAACAGAGAAAGAAGATGCTTTGGACATTACAACAATGGAGGGTTTGGATACTACAGAGAGGGCCAAAGCCTTGGCTGGTTACAATCAACGGCCTGTCAAGCTCTTCAGTGGAGCTGTCACAGTTTGTACTGGAGGGAGATTGTCAGGCTCAAAGGGTACATTCAGCAGGTTTGGGGGAATCACAGCGTGATTTTCACAGCTCATTCCTGATGTCAGTGGACTCTGCAAAGGCAAACAGTAACACAGCTTTTGCATATAAGGCACGAATCAGACTCCACCAACAGTGTATCTAGAATGGCATCAAAGAACCCCAGAGTGTCCCCATTCAGCATTAAACGTAACTAGTATGTCAGAAAGTAGCAGAATAAGCCTTATCTGGATAAGCCATGACATACCGGTTGCCACCAAAATCACGGGACTTGGCTGTCTGTCTTTGATTTCCCCCAGTTTCTGCAAAGGGTTTCTGGAAACTAATACAGGATATTATATTTCCCTTCACTTCTTTTCCCTTTTCCTGCATGACGGCTTTTTCTGGGAGGTTAATTTTTATCTCCTTGATTCAAACAGAGCAGAAAGAAAACACGTTGAAGATTTTAAATATAATCTAATTTTTTTCAGAGGAATAATTATAAATAGTATTACGTTTTTAACAGCAATCATAAAAATATGTTGAACAATGTACTCTGGTCACAGTTTCAGAATCTGATTCTTTTTAAGCACATTCAGATTTCAAATATGAGTAAATACTTTCTGGCAAAGTAATCCACTTAACTCTGTCTGGAGTGAAGTAATCAGATTGTTCGTGTAATCCATTTATTCTGTGTAAGTAATAAGGTTTTTTAACATAATCTAGTTATGACCTTGGGAAGTAATCAGGTTAAGAGCAATCTGAAAGATATATCCTGGAAGAGATTCTGGTTGTCTTTGATACCAGTCTACATTGGGCTTTAAACAGATTTGGCTGGATTTTCCCCTGGGACCTGTTCGGCTCGTGTAAATCGCTCATTTACGCTGCTGCAGTCACAGCGTTCTCAATGCAAAGATAGGGTCAGTCAGACTCACCAGCATGTTAGTCCATTTTTATAATGATATAAAATCTTAAACTGAACCTGACCAGCAACATCCCAAAGCAAAAAAAGAAAACAAAACAACACAAAAACAAAAGGTGACTCAGCACATTTCCATTTGGTGTGTAGGAAGCAGTCCTAGCGCTCCCTCATTTGCCAGCGTTTCAAGCAACCCACTAGAGACCCTCTCTTGCTCCTTCTGGAAACCATATTGTGCTCAATATTCAGTGATGTGTGATTGTCCCACACCACTGGTTTGAAGAATTACTGAGTCGCCCAACTGGAAAGCTCTGTTTCCCTAAAAAGTAACTTATTCTTTTTGTTGAGCACTGGTACTGGAGTGCTGCCTGCCAGGTTCATTCTCAGAAGAGCCCGTACCTTTCAAAAAAGCAGGTTTGCTAGCAAAAAGAAAAAGCTTGGAATCGAGCTGTGTTAAGCTGCATGTTGTTATTATTCCTCGTTATAAATTAGGTTGAATATGCTCAACAATTACCAAAGACGATCTCTGTGAAAATCCAAAGGAGGAAATTAAGCAACGAGGAGCGGGGAAGAGCTTAGCTTTGCTGCTGAACTCCCAGTCAGAACATCCTCATCCTGGGTTGCTTTTCTGCCTTCTGACATCCTATTCCCTACCGATCCCAAGAGGTGCTGGAAAGCCTCCTGATCAAGAATAGAAGATGCCACTTTTTATTTTGGTGCTTTGGGGTGTTTCTAAAGCAATATATTCCCTATAATTTTAAAGGTGTACGGGAGAAACTGTATCGAAGACAATGATAAAAGAAGATAATTAGTCTTTCCTTTAGCTTTCGCCTTTATTTTCATATGTGCATTGTTATTTCTTGGTGAAAGGTGCAACAAGTTTTAGGGCAACCGCAAGTATGTGTCAAATATTATTTAGTGAGTTTTTTAATTGATTTTAGTGATCTGAATTCCGCATTAGCTTTAGCTAGTGCAAGGTCACATATAATTTGGGGATTAAATATGATCAAGGATTTCCTGGGCTGAGTAGTCAGTTTAGTTTGTGAGATATTTCCATAACAGTCAAGCACAGTTACCTGGGCACAGGTGCAGCAAAGAGAGGTTTAGATGATCCCTGTTAGATCCCATCTCACATTTCTTGTTACCCCACCACATCGCTCGCACCTCACAGGCTCCTGCTACAGCGCAGCCTGCATACTCTTTATTCTTGCTTCAAAAGACACGAGTAACAGCTCAACTCCATGGCCAAGGCTTGCTGCATTTACTGGGAGCACAAAGACACCAGTGAACCAAAAAACTCAGGGTTATTTAATCTCAAAATTTCCTGGTTCTGCTGTAAACCCACTATGTGGCACCTTTGAGCACATCTGCTGTTGTATCAAGAGCTTGGGAAAAATAGCAAACGTGCTTTATAGTAAAGCTGTTGATGACCTTTCAGGACGACTAATTGTGTTATTAACTGGCAAACAAACACGAGCCCCAGGAGAGGCTGTGCCAGGAGGGCTCTGCAGGTGGGTCTTGCCGCTTTCATACGCTTAAGCTCTGAAATGGAGAAGGCTTTGCTTTCCAGCTACTGAGCACAGAATTGCCTGAGGTAAAAAGCAAAGAGAAAACAAAATACTGCATCCATGTACATTTTACATCAGTCCAAATGGATCTGGTCTTGCACTACTGAAACCAGGGGAAAGTTTAATATGGATTTATTTAGGAGCAGAATCAGACCTCAAATGAAAAATAAAACCCACTTTCTGGCATATTTGCGTGCTCCGAGTATTATATTTTTTAAGGAAAAGACAAGAGTGACTGGAAGAGGGGTGGTTTTACTAGTTAGCCCCTTGGAAATTCGTTCCCCAGAGAAGATGTTTACGCTGCTTCCAGTCCAAAGTGTTGTACTGTATCATCTCCTGTGGATGGTTCACTAATATATTCTCATTGACAGCTGCTCTGAACCCTACTTTCTGGGAGCAGGTAGTTGTGTTTTGATGAGCAAATGAGAAACGTCTCTGGATTTTATTGCTGCTGCCGTGAAAATCATTGGTCAGCTGTTTTTTCTCTATGTGCTGGCAGAAGGCTGCTGTAGTACACTCTGTCCAACAGCAATCTTTGGGAGTTGTCATATTTCTTATTGGTTTGTTCTGGGACTTTGAGGACAAATTAGTCTGCCCCAGCTGTGTTGCGTGTCTCAAAACGTACTCACATGATGCAGGCAGCTGGGGGGTGTCACTAGAATTGGTGCTGTGAACCCCTGAACGCCCTTGGGAATTTCCGTTTCATCCTGGGAAAGGGCCAGGGCAAAGATTTGGCTGCCATGCAAACCTGTGAGCAAACTCGCTCATTGATTTCAGTCCCTCCAGACGGGGAGGGTGGCTTAATGCTGTCTCATGTTCATATGTTAGAAACACAATGTGTTCAGGGCACGTGTTGGTTTTGTGTGACACAGCTCAAAGGCCACTTACCAACCAAGGTAAAGTGAGGGATGGGAGAAGTCACCTGCAACAGGGGAGAGAAGATGGAAGGAAGACACTGTGCCCTGCTACAAGGGCACGCAATTCCTCAAACTTCTGCCTCGAGTCCCAACCCAAATGTTCCTACGTGGAGCTGTCTCCTCAAAACCAGCTCCCTCTGAATCTCGCTGTATCTGCGCCTGAACTGTAACTTCAAAGAACTGAGCACCCACTGTGTTTTTTCCCCAGGATTTCACTGGAAATTTTATGTGATTATCATTCTCCTGTCCATCTTAATTTCTCTGACCGAGTCCATAGGCTTCCATGCATCCTAAGATTTAGTGATTGTTACTAACAATCCAGCTTGAAAAATATTAAGAGAAGCAGCAGAACCAATAAAATAGCCCAGTCAAATCAGAAAATGAGGTGATTCTTGTCTATACCACCTTAACATCAGCTGATAGTGTCTCGTCTGGCAGTCTGCTGTATGCCCTTTCTAAAAAAGTTAAAATGAGAGACAGGTTGTCTATAATTACAATAGCTTTGAGTTTCTGCCTTTTCACAATATCAGATGTGATTTACCAAGGTGGGGAAGGTCATCTCCTGACAGTGAGTTCCACGGGAATAGCCTGGGACATTGGCTCTGAGTCTCCCGAGAGTCACAGAAGACAGGGAGGGAGAGGCTGTGCAGTGCTGGTGCAGAGGCGTTGATGCCAAATTGGAGAGTTTAAGTTTGAGTAATTTCAGAGGCTACATTCGATTTGCAAAAGTAACTTAAAAGCTTTCAAATGTCCCGAACACAGAGCAATTCAGTGATCTTCCTGGAAGATGGCCATACATGGCCATGCTGCGCTGCCTGCAGAGATCCCACATGTGAGCGCTGACAACCCAGTCATGATTCTCCATCAGCCGCTCTCTCTGCTTGTTGTTTCTAGTATCATCTCTGACTGTTTCGTGCGTCTGATTCTTAGTTATATAGAGTTTATTGCCTTTCTACGTAATTGTTTATAGTCTATATGTGCATTTATATGTAGCTTTTATTTATCTAGATCTTAGTTTCTAAATATTTTCTCCTTGCTGGACTCACTGCCCTGAAGTGGCATTAGTAACGTGCTATATTGTGACTACACTAGATTCACCTAAACTAAGCCTCTCATAATTCAATAGCTGTAGTTTGCGCGTTATGTTACTGCCTTCCAGAGAACAGATTTTGTGTCTCATCTCTTCGTTGTCACCCTGTTTCATAGCAATAGCTCTGTAGTGTGGAGTTTTCATTGTTCTCCTCACCACTTCTGAACTGCGTTTTCTCTGGTGAAACTTCCATCGCATGTTACAGGTGATGTTTATTGGCACCAGGCTTATGAGAATCTTCATGTATGTTCATCATACCAATTCTCACACTGTGTTTAACTCCAGGATCCGAAAAGAAATCCCCACTGTTGTGGTTTCCAGAGTCGTCGGTGCTGTGGAATAGAGTTATAGATTAATATATGGTGGATTATCCATTCTCCAAAGGCAATGAACCAGAAATGCAATCATTTGTACTCATGCTATTGCCATCTTCTCTCACCTTTTTCAGTGATTGTGCCTTTCTTCAAAAGGTAATTGGAGAAAGAAAATCTACGTTCTCAGGAGGAAATAATCCCCACCATGGAACGTGACATGCAATACTAATGAAGGATTACAGCTGTTCAGAGAACTAGAGTGATCCTGGAGGGGACAGGGATGCTGCAAAGAGGACATTGCCAATAACTACTAGGCAAGATATATTTAGAAGAGTTAAAAGAAATCTCACCTGATTAGAAATAACATCTCCAGGTAAGAACAACCTGTTTTTTAAACAACCCAAGAAATTTGTATTTATTTTGTAATTGTTCAAATACTTAATCCTCTCAAAAATGAAAGATGCCTTCTGCTAACGTTAAAACAACTCTTTAAAGCAGATCTGATTTATTCCTCTTTTTTCACACGAGTCTCACTTTTTTGAAGGAGGTTAAGTGGCTAGAGAGCAGTTATACTCCTCTGGTTTGTATCAAGCAAACTGAAGAAGTAGCTTCTCTCTTCAGGAGCATGTTCCAGGACTGAGCCTCCACTCGCTAGCTCAGATTTAAAAGAAAAACAAAACAATAGCCAATTTCTACAAGGATTTCACTGATTTACAGTGAGTTCTGGAATCAGGCTTTTCTTGCATGACCTGTTAAGAATGAAGATAAGAATAAGTGTGTTACAAACGGATAATTCGAAAAAAGAAAAAGTCTCCATCTGTCTTTTAGTCTCTGAGGCTGAACGTATCACGAGCACCATATGTACATCTCAGTTGTAATACACGACTACAGCTGCCATTTTGT
Source organism: Struthio camelus (assembly GCF_040807025.1). Lineage (NCBI taxonomy): Eukaryota > Metazoa > Chordata > Aves > Struthioniformes > Struthionidae > Struthio > Struthio camelus. The sequence continues at coordinate 9,790,147 of NC_090956.1, read as the reverse complement.
GAAACCAAATGACTGTGTATATTTAGGGCTAAGCGCAGACATGGCAAAGGCATTAGTCCAGTAAGCCAGTCAATAATAGAATGTAGAAAACCACCTCTGAGTTGTTCATGATACTTTGCTATCTGATTGATATAATAAGGCAAGTGCTGTGGGGTTCATAATTTTTTCTTTGGGTGCAAGGAAAGCAGAGCAAACAGAGCACTGTGGAACCATGTTCTGCTTAATGATTGTTGCAGTAGCAAGAAAAGCAACAATAAGGAAACTTATCACATATCTTCCATATGGGCTAAAAGCACACACCCTGTTGCAGCGCTCCTGCTAGGAATTACCGTGGTCTTTGAATAGTAGTGTGTGATAGTCATACCCTGGATTCTGAGGCCAAAACCAGGGACAGAAGATGGCATCCACCCTGTAAACAAATCTGTTTGCCCCGGTAGCTCTGCAGGGCGGGTAAGAGTCCCTGATGCCTAACACATGGGAATAGTGTGCCCAAGTCCTGACAAGCTGACAGCTGGATTGAGGATGAGACGCCCCAGAAAAGTCTCATAAATGGGAGGAAGGAATAGGGGTGGGAAGGTAAGAGGTATAAAAGGACCAGAATGATCTTTAGGTTAACTACACACACAAGGAGGTGGTTGTGGATTTCTGGAATACTTTCGTTTGTTTATTTTAAATAAAGAAATCCCTGGGATGGGAAGGATGAGGTCTGTGTTCCTACTGGCATCATGAGAGCAAGAGGCTTGTGGTGAGGTTTTAAACAGGGGCGGTAGTTTTACAGATGGGCTATGAGAAAGGTACACCAAAGAACATCCAAAGATATGAAGATACGACCCTGTGTCAAAGTCACCAGTGTTTTCTTTGTCCTACTCAGGCAAGCAAGGTGGGACCTCCCCAGGCTGGTGGCAGGGCACTTCGTCCATGCCCTCGCTGCGCGGGGAGAGGCTGTGGCACCTAGCATGAGGTGTCCCTGCTGGCACCCAGCTTAATTGTTGGACTGATGAGACCCCCGCTGCAGCCTGTCCCTGGCGCTGATCCCCAGCAAGCACCCAGAGCCGTTATCAATCAGCGTCAGTCTCTCACTCACTCTGTCGTGCACGTTGTGTCCAAACAATAAATAATCCAAGCCCCTGGGAGCAAGGTTGTGTACGTTACCTCAAGAACAGAGACTGCAAGGGAAGAATGAGCCAGGGTAGCCATGAACTGGGCTTCTGTCCTGAATCTGGGAGCTATTTAAAGACAGAAGCAAGAAGAGAAACAGGTGAGGACCAACCGACAGCCTGCGAAGGAAAACTCCTTTGCTTTTTTGTAAAGCAGAGAACTTTTCCTCAAAGGCTTTTTGATTTGCTAATCAAAAGTAAAAAGGATTTACTAGTTAATGTCTCAGCTGAGAACAGTTTCTCCCGAATCCAAAGCTGTTTTAGGTGCCCATTTTCCCCTAGTAAAAACTACAACATTCCTAATACGCTATCTCCAGGACTGAGTGAGCAGCCAGTCCCGAGCGGTGCTGGAAGTAGTTCTGGGGCATGTTTTCTTCCAGGGGTTCATCTTTCCAATCCTGGGCCAAATCTTCACGCTGTTTCCATGACCTTTTGGATCCAAGTCTTTCTTTGAAACATCCAGCTGCAACCATACTCATCCAAACTCAGTGGTCACACAGTGCGGCAAGAACTCTGTCACATGCATCCAAAGGTTCGAGTCCCTTCTTTGGCTGGGCAGAAGAGAAATTATCAGCTGGGAGGGGAGTTCTCTGAGGAATCTGTGGACAGTGAGAAAAACAGGAGAATTAAAAGGGTCACTGGGGCTCTAGCTTACCCATGAGGGATAGGATAAAATGTCATGCAGAGGTAGACTTTCTGCTCTGTATACATTTTTTCCATTTGTGGCTGACAGCTCAGTATGGCATTTGTACATCACACTATTATTTTGATTTTTTTCTGTCTCTTGTAGGAAGAAAATAATCAAAAAACTCTGATGGTTATCATTGCAAAAATCCCCTGTATACCTGCTTTTGTGCCATGAAGATTTTCCTTGAATTTCAAGTGTTGCGGTCCCCTTGGAGCATCCAGACACTCTGCAGATTATTCCACCAGCATCACAGGGCTTTTGCACCTTTGAGTTTCTCAGATTATGAAGCCGTCAATCGCTGTGAAAAGGAAGTGCCTGAATACTTTAATTTTGCAAGTGATGTCCTGGACAAGTGGTCTCAAATAGAAAAGGTTGCATTTATGACCGCGTGGGTTCAGTATTTTAAGTGAAACTGTGGCCTCCCTGGAGCAAAGGGTGAAACTCACTGACATCAGTAGGACCAGAATTTCTTCCCCACTTTCCATTTTAGCATAATCTTACATTGACAAAAAAGGAAAGGCAATTTGCTTTAGCATTAGAGAGGACATGGTGCTTTGTCTTTCTCTTTATGAGTCTGCTGCAGCAGCGAGTGTAGTGCTGGGTTCGTAAAAGCCTCTAAATAATTTTTGAGCAGAAATGCCATTGCAAATCAGATAGATATATGCACCAAATTAAATAGGTGCCTTTTGAAAGGGTTCTTTTAAACAAAAGCTAAACTTGTGCTTAATATCCCCGCCCTGCAAAGCCGTAGAACATGTAATGTTGCCAAATTGCACTGTCTGCAGTATCACAGAAAATTTGCAAGGGACTGTAGGAGCCCCTGAAGTAACCAGCATGTCACTTACCCTTGTGTTATGTGTAGGAACGAAAGGGACCATCAAACCCAGCCCTGTGGTGGATAGATGGAAAAGGAAATGAAGTGAAGTGGAGCTTCGAAGAGCTGGGTTTCCTGTCCCAAAAAGCAGCCAACGTGCTTTCTGGCCCCTGTGATCTGCAAAGAGGAGACCGAGTTATAGTGATTCTACCCCGAATTCCAGAGTGGTGGCTGCTGAACGTGGCTTGCATGCGCACAGGTGAATTATAGCATTCCTAATCGTGTATGTAATGCTTGTTCCAACAGTTGGTTAACAGTTCATTTACAATTACGTTTCTTATTTGACTTTGTAGCTTGAACTTTTGACAATCAAAGGTGCTGACAGGAGTAGTCTCTTATGACTAATAGAATTACCTTCATTGCTTTTCCTTCACTTTCTGTGGCTTGTGTGGATTTAGAAATCAATTTGAATTAACTTCAGCTAGACTTAAGTTAAAGCTGCTAGAGAAGTTTACAGCCCTAGAGTAGTATTTTATACTTACGTTGTGCCTGGGGCAAAGGATCTCATAGAAACAGAAGCAATTTTGTGCTTCCCATCTGCACATCTGTATTCAAGTAGAAGCAGAGTCCATCTGCTCAGGGATGTATGACTCACTTTACCCTCACCTCATTTTTGGGTTGAATGGTGCTGGCATTCAACAGATCAGGGGAAGCTATGAAGTGATCAGGACGGAAAGTGAAAAATATGTAATAAATTTTCCATTTTATTGTACTTTTAGGTGTTATCATCATCCCAGGGACAACACAACTGACAGCAAAAGACATTTGCTATAGATTGCTGTCTTCGAAGGCTAAGTGCATTGTTACCACTGATGCACTTGCTCCCGCAGTGGACTCGATCGCATCCAAGTGCCAGTCTCTGAAAACGAAGCTAATTGTATCTGAGAGCAACAGGGCTGAGTGGCTGAACTTCAGTGATTTGTTCAAGTGAGTGTCCGCTGCCTTAGCTCCATGACAGTTATCTCAACTGGACTATTTCTCTAAAATATATTGTTTACACATATACTTCTGTCTTGTTAATGAACTAGATGCTTTTGAGGGGGTGGGAGAGAAGGCAATTTAATCATTTTTACATGAAGAAGGGGAATATTTGGGAATAGCCAAATGGGTAATTAAAAAATAAATACAGTCTTACGACATTTAAGTTTGTTACATATGACTGGGAAATAATATGGAAAAAGTAGACAGGAAAGCCTCTTTCATTCACAGCTGTGGCCTAGTTACCCCCTAAAGCTCAAATAAAAACATTCTCCATATATTGCACCAATCCATATTCCTAAAACTTGATGATAGTAAGACTTATGTGGATGGCCTTTCATTACGAAAGACTGAAAAAGGACATTGCAAAATGATCCTAAGGCATTTAGGAATCCACCTCACTGTGTACTGAACTGCAGCTGCCAAAACCGGCACCTGATGAGTAGCTTGCGCGCGCTGCAGTATGTTTGACCACAGAAGGGGTGCTGAAGCCTGGTGGGGAAGGAAAGCAAAATACCCTGCTGCCATGTGCCCAAGGCCTTAGGTGTGAGGTTGCCAGCTGACCTTTTGTTAAAAGCATCTATGTAACTAAAACCATATTTTTTCAGGGTGGGATCCAAGCTCTTCAATCCCTTTAAGAGCTTTATAGGATGTTGCATGTGCCCTCACAGCTGCAGAAATCTTAGCTAGCATTGCCTGTACAGCAGTTGTCTCACTGTATTTCTGCCAGCTCCTTCAAGCAGTTGCCCACCTCAGTGCCACCGAGCTGAAAGACCAAGGAAGCCGTAACACTGCGTTCTCAAATCTCCTGGAGTTAGTAAAATTTGATTAAGTGGATTTGATGAATCCGCTTTCGTGCTGGGCTAATATTGCAGGGATTGGGTCCACGGCAGAGGATAACGATTTGAAATAATAAATAAACGTTATCTGGAACTGCACCAGTCATGTAGAGAGTGTCACCAGCAGCTGGGCAGGGAGCCCTCACGGGTGCCAGGCGCAGGCAAAGGATCCAAGCTCAGTTCGCTGAATAACATCAGCCACTGTTTCATATAACCTTCTTTTTTTCTAAGGGCTGCCCCTGCTGTCTATAACTGTGTGAAGACGAAAAGCCAGGACCCGATGACAATCTATTTTACCAGCGGCACCACAGGCTCCCCCAAAATGGCCGAACACTCCTACGGAAGCTTTGGTCTGGGATTTTTCCTTTGTGGAAGGTAAAGCATTCAGTTCAGTTATGCCTCTACAGCTCTGATATGTGAAGCGAACAGACGGATTTTTGTACATGATACAACTCTGATAGATGACAAGCCTCCCATGGTACTGACATGTAATTTCTTTTGGTGTCCTCAGCTGAATTGTACCTAGGAAACATGGCTCTTGTTTGATGTGGTATATGGCACCATTTTAGAAATGACAACTTACCTATTTAAATCCAGGCTAAATAACGTATTTCAATGAATAAGTTACAGTATCATTTGCTTTTCTTTATCTTTGCTAACGAAATAAAGGATAAGCAAGAGGTATCTATTTGACCTCTGTAGTTTTGGATCAAATTTACCATGCCTTTCTAAGGAAATAAAATAAAAAATTGAATCTCCACTTGCGGACTCCTTCATATTAATCACTTTTGTCTCCAACAGATATTGGATGAATGTGACTCCTTCAGACATCCTGTGGAACATGTCAGACACTGCTTGGGTAAAGGCCGCTATTGGAAGTATTTTTGGTCCGTGGTCCCAGGGTACATGTGTTTTTGTACATGCCATGCCACAGTTTGATCCAGGAGCAATCTTAAACGTAAGAACACCATGCTGACAATGAACAGTTACTCATATTTCATGTTGTTTTCCTGGAAGGCCACAAACACTGAGTCCCTTGGGTTTATGGGATTAGCTGTTTTAGGATAGCATAACCACAGGTGATTGTACTTTGACTAGGAATACAATACAAGAAGGATTTTGCAGCATGACTTTTTTGGGCATAGGATATAACCAGCTGCTTCCAGTCAGTGGGAGTTAGTAGCATTACTTAAATGTCTGCCCTCCTGTATTTCAGTATTGAAATGATAAATGAGCTGAATTACATGTAAATTAATATTTTAAGTAAGCTGCTGTGACCCTTTGGAAAGGCAAATCAGTACTGGAAAACATTAAAGGAGTGAGATCGACTTGTCCCTAAAGGAAATTATGTTCGAGCTTCTCAAGCCAATGTCAGATTTAATCTTGTGACATACAGAGAGGAGAGTGGCTCAAAGCACATTACATGGAAAATTGTATGTTCCTAACACATAGGGTTTATCTGGGGATTTTTACCCTCAATTTTACTTTCTTTTTAAAAATGGTGGCTGCTAGTTTGGTTTTCATTTTTTTTTATAAATTTCTTGGCCTTGCAAGCACTTGCTTGCAACATGCCTAGGGTTTCACATCTCAGCACAAAGTGCAGTAGACGGTAGAGGCTGCTCTACCCATGGTGTGGCTAGAGCGAAGACTGGTGAATGAGAGGCCTTTCCCTTGCTTTTATTTCCTTTGCCTGTCCCTCTTGCTGAGCAAATATCATTGAAGACAAAAGCAACACTAAAAAGTGGGGCTAAGTTCCACCTGAGTGATTGTGAATCATCTGCTAGTGTTATGGATGAGAAATGAAGACATGTCAGAAAACAGAGGCTCAGCTGAGATCTTTATTTTGCTAGCAAGGCACTTGTGTCCTCTGTGTTCAGTTCCAGCCAAAGGAGGATATATGTTTACCTGTCAAAAAAGAAGTGTTTAATACAGCATCACTCTCGACCCAGCCTGAGCTCCTGGGGATTTGGCTCTGCGGGCTGTACTGCATGTCAGGCCCTGTGTCAGGACAGCTGAGGACACTGCAGCATGTCCGACGCATTAAGGCTGTCCCTCTCAGAGAGTATGGGACCAGAGGAAAGACTGACATAGGCAAAATGTTCAAAAGAAACCTCTAATTTTTAGGTGCTTCCATTCTGAAGTGCCTGATTTTGTCCAAGGGTGAAATGTGAGCTCTACCGACATCACCTGAAAAACTTTTACTGTGCCTCCAGAGCCAGGTTTTCACACCAAGGGATTGTCTGTGTGCTTGAAGTGAATGTCAGGACAAACACAGCACACCGCTGATTCATCGCTGTCAATGTGTCACCTCTTCAGGTGACATTTGTGACACTGTAACTGAACGCTGACAGTCACAGCCGTTACTCTGGCTGTCCATGTAATTGAGGTTACAATCAGGCCTTATAATTTGTGCCCTAATACAGAATAGAAATTAATAGTTAGAAGTAACTTTTTTCCCCCAGAACGATGTTGTTTAACCTCTGTTTTCTTTTAAATTTGTCAGACCTTGTGCAGGTATCCAGTGACAACCATGTGCAGTGCCCCAACCGGCTACCGTATGTTGGTACAGCATGACCTCACCAGGTACCTTCCTCCTGTCAACGGTGGGACTGTCACCATGTCTGTGCAAGCTACTGTCTGCTGTCTAGTAGTGCTTTCTGTGGGCCCATATAGCCACTTAAGCTCAGAGTGGTGGCAAAAATGTGCTGAAGACAGGGGGCTGTCAGGAGGCACAGTGCTTTCATTAGCGTTGCAGAGAGGTGGCAAATCAAGACGAATTCTGAGGTGTCGCAGACAGTAAATGCAGAGGACAGTGTTCAGCCCTGGAAGTGACATGTGTGGCTGCACTGCCATCAGTCCATGTGTCTGTGCAGCTCACCCTTTTCAGCCCCAGTCCAACTGGTGCTCGAGGCTTTTTCTCAGCCCTAACTGTCACCTTGCCATGTCCATAGGCTGAGCCTTAGATAACCACCAGCCCAAGCAAAGCCCAGACCATAAAGCACCTAATTTTCTTTGCTGCCCACCCTTTCCTTTGGCAGCCCCTTTCCAACCCCACTTCAGCTGGAGTGCTAGGCTTTCTGCCAACCCTAACCTTTATTCTAAGGGAGTGTGGCATGCCCTGGAGTCACCGGGTTCAATATATGGGAGTCAGGGAGAGCACAGTTTGTCCCCAGCTGTCTTCTGATACTCAGCAATTTCCTTTGTCCATGAAGTTACACATTTAAGGCACTGAAGCACTGTTTGACCGGAGGGGAACCACTCAACCCAGAAGTGATGGCACAGTGGAAAAGGCAAACAGGACTGGATATCTATGAAGGCTACGGCCAGACAGAAATCGTATGTTCAGCTTCATTTGTAAAGTGTTACAACTCAACTATCACTTAAAATTCTCAGGGGGCTTGTATACAACATTCTTCTTGGTAAATATATAACTTTGCTATAGATATTGACCAGAAAAAAAAAAAAATCACATTAGAGTACGTATGCCTACCAGCGGGTTTTTATTTCACTTACAACTTGGTTTTGATACTGCTTCTAAGACTTCAGCTCTAAACTATCTTAAACTTTTTGCCCAAGATTTTCAGTGAAGTCCACAAATACTTTGGTTCGTACAGACAGACGATTTAGATCTTATGCTAGCTCAACAGTGAGCACAGTAGAAGAACAGGAATAACCTCAGGAATGACAAGAAAAAAAAATACCTGGGCTGATTGTTTCTCCTTTGCAACAGGGACTTATATGTGCAACTATGAAAGGAATGAAAATTAAGCCAGGCTCCTTGGGAAAGGCAACTCCCCCCTATGATGTTCAGGTATTTTGGTCTCCTTTTCTGTTTGCTGTTGATTTCTTGGGAAGTAAAACACAGGAAAGTACAACATTCAGTACAACCTTCAGTACTGTGCAGTGGCATTTCGGGCTGTGAGTCAAACTTTGTTGGTTGACCCATTGGTTGGTTAGTGTTTAGAACACAGCTCTCTTACAATGGGAAACTATGAAATCACTCATGTGCCTTCCTCTTACAGTCGAAAACTATAATCACTCATGTGCCTTTCTTATTGCAGATTGTAGATGAAAATGGAAGCATTCTCCCTCCTGGGAAAGACGGAGACATTGCCATCAAAATCAATGCCAAGCGGCCTTTTACTTTTTTCAGCCATTACCTGGTAAGTCAACAGTGAATTTCCAGAAAGCTGGTTTAGGCCTGCAGGGTGGAATGTATTTATATCAACAGTAGTAGATGCAGCACAAAAGAGCTGGGGCTCTTCTTTTTGGCTTAGTGACTTTTTGACTTGAAGGTGCTAGCTCAAGTATTGATGGCAGCAAGATGCAAAAAACACAAACTTCAGGTAAAGCTAGTTATGCAAACACTTCCTCCAAGTATCTCACCTTGACTTCTGTAACACTAGTACCCAAAACAAGTTGCCAAGCTGCATCCCCTCTCTCCAATTTCAAAAGAAAGGATGCTTGTTTCTAGCGTATTTCCAGGGTGCAGCTCCCCAGCTCCTACACTGCTTGTTCTTCCCCTTGTTTGTGGTGCAGAAGTATTAGGCGCACCAGTCTTTCACTACTGCTCTCCTCTTCATAATTACAGCCAGCTCACAAGGCAAGAGAAGCATCTTGAAACATACCCCAAATAACGTACAGATGCGGGGTGTTTATATTTGTTCCTCTCACAGCTTCTCTTTATCCTTTTTTAGCCAGAAAAGCGTACAACAAGGCTTAGCTGATAAGAATCTGAACTGCACTGCTCAGATCTGAACTTCTTCAAACTTGGTGACTCAGCCAGGGTACAGTTACAAACACCCCAAGGAAAAGCAGCTGAATCAGGGCTAGGTAAAAACATAGCGACTCTTCTATTTCTCACATTTCAACTAAGATACACCCTCACAGAGGCAGAGCTATAACGTTACAGAAATAAGGTGTTTCTTTTTGGACTGAGCAAGGACTAGGTGAAACCTCCATTCTCTCCCCCATTCTTTGACCTGCAGTTCTGTATCTGCCCATGTGATACATTTTTCCCCTCTAAAAAGCAAGCACAAGCTCTTACAGTGTTTAGACAAGGAGAATGCAATGAAAGATACAATGGATAGTGCCCAAAGAGGCAGGCAAAGTTCATCTCTCAGCTTAAGGCTTCTTAGTATTTAGAATATTTAATTGTTGCTTTGTCAACAGGATGATCCAGTGAAAACTGCTTCAACAATCCGTGGAAACTTCTATATCACTGGAGACAGAGGGAACATGGATGACGATGGATACATATGGTTTACAGGGAGGGCTGATGATGTCATCATCTCCTCTGGGTGTGTAAACTTCAGTCAAAGTGCCAAGAAATGTCTAAGAAATAACTACATCTTTCCACTAGTAAGCATTTAACTTCCCTCTCCTAGGTATCGTATCGGACCATTTGAAATAGAGAACGCCCTGATAGAGCACGCAGCTGTTGCTGAGTCAGCTGTTGTCAGCAGCCCAGATCCCATCAGGGGAGAGGTAATTAACGGTCCTTTTCCCATTCATAAGGCAGCTTGTGCCACAGAGGTTACACTCAACTTCCACTGAATTCACAAGACTCTTAGTACAGCTATACAAACTTTTCCACCACTGTATCAACAGCTAAAGGAGCAGAAATAGCTTGTGTGCCCCATATTCTGTATCTATTTTTTTATGTACCAATACGATCACGAGTTTCCTAAACAACATGCCATGGTGTATAAAGGTAACTGTGGTCAGAACTGAAGTACAATTTCATCCACTACCTAGAGAATTATATTCCTTAATTTGACAACATAGGTTTACAGAAAAAGCCCTAGAGTCTAAAAACTTTAAAACAGCCCTTTACAGAACTCTTACAAACTTGGAAGCAGATTTTGAAACTTTATTTTGTACTACTTAGTACCTGGACTGATGTAAGGTAGAAACATTCTTTAGTCCCATTTTTAAATTTGCTTACAGCACAGGTCTGAAACAGCAAGCCTGTATTGCAGGCACTCCTTGCTTATTCTCAACTAACTGCCTCATTTGCTAGCTTGCTGTAATTTAATTAATACTGTAATTCTTATTTATTTTCCCTTCATAGGTGGTAAAAGCTTTTGTGGTCTTATCTCCTTCTGTTAAGTCACAAGATCCAAAGGAACTGACATGTGAATTGCAAGAGCATGTGAAGAAAGTCACTGCTCCATACAAGTACCCCAGAAAGGCAAGTAAATATGAGTGACATTAAAAATAAAAATCACCTATTTTAATAGGGGAAGGGCTACAGACAAAAAGATTAGACTCAGCTCATAGCATCAGATTTTAAAACAAAACAAAAAGCTAAATAGGTACTATGCAATAAAAATGACAAACATTATTTTCCAAGATATTGTGGAAAATAATAGATAACTCCAATCTGTTTTTAAATAAAGTAGTATTTCCCCAGTCACCGTATTCTTATCTAAACTAAATAAGGCGGAGACCTCTGCTGTTCTCAGTCAAAATGTTATAAACCAAGTCTATTCATTTTACTTTTTTCCTCTTGCATCAGATTGAATTTGTCCAGCAGCTGCCAAAGACAATCACTGGAAAAATCAGACGGAATGAACTGAGGAAGAAGGAGTGGGGACAGATTTAGTTTTGTTAGGCAGTCTAAAAAAAAAAAAAACCTGCCTCCACCAATTCCACTCATAATGGAGCTTTTCCTTTACAGTTGTAAGTACCAGCATAGGATTATGTTTCACCCATTAGACAGTGATTATGTGATAATGCACAAGCTTTAAAAACCCCAACTGTATGAACTTTCAATATTTGTGTTCTTGCTTAACAAAAATCAAGCAGAGCTAACAAGGTATATGCAAAAACCCAGCATCTTCTAGCCCCTTTTCAGAACTGTGGTATGTGTAGAAGTGATTATCAGCTGAAGGCACAGTTTGTTAACACTCTGAGGCCAGATATTTTAATTCACAAGAGGCTTACTACATTTAATGAGAAAATCATGATGCAGGTAATGAAGTTCCCAGAGAAGGCTATAGATCTTGCATGCATCCAAATTAATTACCCTGCTTATATGAATCTTGAAAGCCTCAAGATTTAGGAATGAATGTATTTACAATGAACATTTATCAAGGGTGAATTATGAAAAAACAGAAGTAGAAGAACGTGGACATCTTTAAGATATTCTAAATGTCAGACATAAGGCTTGACAAACGGTTGGCGGCTATTCAGCATTTTCTTCGGAAGACGCGTAGATCTTGTGCGCGGCAGAGCTAGAGGTAGAAGGAAAAAACCCTGAACGATCCATGGATCTGCCTTTGTCCTGGGTAATGCAAGTAGGCAGTCTTTAATCCTGATCATCAGCATCACCCACCAATAAACACTCAGAGTTGGCCTTTGTGTTTGTTCTCTAATGATTCTTTCCTAGGTGTGACCGAGACATTACTGGTTTTAATCTAGACACAAAAGGTTTAAGATTTAAAAAAAAAAAAAAAACAAAACACTAAGGGAGGTAAGAAAGCAGACTTTTAATAAATGGAGGGGAAGGGACAGAACTAGCGAAAAAGTCCTCTTAATTTTCCAACTTCTAAAACAATTTTGAGAGAAGAGGAAATTCTAAAAGAAACACTGTTGAGAAACCTGAACACATCCTTTTCGTTAAACCAAGACAAGTAACAGAATGGTATTCTTCAAGACAAGTCTTTTTCCATTTATGACCCACAGGCTTTTATGCTAGAAATGAAATACTGAAGCTAGAAGGTTGAATAGAAAGCATACTCCAAATCCTATTGGAAAGCAGATCATAGCGACACTATTTTTAGTTGTTTTTTAAATTCACTGGGATAGCCAAAAAACTGCTGACAACAGAAACACGCACTGCTAGACATTATTTTCAATCTAAAACAAAGTTAGTATTGTAAAGCTAAAACTGGAACAAAAAATTACCCCCACCCAATATGGTGTAATAGAAAGCTGCTTTCATAAGCGGTTTCCAAGCAGTATTTAAATTCAAGTTTTGAGGCCTAAGGAAAAAATAAGAACAAAAAGGACTATTTCCCCCCCACAAGGATTATGTCTTTGAAAAGAGCAGCAGAAGGCTATTTGCAGGAAATTACTGGAAAGGATTCTGTTCAGCAAGTACATAGAGCATTTGCTCTAAGCCAGTAACTGCTGCATACACAGCTATGGTAAACACACACACAGTTTTTTGCTAAAATTCTTTGCGATGCCTGCCCTGCACTTCTACTGCTCTAGAATGGACAAATCTATTATTGTAAATTCTCTCACAATATTCAAGTATTTTAATCATAGCAGTTCTTCCCATATACTTTCAAAACTTAACATATCCCTGCAGAGAGGTGGGTGGGTGAGTGGGTATCCCTTTATCATACAGGATAAGATCAGGAGTTTTTATCTCATTCTGTTTTTCACATACGAAAATATATCTGCGAGTTCTGCAGTCACCCAAACTGTCAGATCACTCACTTGCCTAAAAACCCTCTGCAAACAACTGCCTTGTCCAGATCTCTCATTTCTGTCAATACATCCTGCTAGGGCTGATTCTGCATTGCCTTTTGTTTTCTGTAGTCATCAGATACAATAAAGGAGAGTCAGTTTACATATGCGTGCATACACACACATTTTTTGTGCTAGGTAAAGGCAATGCAGAACAAAGCTGTAGAAGAATGACAGCAAATTTCACCTTTCTTTTGTACACTGCTATGTCTGCAATAAAGTCAGCTCCACCTGCAGATACAGAGTGAGCATTAAAATTCTTACACATGTGGACTTAAAAAACAAGATTTCAAATGAAAACCCACTCTCCTCTAGGACAGCTTTTTTTTTAAATAGGTTTCCTTTGTGTTTCTCTTTCCCTTCTATCGTGTTTGGGGGGTTTTTGTTTGTTTGTTTTTTTGTTTTTTTACACTGTGAGCATATCCTTCCCCTCGGGCTTGGTTTCTAGTTCACCCTCATTCTTGTTCTCCTGTTTTACTTCTTTTGAGTTCTCCTCCTCCTCCTCCTCCACTTCTGGTTTTACTACCTTCGAGTTTTTTTCTTCTGTCACGTTTGATGGCTTTTGCTGTGCATCTTCTTTGTTGCTCTTCACCACCTCCTGCAGATTGTATTTTCTGAATAGAACATAGTCTTTCACTACACTCAAGCAACAGACGTTTTTTATTATTTCCACCACAATAGTATATTGCGGGTTATTAAGATCCACTTTATTTTCTGGATTGAGGCTGCCCACAATTCCTGTTAAAAAAAAAAAAAAAAAAAAAGAAATAGTTTAAAAGATGGAAAAATAGCATTAGCACACCCTAATGAAAGAATAAGGGTTAGAGAGGGAAAGCAACATTCCCTTTAGTTGTAACCAATTACTAGTTGTTGTAATTACTTAAAATAGCAGAACAGAGCAGTACTCTTAGAAGATGCCACCAGTAGGAGGACTGGAGTAACTGAAAATTTATTCCATTGCACCTACCAAGAAACAAATACTCAATTAAGGTAAAGCTATTTCATGAGTCATATATTCAGGTGAAATAGAAACATGTTATTTCAATATAGCATTCAGAGAAAAACTCTGAGAGCAGTCACTTCAAAGCACACATAACTGTTACTCCCAACTGAATTCAATCCTGCACTCTCTTCTGTTTGTCGTTGCCTAAGACACAACAAGGAATGTTCCTGCAAAGCTCTTTTCACAGTCTTAGAGGAAAAAAGCTTTTGTAATTCAACATACTTAAGATTTTTAGCAACAAAAACGTATGCCCATTAAGCCTACTTTGCTGGAATAATCTGACCTAAATTGTGAATGCAGTTGTGGGCAGCTTATATACTTGTTTTTAATTCTATGTGAAATATATACATACCTGCCAGTTCTTTGATTACTTCTTCCCTACTCATATGACTGTTATTACGAGCTTTATAAACAATCTGAAAAGTACCCTTATTAGGGGCTTTAAACCAAGGCTCAAAAAACGTTTCCGTGTATTTTTTCATATCCTCCATAAAAGCTTTGCAAGTTCCAGAAACGGGTAACATGCGCAGAATGACTCTTGTTTTCTTCTTTTTAGTAGTATGCATATCCTTTAATATATGGTGCACCAGGTTCTCAGGTTCTACAAGAAAAACAACTAGGTATGAGAAACAAATTGGAGGCATTTTCTTCCCTCCTCCCCTCTTTAAATAATAAGCTGGGAAAACGCATGCTTGGCCGCGCTGCTGTCAGCATCAAATCCTTTTCTGAAAAAGAGTTGTTTTATTATACCAAAACCAGATAATCAAAGATTATTTTGCCAAAGCCAAGCCACTACTACCTGTAGTGACTCTGGTAACGACAAAATTCAGTGGGGAAGCAAAAGGGAAGGAGAAACCCTATATTTGGTATAAGCTAATTCCTCAGAAGTCGCGCTCTGTGGCGCGTCGCTAACGCTGTCGCGAGCGGTTTATCCCCGCAGCCTCAGGCGGCGCCGGTTTCGCACCTATGCCCCGCGTCCTGATAAAGACGACGTTGTTGGCGCCGCTCTCCACCGACTGGAACCGCCGCAGCTTGCGCTCCGTGGAGGCGCGGATCTGGTCCACCTCCTTCTTCAGGGCCGCCTCGACGTCGTCTTCGTCGTCCTCTTCCCTTTCGCTTCCAGACAGCCGCTCCTCTTGATCTGAAAACTGTTCACACAAGTCACAAACTTCGGTAAGGGCGGAGCGGGGCAAAACCGGCCGCCGGGCAGGACCCAGCCCCGGGCTGGCGGGGACCCCTTGGCGAGAGGCGGCGTGGGGCGGCCTCGCCGAGCCGGCGCTGCCTTTGGGCAAAGCAACTTCGCAGCGCAAGCGCGTCGTTTGTGTACTGGGGAAGGAGAGGTGGGTTTGATCCTCTCGCGGCCCGGGGCGCCCCGGTGAGGGGGAGTGGGGTGAGCGGGGGGTGCCGACCGTTACGGGGCGCCGCGGCCGCCCGCACGCACCTGCTCGGGCCCGTACAGCAGGTCCCCGTACTCGCCCAGGAGGCTGTAGGCCTCCCCCACGCACTTGCGCTCGTTCATGTTGCAGGTGATGAGGATGCCGCGCATGCCGGCCTCCAGCTGCCGCCCGCCGCCGCCGCCGCCGCGGGCGCGCTTGGCCCGCGCCGCCGCCAAGTGCGCCTTGGGCCGCCGCTTCCGCGCAGCCCCCGCCGGCGGCCCCGCGGCGGCCATGCCGCGCCGCCCGCCCCGCCGCGCGCCGCGATGGCGTCACCGCCCCCCGCCCCGCCCCGCCCCGCCCCGCCCCGCCGGGGGACGCTGAGGCGGCGCCCAGGCAGCTCGGCCCCGCCCGCCTCCAGCCGGGCGCCAACGGCCGCCGCGAGGTGGCGGCTCGGCCCCGAGGGGAAACGCTCGGTCGCTGCCGGCCCTCGGGGCTTTTTCGTTCGCAGAGCTGCAGGCGCAGGGGCAAAGTCCGGGTGTCCTGTCAGTGACGGCGGAATCCAAAGGAAGGGGGCGCCGGGGTCAGGGCCGGCTGCCCTGGGCGCCGTCTGGTCAGCGGAGCGCTGGACGGCACCGACAGCTGGGCCCGGAGGAGGGTACGGCCCAGGGCTCGGGGGTTTCCCCAGCTGCCGGTTTTACTCGTAACGTTTTCATGGAGCGGCCCGTTGAAAGAGAAGCTCGCTAGACGGGTAATTGTAGGCGTGGAATAGCAAAAGAACACGTGTTGGAACAGAAGAAAACACGTGGCCCTTGGCCTGGTTTCTAGGGCACGACGTCCTCCATGCGTCACTGTCCGCCGGGGCCGCCTCTGCCTGCAACAGCTTCTTGGACAATTTACGGAAAATTTGTAAAAATTTTTAGATCCTAGAAATTTTATGTCAAGAGGTAAAGGAGACAGCTAAGGAGACCTCTCTAAGGACTCTCACGCTGGTCACATCCAGAGAGTCCGTGGTCTAGAGTAGGAAGAAAGCTTCACAAATTCACAGCGGTGTTTATCAGTTACTACTGCAAAAGCAGATGGCGTTTACATCTTGTCTAAAGCTTTGTTCCTGCAAAGCCTTTGAGACTCGTGTAATTCTGCTGCAATTGCTCGACATCGATGAGGCTATTCACCACGCGTAAATTAAAAGTCCTGGTAAATCTTTGCAGGGTTTAAAAGACTCTGTGTTCTGATGAACTGTAGTAACGGTCTCTGGAGTCAAACACGTCAGGACATGCTGTTTGAAACAGGAGGAAGATTTCCTCCAGGCAACTCTGAATGGTGCAGAGGAAACATAATGAACCACTCAGAAGTTAACTAGGATGCTTCTCTGGCGAAAAGTGCTGAGGGGTTTGAAAACAACCACGAGTGCTCTGGAAAGCAGTTTTATGCCCCACCGAAAGAACGATGTACAGAAACAATTACAGGAGAGTAGGTCACTGTGGAAATTTTAGTTTTCTTCCTAAACTGGAAAACTTCTTCCCTGCATATTCCTGTTGCGTTCTCTGACTTTCTTGTCACCATCCAGTTGCTGTCATTTCCTGTTTACTTTTATGCCTTCTTCGGGGCTTTGTAATCTTCTGCATAGGGAATGCCTTTAAGGCTGTTCCTCGGCCTTTTCTCTGAGAGGATTTTGTTGCAAGCGTTTCAAAGCGCTATTTAAAATTTTGCTCCTGCAGATTGACTGCAGGTTTCCCTTATTGCTAGGCAGAGAATAGCTTTATTGTTTTGGGGTAATCTGTTTTGTATTTGTTTCTTCCTGCTGCAGTGAACGTTTCATGGAGCTGGTTAACATCTCCTTTGATGCTGCCTGTCCCAGACTTTGGCAGAGCCCTAGCAGAGAGTTCTGGCAAAAGCACGAGACCTGAATGCCAGCGGAGACAGCAGCGTCATCTTCACTGACCAGCACCCAGAGGATCATTCTGCTCTGAGCAGGTAGACGGTGTCTGCAATCTCTCTGCTGCCCTTAGAGCCAGGGTTTGAGGATGGAGATGCCATCATCCAGCAGGAGTGATTTAGGTTGCTGACAAGCTGACTTGTGAATCTTGATGGCCCGATTTAAGCTATGACTGTCACCACCTCTCTGGTGATTAGCGCCCTTGCAGCAGAGGCTGAAGACAGAGGCACACACCAGTGCTGCAGGCAACCCCCAGGGATGAAGGGGCACTGTGCAGTAATGCTGGGCTCTGAACCGGGTGGCATAGGGGCTGGCATACGTTCCCTTCTGCCTCTCCCATAGGTGGAGAGTGGAGGAGGCAGTAGTGCTGGAGCCCCAGGTAGCTGTTTACTCTGTGAATGTGAGGCAGAGTCCTTACAAAAGCTCCCAAGGCTCCAGAGATCCCATGATAGAAGCATTGGTCATGGCCTTGCCGCTCACACTGAGATTTGAGCACAGTGTGGTGAACCCACATTAAGGAAACAGGTCCAGGCACTAGCTGCAGCATGCCAGGGATCGATAGTCAGCATCGTCACGGCTGAATTGCTGTGGTTACCTGAGGTGCCCAAAGCTATGCGCTGGGGGTTGTAGTCCCAAAGCCGATTGCAATGCGGTTGCTGCCTGTGCTGCCCCAGCCAGAGCGCAGGCGTGACTTGGCTGTAGGGAGGCCTTATCACTGTGTTCCTCTGTGGGCTTGGGGGTGGGCATGGGGGAGGAGAAGGAAACGCGAGAGATTTGGGATTCGCACTTTCCGCCTCACTTCTGAGCTGTGCAGAAGCACATTGACTCTTCTCACTGTGCAGGACGTGGCTGCCCCTCATGTGAGTCCGAAATACTTGGAACGAACCCAGGAATCTGCCACTGGGCGCAGTAGCAGCACAAGAGGAGGCTTTAAGTGGTGTGGGTGCGTGGCCGGGAGTCTGAAATCTGTGTCAGGAGTCAAAGCTGTGGCAGATCTCAGCAGATCTTAGAGGGCTCCGTTTGCATGCAAGGCAGAGAGGCAGTAAGTTGGGACTGACGATCTTTTGACAAGGTAACTGATGCTCCACCGACCCCTGCAAACTGCTAGACAGGACATTTTCTGGCTCAGAAACAGTACTGGTTTGCCTCTCATCTGTCCGTGTTTTTCCTTCTCCCTGTTCTTCTCTGTCTTTCTCTTAGCTGGGTTTCTCAGCTATGTCGTACACAAACTGAACATTACAAATCCAGAAAACGTCCCTTTCCTTCACTAAATCACTAAAATCATGCGGGTTTACAGCTGGATAATTATGAATTCAGCAAGGAACTAGCAGTGTTTTTATATTGCTTTGTAAATAAAAGATAGTTGACGATGCATGAAAATAACAACTCTAGGGTTTTCAGAGCTTCTGCAAAGTTGACTTTTTTTTTTTTTTTAAGCTGAAGGGCTCTGCACCTTGGATTCTTTTTCAGGGAGTCTTTTATAAAAAAGTTTCCCTGTCTCATAAAATGATATTTTTTGCTGACCATACATCAAAATACTGCTCAAAACATCAATAATTAAAAGCTTTTCAGGGCTTTACTAGCTTTATTTCGTTTCTGGTAGCCAGTATATCCCTACTGCTGATAAACTAGAAAAACTGGAAATATTGTGCCAAATAATAACACAGTGGTCAGCCAGTCACTAATGGAGGATTGCTGGATTAGCTGTGGAGCATCTTGGTCCGCACTGTCATTTCGGCATTGTCAGTCAATAGTTTTTTCCATTTCATTTACAGAAGTCGCAGTGGAAGTGGCTGGGTAGTGTTCAGTGCCTCTCCAATATGGATGGGAACTGAAATGTGATCTACTGGATTAGTGGGGTTTGTGAGGAGGGGAGGAATATGAATCATAGGAAGGCTGCCACACTGGCAGGGCTAAACGCTGCTGACTGAATGCGGAATCAGGATCTCAACTGCACGTATTAAACTCTGTTTTGAAACCACATGACTAATACTGAGTTTGTGTCTGTGTCACTGTAGCATTTCTCAGAGAGATAATCAGTAAAGAATAACCTGTGAAGAGGCCATTATGGTTCTTGCTGCTGTGCATTTTCTGCTGAAGGTCCCGAGTGCTGTGTCCCTGCGGGCTCCCCTGAGAAGATCTCTCCAAGTTTCTAGCCCGGGCTATCCGGTTTGCACCTCCCAGAACTTTAAAAATTATGAAGCCATAAAACAACAGTATAGACCAGAAGTGCCAGAGTATTTCAACTTTGCAAGAGATGTGCTGGACAGATGGACTGAAATGGAAAAGGTAACAGTTATGTGGCTTCTGTAATGCTAACATACTTCATGCTGTGTATCAGTACCAAATCCAATAAGCAAGACACTGGAGTTATGTTCTGATTATAATCTGGTGGTCGTCTTGTGCTGTTTGAGCCTGGAGTTCCCACATGCCGCATGGCTGCCCTGTCCCTGTGTCAAATAGTTCCTTCCGTTAATCAGTAACGCCACTGAGACTGGGAGTATGAATAAATATGTGTATAGTGAGTGAATCCATGGACTGCACCACTCTGAATCTGGCACCAGCTCACCCATCTGCCTTGAACCGCACGCTACCTGGATGTGCTGGGCAATCACTGGACTTCCCTGTCTCTCACCACCTACCTGTAAAATGAATAATGTGGTGTAATGTCAAACCTCACCCTTCTATCCCAAATGTGAAGTCTTTGCGTCAGGGATTTGAACATGCAAATCTGGATGACCGTGACCCCCTGCAAACAGACATGAGGTCTATACAAGGAAAGGGAATATAGAAAAACCACAAAGTCTTTTGCCTTTGTTACTATGTAGGTCTGGTCTCTATAGATGTATGACTGGTTTTGCAGGCTCAGGTTGTTCACGATAAGGGGCTAAACCCATTTATGTCCAGATTGCCAGCAAGAACAACGCAGGAGTGTAACTCCTCTGACACGAGGTAAACAATTGTTCCTTTTGCAGGAGAAACAGGTTTTGGCAGGCTGTAAACCAAAGGAGCACAGAACAGCCAGTGGAGTAGAGGCTTTGCTCTCCAGGGTGCACAGTTAAAATCTGTTCCCCTGAAAATGAACCTTAGTGTTACTATACCTTCAAACTGATAATCAGGTGCCATGTTCTTGCTGCCCCAGTGAGTTTTTCACTGACTTATGCACTGCTACTGCTAAGCTCATTCAGCCCCCTTCGGAGCGCATTGTATACAAACAGTTTTAATTCACTTTTCACACGTAATTAGGTGAGACATTGATCAAAGGTCACCTTGTGTGGGCCTATGATCTTGAGCCTTTCTTTTAATTTTAGAAGCACCAAATAGACCCAATTCCAGATGAAGCTGGAAACTGTCTGGGGCACAATTCAGAGGTACCCGCGTTCATCAGCTGCTTCACTGGCACAGCCTGAACCAGGAGGCTTTTTCTTTCTCAGGGCTGATTACGGTACAGCTTCTTCGGGGTGTAACACGATGAGATCAAGAAGGGAATATAAATTAATATTTCTAAGATTGCATTTATGGGTTATTCTTTCTGAAGGAGGTGGGGTGGGTTTTTGGTTTTTTTTTTGGCCTTATTTTGAATCAGGCAAATTCTAGTTGCATCGCCAGGTTTATTCAGCATTCAATAAATGATGAAGTTTTTTCTTCCTCAGGTTTAAGGTAAAGGCAACATATTTCTTAGGTGAAGCGTTTGCACTGTGTCCTGTCGTCCTATAGGAGGCAAAAAGGCCTAAAAACCCTGCATTGTGGTGGGTAAATGGTGATGGAGAAGAAGTGAGGTGGAGCTTTGAAGAACTGGGAGTCCTGTCCAGGAAAGTGGCTAATGTACTGTCTGATGCCTGTGGTCTGCAACAGGGAGACAGAGTTATTCTGATTCTGCCCAGGATCCCAGAGTGGTGGCTGGTGAATGTGGCATGCATGCGAACAGGTTAGTAAAAACATAGAAATGATTTATGGATACAGATATTGTCACATAAATCAGTCATTGCTATTTAATATACTCAGAACTGCAGACATGCTAATGGGGGTGAAAATCACTGCCATGCCACTGCCATGGTCAAGAACACCCTTCATGCTAAGTTTTGTCTTCATGGTACTTTTAGGATTTTTTGAGCGTGCTGTAGCTGTTAAGGAAACTCTGTGAGTTCGTGCATCTCTGCCGTTCTCCTCTTTCCAGCGCTTGTGATGCATTGCAAATGCACCCTCTTATTAACTGGCAATGAAATTAGCCCATGCTTACCCAAGTGTTTCACATGTTCCCCTGTGGGCTATGTTAAATACTCGACTTCCCAGTATTTACAGCCCAGAATGTCTCAGTGCCTCACAAACACTAGCAGCATACTGTTTGAGGAGGGGTACATCTGTGTTTACTAGTGAAAAATACAAGTCCAGAGAGATGGCATGTCCAAATGGAAATGCTTTCAGCCCAGAGAAAGTCCTTCTATTGGTTTCTTTTACTGTCTCATGTTCAGCCTAGTATTTTCTAACTTATATTGATCCTCACATAGAATTTAATCCATGAAAAAGAACAGTATATTTACAAACGTAGAGCCAAACCCTGCTTTTAGCACCGCCCTGTCCCACTAATAAGTACAAGGTAAGCCGAAGACTGTTTATAGGTAGAAGTATTGTTCTTAAATATTGAGAGTATTGTCCTTTAGGAACTGTCCTGATTCCTGGTACGCAGCAGTTGACAGCAAAGGACATTCTCCATCGACTACAGAAATCAAAGGCAAAATGCATCATCACTGATGATTCTGTGGCACCAGCTGTAGAGTCAGTTGGGCCTGAATGCCAGTCTCTGAAATTCAAGCTGCTTGTGTCAGAGGGCCACAGAGAAGGATGGCTGAACTTTAAAGAGCTCCTGAAGTGAGTAACCGCTACTGTGAAAGTG
Organism: Struthio camelus; assembly: GCF_040807025.1. Classification (NCBI taxonomy): domain Eukaryota; kingdom Metazoa; phylum Chordata; class Aves; order Struthioniformes; family Struthionidae; genus Struthio; species Struthio camelus. The sequence goes on along the minus strand of NC_090956.1, from coordinate 9,767,921 downwards.
CCACAGAAACACTGTAAGACGAGCACAGTGATTTGTTGTGAGCAGGAGATGTTGGCATGTGCCAAAATATTTTCATCCCTTTAGGACTGCAGAGCAGAAAAATGTCAATGTTTATGACACTTCTGATTGCTGCAGAAGTTATTTTAGCCAAATATTTTCAAGAATGTGTAATGCACCCTTTCAAATCACTTTATTCATCACTTTACATATTTTAAAGACGTGCTCCTTCTGATCACCACTGCGTGTCCACAAAGCATCAGGATCCAATGGCTATCTATTTTACCAGTGGAACTACAGGGTCTCCAAAAATGACTGAACATTCACACGGCAGCTATGGCATTGGCCTCACAGTAAATGGAAGGTATGGATATCACTTGGAATCATACATGCGTTTCTGTAGCTTGTCAAACAGCAGAAAGAAGGGGTTTCCCCTTCTAAGATGTTACCAGAAGCTCTTTGTTTCACTAGTTTAAAAAAAAACAGCTCTATTAAATCCCAAGCTCTTTTCTGTGCAACAAGGCATAGTTTGAGGTTAGCTGCCTTAGTGTATATCGAACTCTTGAAACAGAGTTACTAACCTCTTTTTAACATTTTCTTTTAACTTTTTCTAAACTCTTCTTTGTGTATAATTAATAGGTTGCCCCTTTACTGAACAGCAGCAAAGAACAAGTTTATGAAGTGTGTACCATAAAAAGGGGGAAAAAACATGGGTCTTAGGCTTCTGAATTAATGTGCGTTAGGTTTAGACACAACTCCCACAGGAACAAAACGCTGATAGTTCAGAACATAGGAAAGACTACATAGATTCAGTTTATAAAACTATGTTGTGTAGAAAACTGATGTAGCAAGTCAGAAGAGACCAAACTAAAAATTAAGTAAACCAAACTAAATCCTTATCCCTAAAAGCTGACTTCAACAAAACCCCCGCAATCTCATACATATTATTTCAACATCCTGTTTTGAGGTGGTATCAGCTTGTCCATTAGTATAATTTTTCTCTCAGAAAAACGCAACATCAGTCTCTCCTGATGACATCCTCACTGCACTGTGTCCCACTCCTGCTCAGAAATGCAGTCATTTGCTAATCGTCATATCGCCAAGAAAAACAGTGACGGGTTTGCTTCATTGGCACATCTGTTGTTGATATGTTAATATTTACCCTCTTTCTGCCAAATAGAGATTGTGCTCTTTCACTGTGTTACCCAGGTACTGGCTGGATTTGACTTCCTCAGATGTACTTTGGAATACATCAGATACGGGCTGGGCAAAGTCAGGTTGGAGCAGCATTTTTTCCCCATGGATTCAAGGGGCATGTGTATTTGCACATAAGATGCCACGCTTCAACCCAAGCATTGTCTTTGAGGTATGCAAGGGCAGCCCAGCAACAGCTTCTCTCTGGCTGGCCTTCCCTGGATTTTCACTTCCCCTAGAGCTGTGTAGAGGGCAGTAGGCTGCTTAATTGTAACCTTCACCATGAAGTAACCAACCAGTATTTCAGTAGTGAGGGTTATAAGTATAAGCCCCAAAACAAGAGCATCTTTAGCATCCTATAAGTTTCATTCTCTACTCTGCTGAAAACATATTTGACTGCCCAGACCTGCAAACATTCATTACTAGGCCTAAAAGTGAAGCATACAAGAAATGGGACAGGAATTTGTGAAGCACTTTGGTGTTATTAAAATGAGTGACAACAGCAGATAATTGAGAATTTTGCTTGCATGTACTATATAACTCAACATTGGGGAGTAAAGAGGCAACAAGGCTGAATTTCTTTAACAAGTGGTACCAGTGTTATATTCTGTTACATCCTCTGCACGCAACTCTGTGAAAAAGATCACCATTATTCATTTTACACGGAATCACTTTATGATCATACGCATGCTACTTTGATGGCTGAATATTGTTAGCTAAAATTAGGATACATTGAAGAGCACTTTATCGGTTTTACACCTATGGAACATCTAAAAAAGTAGTCTTATGGTTTCCTTTTTTTTCTACTTAAGTTGGAATTACAAAGAAATTCTGCAAGGGAGACTGCAAAGCTTTCCAGAGCACAAAGCTTTGGTGTGTTGAGCTATCTGTAACGTGGTGTAGATTCTGTTTTGAAGAAGAACCTATTTAAATGTAACTGCTGTATATTGGTATTAGTGAGTACAAAGCTAACTGCTTTTAGGACACTAACATTTTGTTCGTGTGTTTCGTAAGCTGAATACAGAGATTTGGCATCTACTTTTTTTATTCTAAATGCTCTAGAGTCTGTCAAGATTTCCCATAACTGTCTTCTGTTCTGCTCCAACTGCCTATCGAATGTTTGTGCAACATAAACTGTCCAGGTATGCAAAAGCAAAGTATCCTTATTGGTGTATTTGATCAAAATAGTGGAACAAATGCTCTCCTCACCTTGGCTCTACTTCAAATTTACAATGGCATAACAGCAAATCTAGTCACGTATTTCTCAATATCTTGAATCTTGCATATTAGGACGAAAGCCACAGTAAAAATTTTATGGACAGTGTAACCATCACAGATTTCACAAATTACAGCAAACTTGCGTGAGACTTTGAAAAGCAGTTTAGCTGATGATATAATAGGATAATAATGATACAGTATCAAGATTAACATATTTTATGAAGTGTTTTAAGAGTTAGATTCTCCCTCCCTTTGTTTTTCCCCTGCATTCCCCCAGTACCATGATCTACAAGAACAGTGTGTGTCACTGCAGCTTGGCAACTCTCCTGTGACGTTTTGTGGTCATTTTGTTTGTGACCCCCCAGGTTAGAGTCTAGGGTTAGAAGCACTGTATCAATTATTACATTTTAAAATAATGCAGAAGTAAAAGAGCAGGTTTTTTTCTTTTGTATTTGCATTTTTGCAAATTTGTTTATGTTTAACTCCACACGGTTGAAATGGAATGTATAGGACGCAGTGAAGGTTTTGTTTTCCTATAGAAAGGACCCCCATGATACAAGAATACAATAACAAAGGGGACATAGCAGATAGATCACTGTGTCTGCTTAACTCTGCCGATTATTTGCTTTCTCCTTCCCACCAAGCTATAAATTCAGAAGCCTGCGGCACTGTGTGAGTGCTGGGGAGCCAATCAACCCTGAAGTGATGGGAGAATGGAAAGAGCAGACTGGGCTGGATATCCATGAAGGCTATGGACAAACAGAAACAGTATGTCCAGACACTTTACAGATACAGCAATGAATTCCATTAGGGTTGCCAAGCAAATGTGATTAAAATAATTATACACAGTCATGACTTTTAGGGGAAAAGTCAATTATAGTAAGCAACAGTGGAAAAATGTAGCTGTTATAAGTCATAGAATAATCATAACAGTTTCACCCAAAAATCCAAGGACTGCTTTTCATTCCGGAGGGCTTTTGGACTGGGAACTAACACAGAAGAAGTACCTTCTCATTGCTGCATGCCAAATTCTGCTTTAAAACAGCACTTGTTAGCATTACTAGCTTTGGGCATGATTCTTAGATAGAGGCATTCCTGGAGAGGTTCTAGGTAGAACAGTTTTCTAGGTCAGCAAGCATAGAACCATTCTTAAACTCGACCTAGAACCTGTCTAGGTCAGCATGTCTAGAACCATTCTAGGTTGGGGCTCCCTGGAAAGGTTTCCATCAGGGAATTCTTAGAATGGTTCTAGATCTGGGAATGCTTAGATTCTAGATCAGAGCATTCCCCGGGGGGGGGGGGGGGGTTCCTAGGTCAGTGCACCCAGAACCATTCTAGGTATGCAAGTCTAGAACCATTCTAGAATTGACCTAGAAGCACTCTGTGTTGGTGAGTCTGGGGCAGTTCTAGGTCGGTGTGTCTAGAATTGTTCTACCTCAGAGGTTCTCTGGAAAGGTTCCAGGTTGGGGGGGGGGGGTCCCAGGAGGAAGGTTTCTACAGTGGCAAAATTCCTGGAAAAGGTTCTAGGTCTGGGAATTCCTAGACAGATAGTAGATCAGGGGATTCCTGGAAATGTTCTAGGTCAGAGAGTCTAGAACTGTTCTCAGTGGGGGCTCCCTGGAAAGGTCCTACAGTGGCAGAATTTCTAGAAAAGGTTCTAGGTTTGGAAGTTCCTGGGCAGGTTCTAGATTGGGGGATTCAATAAATGACAACCATTTCGTTCTAGAAGTAATCATTGGATATGAGATTATAATGAAGACTTACTTAATTAGTATTTTTCATAGAGCTCATATTCTACCTTTATTTGCAATATTAGCTGAGCGTTTTAAACTTAAGCTGAAGCCTGAATATACAAATCATAGTTGTTTAATTAAAAAAAAAAAAAAAACCCACACACACCTGTTACAGGTGCTGATCTGTGGAAACTTTAAGGGAATGAAAATTAAGCCTGGCTCTATGGGAAAGCCGTCTCCAGGATATGAAGTCAAGGTATCGTACCTCTGGTGGCACTATGGATGGGAAATGTTCTCTCTCTGTTGCGCTATCTTCACATAACCATCAGGTTTGAAAGCTCTAATGCCGTTGTACCACGTACCATCATTTAACAGTGAATGAAAGAGTCTGAAAAAAAATACATGTGCTACTGCCCTGAACTGAGTATGCAAAATAAGCAATTGAACTACTCTGTTAAACCCTCCTCACAGGATTACATAGATGACGGCCTTCTGCTGACAATTAGATACCAAACCTTTAAACAATGACTGGAATTAAATTGCTTAGTTAAGGGAGAGCAGGACTGAATATAGTTTCATGGTAAGACTAGAACTGCTGAGGCAGATTCTAGCACCAGATCAATTTGTAATATTGGTAGGATTTTAGTATCTTTCTGTTCTTAAATTTTCCCACTACATTACATTACTTATCTTCCTCTTGGGGTGGGGGGGGGGAGTGTCTTACTAGCGTAATTTCCTGTTTGCATAGTGCAAAGAGAAAAGACATGATGCAAAGTACACTGGATTACTAATATTCTTCACTAAATCATTTTGTAATGAAGAAAAATATTTCAGTTAAGTATTCTACATGAGCACCAAGAGTCTATAACCTTCATTTAATGTTATGTGATTTGGTTCCAAGATAATAAAATGGTATTTTGTTTGTTTTTAGATTATAGACGAAAACAGTAATATTCTGCCTCCTGGAAAAGAAGGAGATATTGCCATCAGAGTAAAACCTACGAGACCGTTTTGTCTTTTCACTTGTTACACTGTAAGGACATTTCTACAGTTAAATTATATGCCCTGTTAAATATCTCTCATGAGGAATCTGATGACCCATTTCATTCACAAATACTCTGCTTACTGGCTTGAAAAAACCTTTGGGGAGGAGACAGGGGTTTTCATTTCTTCCTACAAACGATGTTCTACTTACACAGAGTCTATCCTACCTGGCAAGTCAAGGTCCACTGTCTTTCGATAGTTATTTCTTTTATATAAAGTGAAAGGCTTGAAGGGCCCCTTGCTCCCCCCCCCCCCCAAATTCAAATCCTGTCCCTGAATTAGGGCAAACTGGGGCACGATGGAGTGTTTCATGCATAGCAGAATTTTTTTTCTCTTTTTTTAATAAGAATTTTATTTTCAGTCCAACAGCCAGAAAAATGCATAGTGCTTTTAGTTCTGACAACTAGAAACCTTATTAAATTTTATGGCTGGTATCAGCCTATGGTCAGGTTTTTCAAGTAGTACTAAGCATATGGAAAAGAACACCATGTTTGCTGCCTAGATGACCTCTTCTGGGAGTCAGTTGCATTTGTTATTCACAGAGCACTTATTAATTAGGCTGTGCTGATCCTAAACTTGCCATTGGGATGAAAAAATATCAGGATTAGGGACACTAGAAATAAGAAGGGGAAAAAAAAAAAAAGAATTAAAGGCTAATCATCTAAACGCAAATTCTCAGTTCCATTTGCTTGCATGTTTCTTGCAGCCTTCAGTGGTTCCTAAAGCCATAATATATTAGTATTAAAACTTGACGTCACAATCAGTAAAATTTACTCATTTATCACAATTTATGATTTTCATTTCTAGTTTGGTAGCTTAGTAATGCTGAATTAATACGTCTCCCTTATTAATTTCCTGTGTTAAAACTCACTTGAATTTAAGGTACATGACCATATGGGCCAGTCTAAGAAGGTGACATTTTCAAATATTCAACTGTACTATTACTTAAATACTGAATATGCGAGAATACACTTGTCATTTATTTTCAGGCAGTTTTGTATATGAAATACAATTTAATATTTCCTAGGATGATCCAGAGAAAACTGAGGCAACAATACGTGGGAATTTTTACGTCACTGGAGACAGGGGGATTATGGATGAAGATGGATACTTCTGGTTTGTTGGAAGAGCTGATGATGTCATCAATTCTGCTGGGTAATTTAAAGCTGATAAACAAGACGTCATTGAATTTGACTAATACTGGTGATTCAGCCACGACATTGTGTTATGAAACATAACTAACCCCCCCCCCCCCCTTTCCTCCATTTCAAAGATATCGTATTGGACCATTTGAAGTAGAAAGTGCCCTAATAGAGCATCCTGCAGTGATGGAAGCAGCAGTTGTTAGCAGTCCAGACCCCATCAGAGGAGAGGTAAACAAGTTAAACATGCTTATCCTCTTATACATAGCTTTGTGCATGCCAGAACTAATAAAGCCCAACTCCCGATGGATTTGTCTACCTATTGGTTGAATTTTTAAACTAAATTTAAATCAGCGTTTGCATCCTATAAGACACTGGAGAGCCCACACAGGAGCAAAACCGACCAAGATAATTGCCCCATAGCCTGTATGACAAAAGCACCCTATGACGATTTTCCTGTCACTAAAATACTTGCAGTCCTTGGTATGTACTGAGCATGCCTCCGCAGTCCAGACAAATACAGAGCACACACAGACTTTGAAAAAGCCATCTGCTCTATACATTAGTTATTCTGCAGTTTGTCAGCAGATGTTTTGTGTAAAATTCAGATCTTGCTGTTGTGTTATATTATTTCATTGGCATTTAAACCCCGCGCCCTTGTTTTTTTTAAGGTAGTGAAAGCCTTTGTTGTTTTAACATCTGACTATGTTTCACGCGATCCAGAAAAATTGATGAATGAGCTACAGGACCATGTTAAGAAAGTTACTGCTCCATACAAGTATCCTAGGAAGGTGAGTGCTGAAACTCACAACTATTTTAAGTAATTATTCTTCACCATAAGAGAGTTGGCATTAACTACAATATGACTCACAAATATATGCCACTGAGGTTACGAAAAAGTCAAACTCTAGGTAAATGATATCTTATTTTTTATTGCAATTTCCTCCCTTTCCCAATAGATGGAGTTTGTTCAGCAGTTGCCAAAAACTATTAGTGGGAAGATCAGAAGAAAGGAACTGCGCCAGAAGGAGTGGAGAAAAGTTTAGAATTGCTGCTTTTTTTAATAACATCTCTTACAACGTAAGATATTGCCGATTTACACTGTAACGTAAAGTAAAAGACACTACGTTGTGGCCTTTTTAGTTCAGGTTTTCACAAATTCTTGTCCAAGTCTCAGCCTTTGGGTATCCAACATGCTAGAGTAATAGCCCATAGCAGCAAAACAGGCAGACTGATATAAATGAAATGGGAAACTAACACAGAAAAAAAGCACCACGTTAAATAAACTTAAGAAACCATCGTAGGCATTTTATCTTTATTGTTAACTTAATTTAAATAATAAAAACCAGGAAGAGTTTAAAAGAGCACAGTTGCTTCAAAAATCACTTTTCAGAAGTGCAACAACTAATAAATACATTTTTTAAAGTTACAGCCCAATACAAGTATGTTTACAAAAATGAGTATAAATAAAATCTATATCATCACAGTGATGTTTAAAGATTGGACTAGTAAAGAGTTTAGAATACATGATAAAGTAGAAATTTAAGATGTTTAACGCCAGCTGTTCATCCTTTAATTTTAGCACTTGCAGCTTGATCAGTTCTCTCACTTCATCCATGAGATAGTTTATGACATATGGGTACTCTGTATGCTTGAGCAATTTCCACTTGCATCTACTTTAACCAATTATGTCATTTTTGTCCCATTCTCAGAACATGTATCTAAGATCATTTGACTGTTCTGATTACAGTAAGCAGGAACAAATAATTGAGTTTAAGATGTGGACAAAAAAAATCATTAATTTTCAAGTTCTCATAGAGGGTCTAAGACGCAAATATTTCTTGTTAGAAGAATTTCCTGAAGTGTTGGAAAAAGTTCCGAGAGAGGTCAAAGCATCGGCATTCACAGTGAGAACGTCAGAAGATTTCTCTTTTAGAAACGCATGTTCCCACTTGAAGTATCCACAGCCTTTATTACCTTCGTGCTTACCAACAGGACAACAAAAAAATGCTTTGCCATGATTTGGACCAGTATTTGATACAAAGAGTCTTTTAGCTCTTCGACCACAATTACACAGAGGGGGGGTTAGTTTTTCATTTTTCACAGCCTTTACAGACTGATTCAAATTGACCGTGGAGTTCAGAATGGCAGGAGACGCTCTGGACAAGTTTGAACTTCTTAAAGGTAAGGAATGATTAAAAGACACAGTCTTTTCTTTATATATAGCAAAAGACTGTTTTTTTGCTGGTGGGAACATTTTTGGACTCGTTGGCTTTCTTTTAGGAGCCTCAGGAGTGGAGTCATTTCCAATTAATGCTGAGTGTGATGAAGTACCATTTACCTTTGCAGATGGTAACTTAAAAGCAGAAAAATTTGAAGTTTGCCTTTGGACCGTTTCTACGTTATAGATTGTAGTATCAGGACTTTTGTAAACAATAGACTTCTGAGGTTCCACAGGCACCACAGTTTTCCCCAAATTGTGAAGATCTGAACTCATCACAGCTGATACTTTGGAAATTGTTGGTTTTTCAGACACTGTTGGAATATCTGTGCTTGAGTCATCTTTAAATTGAACACAGTCTGGATTTTGTTCATACTGAGATTCTGGTATTAAAGCTACATCTTCCCAGTCAGTCAGCAGAGATAAACAATCAGAACTAGTACTAACATCCTCATCAGATATATTAACTGAGGAGATGGTAGTGGAGACAAGCACTAGTCCTGACCCACGTACTGGGGAGCTATAATTGGCAGTACTCATCAAATGCCCGTTGTTGAACCCTTTCCAAATGCCTGTACAGCAAGATAGCTGTGGCTGTCCAAGAGGAACAGAAAATCTGTCAGCAGATGCTGTTAAAGAGCTTTGGGCTTGATCATACAAGTCAGTCCTTGAGCTGCTGCTAGATACAACATGGATGTCTGCAGAGGAATTGATGGTACTTGTCTCCTGTTGTTCTTCCATTTGTACGTTGGAATTTATTGTAACTCTGGTAGTACTGTTGTGGTTTTCCTCAGCTGGAGAGCTTGTGTTGCAAGTTCCATCTCTAGATGTTTCAGGTCTGCTATTACTTCCCAGTGGAGTCTTGTCAGTGAAGGCTGTATTCAGTGTTCTGGAAATCAGATTCTCCTTTGGATGTGCCTAGGGACACCACAAACACATGGAGATTTTGGGAAGTGAGTGCCCAGAAGTAGAAATCAATGCACTAAATTAATAAGTGTATTAGCTTAACGGTGTTCTGTTCAATTCATAGTCAAGATGCTGGGTTGTTCATTTGAATAGCTCACCTTTCATCTGTATGCCAGGCTCCAAAGCAAGTAGAAGGGAAGATGCGAAAAAGTTACTAACCTTATCCAAAGATTTAGTAACCTTCAGTACACATCCATCACAAATCATCCTCCAAGCAAGACGGGCAGTATTCCGAGAATCATCCAACCCTTCGAAAGAATGGTTATATTAACGTCTTCCTTTTAAACTACTACTGGGGATAGTTGTTATTAGTGGAAAAGGGACATTCGGGCAAGACTTACATAAATAAAAGGGATTCACATAACTCTGACACACAGTTTTCTAGAGAACTGTTCAGAAAAGGACAGTGGTCATCTAACCACAGTTTAATATATGTTCATGATTACTAAAATCCTTGTTGTATCACTTACATCAAATTCATATTGTGCTAGTAGTCTCTTACACTGATAAGCTGTCTAGGGCTATCCAGCAAGATAAGTTTCCTTATTCTTCCCCCGCTGTTTTTACTTTTGCACCCTACTGATTTAACATTTGGTGGTGGTGTGCAACAGATACTCAAAAGTACTAGGCCACATTTCAGAAAAAAAGCATAAACTCGGAGATCACCAACTCTAACCTTTGAAGCATCTAGCCTTTCTTATTTTGATGTTTTTGTTGAACAGAGCATTATATAACTTGGAACAGTTACAGTAGCTACTTAGCTTTATAAAATTATATATATAAAGATGAGGCTGATCATACCATACTTACCAGAATGCTCCCGTCCTGCAAAAGCCATCCCCAAATCCTGCAAAGCACCTTTTAGCCCTTTAGGCTTCCTATTATAGAATGACTAAGAAAAAAAAGTGCCGGTGATTAACATACAGCATTTCAAAGCCTCTTCACAGTGAAGTAAAAACGATTTCAGAAATGCCACTTCATGAATAATAAATCTCACAAGGTCACTGTGCCAGTCAGGTATCTTTGTTTTACAGTTGGGGTAAGCAAGCATAAGAGCAAGTAACTTACCCCGTAACAAATTAGAAGGGAAAGAACCATGAATCCCCTTCTCTCAATCTTAAACTAATCCATTCCGTTTTAGCCCTGTAACCATTCATTTGAACTTTATGGCTTACACTGATCAAAGACTGAACTGAATGGCCTTGAAGAATACAACTATAAGTAATATCTTGGCAATATTATTTTATACTTTATTACAGCAACTGCTGTATATTGCAGAAGCGTAGGCATTAATACATTTGGCACAGATGTAAATTCCTTTTAAACAAGATGCAACATATTGCTACACAACCCAGGTATCTCGTTGGATCACGAGAGAGGGGAATATTCACCCTGTTTTATTTCAGAGACCCAGTTCTGCTGCCTAAGTTAGGAGCCTAAGCGCCAGGAGGCCAGTGGACAGGTAGACTCCCGGATCCTTTTGAAGTTCCCCTGACTATACAGGGGGAGTCCAGGTGCTGTTAGCCCCTACATTAGAACTCTAAAGATCCAAATACCTCTCAAAACATGCATGGTGCAATGTTAAATGAGGACCAAGTAATACACATAACTGTTTCAATATACATTCACATTCATGTAAAGTATATATTCATTTTTTACAGTATTACTCATGCTGTTCAGAATACACTTACTGGTAAAAGCCCAGTTCACATGCTAGAGCCATAACTATTCTCTAAAAAGGAAAGGATTTCTATCTTTTACACAGCAACACTGGGCAGTAACGAGAGCATGAAAAAAACAGGGAAGTTAAGGCAGCAAGCGGAGCAAAAAATTCCAGAGAAGGAAGAGCAGCTGGAAAAAATTCTCCTAGGATTGTCACTTATTGCAGTGTCATTTATCAAACACCACCACTTACAGAGTTGTTTTCCTAGAATTCTATTAAAATTCACATAGTTCTAGAGCAGGGACTTTGACACTTGAGCAACAGTAATATACATGGAAAGAAAACAAGTGGCTAACCAGTCACTGGAACATACAATCTGGGTTTCTAACTTTAGGTACAATTAGCCCTGAGGTGATAATATGGGTATAAACGTTTCACAGTATGATTTTTCCTCACTCTGTATGTTGCTTTGAGATCGATCCAGGAATTTAAAATGTCTGGTTTTCGCAGCTGCTTCCTTTTACACTCATAGTGCAAACACACACCCAGGTCCCAGTCTGCACAAAAGAACAAATACAAATAAACCTTTCTTTTTTAGTCCTAATGATTACCAAACAGGTATTTATTTTATCTGAAGAAAGTAGAGGTTACTAGAAACACTAAACAGTTCAGCAAGAGGTAACACAACCATTTACAAAACAACACTGCATGCAGAATATGAGACGTGTTTATCTGGGCTGGTAACCAGTGCCGTTACATCCATCACTAAAGAACTGGCCCAAACTTGGCTTAAAATCTCCATAAAGGGATAGAACATCCACACACCAGTAGCATCCTGTACTGCTGGACAGGAAATTCAAAATAACACATCCATATGAACTCTTTTGCCATGAAAAGCGCTAGGGTTGTTGTAATCGAACATCGAGACAAGTGAATGACTTCATGACAGGTGAAGATCTTAAAGACCTCGTTAAATCATTTAAGTCCGTAAGAATGGTGACACAATACACTATACGTACAGCAGAAAAATGCAGTAAAATATGGTATGTCGACCACAGAGACAAAGATGTAGTGAACACATCAGAACTTAATATTTTTCATATTTTAGTCTTATCCCACCACGATACCTCTCTTAATACCTAACAACAGGATTTTGGACATACAGGTGTCACAAAAATTGGAGAGTATCTCACTAGCACCACCAAATGTTCGTGTGTGTGTGTGTGTGTGTGTGTTACTCCACAGAAAAAGCAAAGGAAAATTTTATTTACCTGTCCAAGTAACAAAGGTACATAGTTTTGCTTCTGACGTAGAATGACTTGGAATATCTGAATTGAATAGAACTTTCTTCTCCTTTTGTATCTTTTGAATCCATTTCAAAAACTGTGATAAGCAAATATTTAGAGGGACCCCTTCATCCACTTGATTCTTAATGAAACAGAACAAGAAGCGTATATAAAGGTGTTAGTACATACTGAAATCAGTTTGAGGTTTACCTCTCAAAGAATGATACGTTTACTGTCCAGTCCCTGATAATGTTTTTCTGCACGTACTCTTGAAAACATTTCTGCTAACTTAAGATCCTAAAAGACTTTGAGTGAAATGTAAGGCCTCTTTAAAACACTACTGTAGGGCAAATATACCTGTGTTATGCCAGTCAGTTCTGTACAAAATTCAGAGAGAATAGGGTGCTCCTGAGGCTGGACATAGGTGTGAAATTCAGATTCAATCTCTCCCGTTGCTGTGTTTAGCAGAACTGCTGGAAATTCAACTACGACAAAACAAAGAAAGAAAAGGGGGGGGGGGGGGGAGGGAACACAACGCAACAAAACAAGCCAGAAGAGTTAAAGCCACTCACAAAAACAGCGAGTGTACTTTAACCGGGGGGGTCGAAACGTCGCCAATGAGAGCACCGCGGGGAGACGCCAGCCGGCCGCTCACCGGTCTCGGGGCGGCGGCGCCCCGCGTCCCGCCAGCACGTCGCCTCCAGGTCCACCACGGTCACGTAGCCGAAGCGCTGCCCCGCGGCCGGGCCGGGCGCCCCCCGCGCGCCGCTCCGCGCCCCCGCGCTGCTCCGCGCCAGCCCCAGCTGCCTGCAGAGCGCGGAGGCGGCGTCGGGCCGGGCCACGGGGCCGCCTGCCCCCACCGGCGCCTCGGACGGACGGACGGTCACCCCCCCCCCGACACCCCCCCCCGCCGACCCGGCCCCCGCCCCGCCCCGCCCCCCCCGGACACCCCCTCCGCCGACCCGGCCCGGCCCGGCCCGCTCCAACCCCCGCCCCCGACACCCCCCCTCCGCCGGCGCGGCCCGCTCCAACCAGTCCAGCCCCCCGACATCCCCCTCTGCCGGCCGCGGCCCCTGCCCCCTCAGGGCCTCTCCCCCGGCCCCGCCGCTCGGGGAGCCCCCGTGGGAGAGACGGCCGCCCGGGGCTCGCACCTAGCCAAGCGCTTGGTGGCCATGGCGGCCTCCCTCAGCGGCGCGCGGCGGCCATTTCAAACCTGCCGCCGGCCCCGCCTCCAATCCGCGCCCTCGGCGGATCGGCTGCTCTGGCCTGTGCGCGCAGGGCGCCGGCCCGCGCTCGCTGCCGTGCGGAGGGAGGCCGCGCCCGCCGGCGTCAGGCGCGGGTAGTCGCGGGCCGAGAGGACGCGTGGTTCCGCGGTGCGGCGGCGGCGGCGGCGGCGGCGGCGGGAGGGGCGCAAGGCCTGGGCCGGGGCAGCGCCACGGGGCCAACGGAGCCGCGAGCCGGCCGGGAGCGCGGCCCGACACCCTCCGAGCGGGGCCTGGGCCTGGGGCCGGGGCGGCGGCGCCGCGCATGCTGCCGGTTGGGCCCGGGGAGCGCGATGGCGAAGAGCGTCTGCGTGAACGGCTGGAAGAGGCGCGGCGAGGCCGCGGGGGAGCCGCAGGGAGCGAGAAAGAAGAGGAGACGGGGCGGTGACGGTGTGTGCCCCAGTGGGCCCAAGCCAAAGGTGAAAACAGCGCCAGAAGCGGGGCTGCCCGCACGCGTACGCTGTGAGGGCTGCGTCGGGCGGCGGCGTCCCGCGCTGTGTCCTCAGCAGGTTTACTGCCTTACTCGTTGGGATGCCGGAAACAGTAAAGGCGTGTTTTTCTTCCGTCTAGCTAGAGCTTAGACTGCAGGTAGATACTAGCTCTTTCTCCTGAAAAAAAAAGAAAGGAAAAAAAAAAAACAACGTGGAAAATGAACTCACTTGAAGCGTTAGGCATTTATATTTAAGGAGTTTTGTTAAAAACAAACTTTCTAACTGTTTTTTCCCCCGTAGAAACTAGATCTTGAAGGCAGAGTTGTATCTGGTTAATTCACACCTGACGGATACAAGTCAGCGCAGGACGGTCCGCCTGAACGTAGGGAAAAACTGCTCTGCTGTGAGGGTGACGGAGCACTGGCACGGGTGGCCCGGAGAGGCTGTGGCGTCTCCATCCTTGGAGACAGTCAAAAGCCGTCTGGACGTGGCCCTGGGCATCCTGCTTGGACAGGACTAGATGATCTCCAGAGGTCCCACCCAACCTCAACCGTGCTGTGAACCCAAAGTTTCAAGCTCGCGGTAACATGTGTGTCATCCAGGTTAAAATTAATTCAGTGCTCAGTTTGGGAGAAGAATAAGTACATCTTAGACTGTGAGATGGGTCTGATTTGTACTGGATTAGAAACGGAAATTCCTGTGGTTGCCAGGGGAAATGAAATTTCTGCTCATTATTTTGCAAATCTTTAATTAGGCTGCACTGAAAACAACAGCGGCATTATTTCTTTACCCAACTTAGTATGAGAGATGAGGGACTAATAATTATGGCACCACATGTTATTAACAGGTGATTCTTAACCACTTGAACCTAAAGGGTTGTCACCTCTGTTTAGCTTTCTTACTCAATGACAAACGACTGTAAAATTAAACTGGCTCGATCCCACTGGGGCAGGCTCTGTCAAACTTAATGAGCACAGAGTTTATTAGCGTGGTGGGGAAAACACATCTCATGGTGGTTCTTTATCTGGTGGGATTTGATCTTCTGTGTTTTTTTATGGTCTCTCTTCCAGCATACCATGATGTCTTTCCATCATGCAACAAAGATTATCTTTAACATTTTTGTAGATTATAGTAGCTCCACTGGAACAGGCCAAACGGCAAATGGAAGTCTCTACAATCATTTGTTTTGCTTACTTATTAGCTTTTAGGAGAATTCATGAGTTGAGGACTGTGGCCCTAAGAACTGTTGTGTTGACTTTGTGGTACAGTCTGTGCTCATCTCTTCTGTCTGACGCTTTCTTCTTACAGTTTCCTTAGCGTTTACTGATACATTTTTTTTCCTGCAGGGGTCAGTAAACCTATCTGCCAAAGCAGATCACGTAATTCAAATGAAATAAACGGGCTTCAACAAAACCTTCTGTGAAGTGGCTCCATATAACCCTTGTATAAACGCCCAAAGCTCTACAGCAGCAATAGGTGAACAGGTTGAGAGAGTGAAACGCCATGTTTGCAAATTAAGTAACCTTAAGTCTCCCTGTTACGTATTTCTACCTATGCTAATCCTTATTAAATACATCTTTCAAATTAGAGCATCTAGGTTACTGAAATATTAATTAGTAAATTTAATATTACAGTGTGATCTGAAAGGGAACCGTTGTCCATAACGATAGGAAAAGTTATTTTAAATGTAGTTTATTGTACCTAAATAATACATTTTACTATAGTAGTACTTACTGTGTAGTTTTACTCTATAATTCCCTTCATTTTCCATGAACTTATGTGATTACATAAAACCTGTCTTTTATTTCTCTTTTACAGGAAAAGTCATCGCGCTTGTCAGCAGCGTTATTTGGTGAGGACTGTGAAATCAGCCACGACCAGGTGTATGAGTTGTTAAAGTATGCAGCTTTGGGAAAATGCCACAATGCAACACAACCCAGGTATAACCCATGTTTGGGAAACAATCGTGTCTTCTGTGCTGCCGGCTGTGAAAACTTACGTGAAGGCATACAGTCAGTGCTGGTTTTGGGATCCTTGCAGCACAGTTGCCATAGTGACTACCTGTATTATACAGATACAGTGGTTGTTTTACCTGGCCAGAAACAGGATTCCTCTGCTGACAGAAATGCGTCCATTTCATAATTTTGTTTCATGCAGTTGTCAAAAACTAAACAATATTTTGTGGAACAAAAATTTCCTACTCTGAGAAATGAAATACTGGGTTAAAAATATTAACGTGACATGTTTTATGTCAGAAGTAATTGAAACGCTTTGTAGTGTTTTGGGAGAAACATTTTAATCACTTTGCCCTTTTTTAACCTGAACTTTTCAGCAATCAAAGGAAAAGGGAATATAAAGGTTGTATAACCTTGGATGGGAAAAGTATGGTGAAATGTTACAAAGCTTGAAATAAAACTTAAAACTTGAGGCAAAAGTATTCTCACTGTAATTTTTTAACAGTGATTGGAAAATGATGCTGTGAAGCTTTCCATTTTGATTAAAGTGATTTTGTTCATCAGTTTTGTTGACTATACTGTGTCACTACAGCTGAACTTATTTACATGTATTTGTATTCCGATGCATACAGATGAGACAGGTTTTGATTTGAAAGGGTACCGAAGCAGAATTTGGGTACAACTCATTCTCTCTCTGTCTCCCGTATTCTGTTGTTTCCAGGAATATGTGGCTGGTTGAGATAAGCTATAAAAGCCCCTTCTCATTGAAGTCATTTGGCACTCTGCCATTGACTGACATGAAAGCTGGACTGGGTCCAAGTTTGTTTTTAAGAGTGCTTGATAATTGTTTTCCTTTTATTTATTTATTTTTAATTGCAGCTGGTGCCGCATTTATCACCAAAGCCACCTGGCTGGGGTTGTGGTTATTGTTCTGCATGAAATGAGCCAACTCCATTTCTACAAATTCTATTTACAGTTCAGACACCTCAGAAAAGTGTTCCGGCATGTAAGTCCCCAAATTGTATTGCGGCCTGCTACACCTCTTCCAATCATGAAGGCATGTCCCAACATTTAATCCCTGCCGTGAAATTATTTCCTTACCAATAGGAAGTGGCCCTCTTTGAATCACAAAGCAAGATAGTAAGAGGATCTACTTGTAGCTTTTGTCAGCTCAGAGCAAAGGCCAGAGCTTTGCCATTCAGCGATTTTCAAGAATTATGTCTTTGAAGTCTTAGCAGGGGAAATGTTTATACATTGATGTTTCAGCATTCTGATTATTTCTGCATCTTTAGGATGCCATAGAGATTAACAATATCTTGGTTGATTTGGAATTTACTCTGAGCGTGAGCGAGAAGAATTTCAATAGTTACGCTGTTCCCACCAGTTGAAAATCTCACCTTTACTATTTGCATTTTATTTCAAGTTTCTCCCATTTCCTGAAAACATTATTAATATAATTATTTTAATTTTCCGAGTTACAGCCAACGTTTCTGAAGGAAGAAAGATGTACTTTGAGACTTCTAGAGAATTCTCCCTTAACTGCCACAAATGCAAATTACAAATTAACTGGCAAGTTTGGAACTTGCTCTGGCTTCTGTCAGTGAAAGTCTGAGATTAGCCTTCTTGATCATATCAGGCAAGGCAGAGCTATCTCTTAGTACAAAGACCTGTGGTGTACACCGTTAAAACTGTTTTTTTTTTTTTTTTTCTTGAGAGAATCTGAAACACACTTCCACTACTTTATAATTCCATCCTCCTCCAAATTTGGATGGTTTTAGGAATAAAACAACATCTCTTTATTTATTTGTATTTTTTTGTTATGATTCCAAGTCTCTAACGTGTCTCCTTTTTCAGAGATTCACATTACCACCTTCTTCAGCTACCTTCCTAGCCAACCTGTATGGAGAAGAAGCAAACTTGAATCCTCAAAACACTGCACAAGGTATCTTGCTTGGTTCTGCATCATCTCTTTCAACCACAGTGATTCACTTTGAATAGCAGTTTAATGGCTATGTATATTGTGCAATCCCAGCATGCTGCTGTGGTAAGCTTGTTTACAAAGGAGAACACGTGATAGCTTAAACCGTGAGGATAGTTCCCCTAACTAGTTCCTTCGCTCTCTGTTGGGCTTATAATCACAAGTAAATGCAAAAAGCGGAGGGAAAGTTTTAACATGTTTAATCCAAAATACTGTTGCTTCCTTATCCATTTTATGATCATTTTATTCTAAGATGTGTCTCGTAAAACATACAGAGATCTAAAATAGATTCAAGCTAGGTAGTTACTCATTTGTTACTAGTTTTTTTTGTTATACTGAGCAGCAAATCAAGGTACAGAACAGGTGTGTTGACAACGGATTTCCTATTTTTACACTCTTAATAGAGGTGATTGTAATCCTACAGGCTTGTACAAAACCTGCAAGAGACTACAATGAAAACTTCACTGAAATCTTTAGAAGTGTAACACAAAGAACATTGAATTCAAGTCCTAAATGGGAGAATGAACAGCTGTTACTTTCAGTGTGTTGAAAAGTCCTCTAGCATCTGGACTGTAAACCTACTGCACAGTCACAGATCTGAGATGTCAGGTATATTTTCCTTTAAGTGTAAACTGCAGAGAATCCCTGCAGGAGAGTTTAACTTCGCACACCTGTGGATTCTGGGGTCGATTCAATGTTTGTGTCTTTGTGAGCCACGTTTAAGAGCATATTTGCTCCTCATATTTATGGGAAAGAATTTCACAGAGAAGTTTAAAAAAAAAAATAGAATTTCTTTTACAGCTCACAAAATAAGAGACTATTATGCTGTCATGTTTATGAGGAAAGTATGTTCTCTCTCTTACTGAAAGGGACATGGCCCACAGGCTTGTAATGTGACTTGCCCATGATCAGCTAATAGTATCAGTAGCTGGACTGGGAGTAAGAGTCAGGTATCCTGAGTTAAGAGTTCATTGCTTCAGGTAGTGTTTTCCTTTGAAAAGGTGCAGCCTCTTAGTGTACATACTAATGGAGAAAACTGACTGCAAGTAAGGAGTGTTATCTGAGCTTGACAGATGCTTCTAATTTTTAAATGTATATTACAGGCTTGACTTCCACTAGCAGTGAATGTGTTCCTAACAGCTCAGACTTGCAGTGGGATCCTATTATCCAGAAATATGGAAAAGAAAAACGAGGCATGACTAGCTACACTCTAACTTTAGAAGAGCTGAAAAAGAATGATTATCCCATGAAAGGTCAGTTTTTTAGAGTTTTTTAAAATTTTGACAGTTAGTGGCTTGTTTGATCATGTAAGATATGTCCTTTGTACCCCAAAATCATCTCTGCTGCCTGCCTGCCTTACTATATGAGAGGGGTCTTACTCACAGGTATCTTTTCATTCTAGGCTCCCCTGGCTGTGAGGACTATATGTACACAGAGTGTGATCAGCAGAGGACAGACAGCAGCCCCCTCTTTGGTCTGGATTGTGAAATGGTAAAAATAAATGTGTGGCCTTACAGAACACAGTCAAGCAACTCATCTCCTATTAGCTATTCCACACTGAGCCACGCACCTTGTGTATTTGCTAAACCACTTCTGACATATTAATAACCACTGCCAGTCCCTTCATTGGTGGCACCAATGCTAATACAGCCATGGGAAGGACTCGGAAAGCAGTTCTGGAAAGAAGACAGAAGTGTTACCTTTGTCCTGTGCAGTGCAGCAGAGAGTTTGGTTCTGCCTAGACTCTCAGAGCAGCAGCTGGATCCACTGGGCCTGTCCCTGATGCTGCAGTAATCTGCTGAGGTTGTTCTGGAATTCTTCCTCCCAGCCCTCCCCAAGGTTTGGAAGGGAAAAGATTTCTTCCTGCCACACACACATTTCCTTTATCCATCACAGTTCTTCTGGCAGCTTGCTGTGGTGAAGAACCCTTCCTTAGTGCAGTTTTGACTTTGCAGAAACATCTAATTGGCATCACTGTTGAGTGACTAAAGATACAGCCCAGGCTCTGCTTTTAAATTACACAGCTTCTCCGGAAAAGATACCCTCAGTGTCATTTGCACAGTGCAGAGTATAAACTGATTCTGTGACATTGGTACTTTGTAATGGCTTTCTCTGTGTTGCACTTGCCTGTTTGTTTGCTGCACTTACGGTGGGCATTTAAGGATTAAAACGAAGCATGCTACAGTATTAAAGAGCTAGCTGTAAGTGGTAGATCTCTAAGT
Source organism: Struthio camelus (assembly GCF_040807025.1). Classification (NCBI taxonomy): domain Eukaryota; kingdom Metazoa; phylum Chordata; class Aves; order Struthioniformes; family Struthionidae; genus Struthio; species Struthio camelus. Next base: position 9,747,609 of record NC_090956.1, on the reverse strand, counting down.
AAAAGTCCTTAGTAGTAGTGCTGGCTGCAGCCAAAGCAGATGTTAGCTAAGGTTTTTGGATGGCAGGCAGCATGCTGGTTCACCATCTGCCTGTGCTTCTTTCTGACAGTGTCTGACGGCAAAAGGCAATGAAGTCACTCGTGTCTCTTTAGTGGATGCACAGGGTCGCTGCCTCTTGAATGAACTAGTCAAACCTGAAAGCAGGATAGTGAACTACCGCACCAGGTGACCTGCGTATACATTTTTTACCTATTCATCTTTAAGATCGGCAGCCCCTTCAAATTAAGCCTGTTAAACAGGACCTTTCAGAGGGCTTCGGCTTGTACGCTTTCACAGTTGTCTGCTCCACTTCACTCAGTGTTAAGAATACGGTTCTTACTATGTGGTTAGAATAACTAATATTATGCATGCACTTTTCTGCTACATAGTGCCTCTGTGTCTAGGTAGAAGTCTTTTCATTCTGCAGTGTTCCAGGAAAAGTTGTGTTAACGGGTTAATGATACACAGCACAGATTACCCTTTCACTGTTGGCTACAGGATAAGTAAGATATGGGATTGCAGCCTGGGTCTGTCCGCTCCATAGGGAAGTTTGCTCACCTGTAAAAAAAGAATAGAGCAGCTCATCAGCTTGCACACAGCTCTAGGGTTTGGCTCAGTTTCATAACAAAAGCAAACAAAACTCAAGCCACATCTTCTCCAAAGTTTGGCCCAACATTAGGCTGAGGGGAAGTGCCAATCCCTTCAGGTTACTTGGAAGCATCTCCTTCCACATCAGCCTGGCAGTGTTTTCTTACCTGTGCTGTCTGATGCTAAGAGTTGCAACATTTAAGAACAACCTTTTGAAACAGCCGTGGCAGCACCTAAAACAGTTTAATATCCCTGAAGTACATTGGAATAGATTTAGATAGGAAGCAGTAAATAGCGTTCTGTCATTAGTCTTGTTAGGCAGAGTTTGTTTTACATGCCTTGCTTGTAATGTCCTCCAGTAAGTGCTGTTGCTAATGTGTTGCTTTTGCCTTGGCCAACTTTTGTTTTAAAGATTCTCAGGAATCACAAGAAAAATTCTTCTTCCAGTGAAAACAAAACTGGCAGACATCCAAACCAGACTAAAAAAAATGCTTCCCCATGATGCAGTATTGGTGGGTCATTCTTTAAATGCTGATCTTCAAGCCTTGCAAGTGAGTATGCTTTAAGAGTGTTTTTCTCAATCCTGTGATACTCATTGCAGACCTAAAACACCCAAACAATTCCTGTTTTTATTAGTAAACACTTGTTAATAACAAAGGGTTGCTTTCTGTTGTGAATAGCCTTATGTCTATAAGTATTTAAGAGCGTACTCCCTGTAAATCTATAAAACTTGTAAGATATTGTTCAGAACCCAAAGGGAAGGGAGGAGTTTGTCCAGAAATAAATGTAGTTGCAACAGCAGATCTACCTCTCTGCTTCAGCCAGGTGCCTTTGATAGTTCCGTCATGGGAAGAAGTTAAGTCCCTTCTACGTTTAATTTCACAGACCTAATATGCTTGAGTCATAATTACTCTTTCTAACCCAATCTGGATCTTCCTGATAGAATGTTAGGAAGGAGATTTTGGCCTGTTTCATTATTCCTGTCTGCTGCATTGTTGTGGACCAGTTATTTATCAGTGAGAAACTGACAGTTGAAATGAAAAGGCAGAAGTACCAATAGCCATGCAATTACTACCCAGTTCCATAAGACTGCTGTTATATTAAATGCATGACTTTTCTCTCCTTCAGATGATCCACCCCAGTGTTATTGATACTTCATTGCTTTTTGCCAGAAATGAAGGTCGAAGATTTAAGCTAAAATTTCTAGCCAAAGCAGTTTTAGGGTAAGTTACTGCATTGCTATCGGAAGTATTAGAAACTGCCGTTGGAGGTCAAACGGTGCTGCTCTTCCACCAGTAGCATCCGATTCCCCCCCCCCCCCCCCCCCACTAAAACTCGAAGGAGAAGGCTGTGCAAATAGACATGATAAGGAGTTTACTGCCTCCTTGAAACATCAGGCATTTTAATAAATTGACTAGTCTTTGGGCAAACGGATGCTGTGACATGACCAGATTGGAGTGCTTGTTTTGTACATGAACCACAAAACTAGCTTTTCTGCAAGTCTGTAGCATTGTCAGTGTGTTGAATTGTAAAGCAACAAAGACACTCTCACAAATGAGATTTGTTGCAGTTATCAAGAAAGAAAAGCTAAGGTATGAAAGTATGATTTACTGACTTAATTGTATTCCCCGGTGTACTAGCTACTGTTGGATAGCATGTGTTAGCGATACAGTGCTGTCCGTTCACAAGGTGAACGTTAATAGTCTACAGCTCCACGCTTTGCTGAGTTGGAGGTTGCTTCCCTGTCTGTGCAAATTGAGTTGGGTCATTGGTTAAGGAAGAAGTAAAATTAAAAATAGTTGTGCATCAGAGCACCATGTATTACCGCTGCTTCTGTCAAACCATGTAAACAGTGTTTTGCTCAACGTTGCAAAAACATTTCTTGCAGTAACTTTTGGGAATATTTCACAAGAATGCTGGTGGAGAGAATTGAAATCCTTCTTGAAGAGGGGAAAGCTATTTTGCCCAAAAAAGGCACAGTTTAGAAAAGACAAGATGTTCATCAGTGTGGGAAAACAGATAACCTGCCTGTACCTCTAATTTTGATGCCCTAGGAAAGAGATCCAATGTGAACAGAAGCTTGGACATGATCCTGCAGAAGATGCTAGAGCTGCGCTGGAATTGGCTCAGTTCTTTATTGAGCAGGGACCAGCAAAGGTAGCTATACCTAATTAAGATTTCTGTCCATTTTGTAAAAGACCTTAATAGCAGAACATGCAAGTTGTTGCGCTTATGAAGAAAAAAAAAACCCATTTCTGCTCAGCCTCTTTTTGACTAAAAAGAGAAAACGGAATTGTGATATTTTGGTAGCTCGTTCCTTTTAGCGTATATCCAGTAATCTCAGTAATCCGGCGCATTACCAGTGTTTCAGTGCTCAAACATTGACACGAATTAGGGTTGCTGCTGATCTTAAAGAGGGGCATTGGAGCAAAGACCGATTTGAACACTTCCAGCCCTCAGGACTGCATGCCATTTTTGTCAAATGAAAGAAGTGAGGACCTTATATACTGTGGCAGGGATTCCGCTGGTTTTAGGAGTCTGTCCTTTGTGTTGTGTGTTTCTGAGAGGACTTTCTGGAGATAATTGCTGGTTGATGCTGTGAGTGCTGCATGCTTGAAAAATGACTTCAGAAAAGAATAAGGCAAGAAGTGAATGCCTCTGTTTCTCTACTTGATATGCCTAGGTGACTCATAGAGAAGGCGCATGTTTTTGAATAGCAACAATTAGCTGTAATGAAAGACAACTACTGATCTTCCTCCTTCCCCAAGGTAGCAGAACTAAACTTGGAGATGCTTCTGACAACCGAAAGACTGACTGAGGTATCACAGAACAAATCCGCATTACAACTGCAACAAAATAGAGTCCAGAGACAGTTGAATGATCCGCCACGTTTATCCAAACCATGGTAATAAGACTTCCAAATATGCATGTTCTGCCTTTGACTGAATCCTTAGGGAAATCATGTGTTATGTTTTCAGAAGCAATCAGTATCTTCAGAGAAACAGAGATAATTGTAGAATAGGCCTTGAAAACTTTCAGAAGATATATCAATATTTCACAAAGAGTATTCTAGGCTTCTTTTCATGTTGAGGACAAGGATATTCTTTAAAATATTCTCTAAAGAACTGTACCATTTTTCACTGACAGGCACTTCTTGAAAGTTTTTAACTGATTATATTGATATGTAGTGTGATTCATAGCTTTCTTTTGTCTGCTAGTTTTTTAGACTGCTTGCAGATGACTGGCCAAAAACCCCTCCTTTTGGGCAGACAGGAACTAGACTCTTCTGGCTTGTGTCAGAGTAACCTGAGCACTTCAAACAAACAGGTGACTGGACTGAGAGTGGGTTGGTCTAAGCAAGCATCAAAGTAGTTCAAAGTTCTTGTTCCGGGCGGAAATGATTCCTATTTTAAAAAGCTGACTGACAGTAATCTTAGGAGTAGTCGTAATACGATGTTAGCTATATCTGGTTTAACATTTTGGAAATAAGCTTTGATCCTGTGTCATCCTCATGACTCACTAAAGATGACGTTCAATCAAAGTGGTTCCTGCCTGAGGTCTTCCTTGGACAGTAATGACAAGTAAAGTTGTGAATTAAGCTCCGTAGCTTTGTTTCTGATCCTTTGCTGTACCACTGCCTTGCACCCCTTTGAGCCTTGCATATGTTCTTCCCTGCAGGTTCTTCAGAGAGCCCTAGAAGATGTTCCCCTGTCCACATTCAGTATCATTCAGTTCAGTTTGGATCCAGAGTACGTTGCACCTGACCTTCTTGCTGGAATTTGTGAAAAGGTAATATTTTTTGAGTGAGGATATTCTTCATTGCTGAGTTTGGAAAGAGACTCTGTATTTGGAGGCACAGGCACTTAGTTCCTTTGCTTTGTGAAGTTCCTACTCTGATTTGTGTTCCTGCAGGTGAGAATCAAGCTGACTGACATGCTGACAATTTACGCAGGTCCTTTTGATGAAAACTTTTGCCTGAAGTCCGTGAAGAAAGAATTTGGGAGGTGCGGGCCAATCCGATCTCTTACAGTGGTGACAGAAACATACCGGGTAAGGACCAGTCAACGCATTCAGCTTGCTGACAGGCAGGGAATTCTCGAGTAACCTCCTGGAAAGGTGCGAATTCAAACCACTTAAATACCAGTTATTCTGTTTTTCTGGTAGCATAGCTACCAGCTACAACGATTCAGTGTACAAAAGGTGTTCTGCACAATGACAAGAATAAACACAGCTCACACTGCTTAACTGTTGCTATTCGAGCTCGTTCCATAGGGTGGCTGTGAGCTGTTGAAAAAGCATCACCATTTAGGGGAGAGGACTTTAACCTGAGCCCTGGGGAAGCTGAGATAGTTTGTGGCTCTCCTAAGGGAGAACGGACGTGCTAAGGTCTTTAATGGCAGAAGTGGTGTTATTAATTGCTGAGCTAATTAAACCTTGTTTCTAACAGCTAATATATATGGAAATATAGAAATTTTGGGGGGCTATATAAAAAATTACCCTTATTGAGATCTGACTTGAGAAAGGGGAGGACTGATACGTTTGAAGAGCCTGAAACGTTTTATCTATCATCCCGTTTCAAGCCCTATGTCTGTATCCAATACGAAGTGCTGGAGGCTGCCCAACTTGCTGTGGAAAGTCTGAATGGAGCTGAGGTAGCAGGATCCTGTATTAAGGTAAACAAAGCAAATAGCAAAAGCCTAAGTTATGCTAAGCACAGGAATAGCATGTGATACACCTCCTTTAACATCTTCTATTTGCAGCGTGGTGTTTGGTCTAGGTCATTCACTGTGCCATTACCATCTCCCTCCACCACTAACACACAGGGCATGTTTATAGCCCTCTTTTCTTTCTACCTGCCAGCAGAAATTCTGACCTGGCATCTGCATCTTTGAAAGAAAGAGCTGAGTAACTGGGCGCTATAATGCCATATACATAGCAGGGGTTCATAGATACATAGTAGTTCTGCATTACACACTCTTTCCCTTTTTCATAAATAATCTGAGGTAGCCTTCATTAATCACCTTTTTAAAGAGAGGGAAAATAGCTAACCGGGTTTTGGGAAGGAGAAAAAAAAATCATTCAAAATAGAAGCTCAAAACACAGAGCTGGATAGACTGACATGCTACATTTATTCCTCTTGGATCCACCCTAGGTTCAGAGACCTATCACTGCAACAATGCTGGACTGTGACGTGCTCATAAAGGAGCTAGAATTAGATATAGAAAATGAAGGTGTGATTTATGTGGCGGGTCTAAAGAAGTCATTAACAGAGACAGACTTGCAAGAAGAATTCAGCCAGTTGAAAGACCTAGAAGCTTTGTTCCTGCCAAGGGATCTCCAGAGTGGAAAGCACAGGAACTGCTGTTTCCTCAGTGAGTAGCTTTGCCTGCAGCCCATTTATTTCCTTCAGGCTCATTCAGCAGCCTTTGGGGACCTGCACAGACACAGCAAGAGCAACTGAAATTTGGTATGCACAAAGTGGTAGCATCTGGAATACTCCAGTGAAAGCACACAGTCTTGCTTTAAGGAGCAATTGACAACTAAATATTTAAGGAAAGAAAAACTGCTTAAAAAGAATCTTTTTTCTACAAAAAGTTCCAAAATGTTTCATTGGCTCCAGTCCAGAATGAGAGGTGACTACTGTGCAGCTACTCACTGACAAGTGGTCACCTCTAAAAAGAGAGGGGGTGAACGACTGGATGGATGCTGTTGCAGTTAACTGGCCCGTCTGTGGTTCTGATGCTTACCCATAACAAGCTGAGGCTCTCCTTACTGCTGGGATTTCAGTTTCTCATCTCCCTCCTGTTCCACACCTTTAGTCCTGCCCTACAGGTGCTAAGGATCAGGGCAGCAGCATCACTGGCAAAGCATTTTCCCCCTTCTCTTTGCAGAATTCCAGAAATCAGAAAGTGCTGTGGATGCCCTTGAAGTTATAAATGGATGGGCAATGACGGGCAGCAGGCTAAGAAGTAGGAAGGCTCTTGCGCCAGGTCACCTCTGGAGATGGATTGGGCAAATGGATCACGGCAATGGGAAGCAAAGAAGAAATATTTTATGTGAGGAAAAGGAGCAACAATCTGACTCTGTGAGTTTAAAGCTAAGCTCATCTTTACTGTAGTTAGTGAGAAGGTGGCTGATAGTGACCTAGGTACTGCTCTGGGAATCAGAAGTCATAACTTTGAGCAGACTTAGGTGCAGAGCTACCTGTAGCAGGGTGATCTCTTTTTACAGGAGCAAAAAGACGGCTAAGGGTCAGTTCCTGCAAAGCAGTTTGGAGACGTAATATCAAGTGAGATAATGTGGCATTTGTGGGGCACTGCATAACCTAGAAAACCAGCATAGCTACTTTGAGGCAGCAAGTGGTGCTTATACAAGAACTGAATCCTACCACTTAAGAGCAGGCAGAGCAATTCACAGGTGCAGCAAAGGGCATGGGCAGCACGGAGAGAAATGACTAGTGCTGTAGCCCTACAGGAAAGAACAGATCTAGTGGCAGCTGTCATTTTTACTGGAGGAAGCGGCAGTGCCATTGAAGTAGGGCACATGGTTCTCCCAGCTGCTGAGCCATTGTGCTTCCAAATGCCAGCCAGAAACAGAATCACTGCTGTCCTCCCTGGTTCAGTCTCTGACAGTGCTATGGGATCAGTTTCACCGTAAGGGCAGATGAATAGGGGATTTTAATGCTTATATTCTGTTACACAGGAACAGGAGTTAAGGAAAAAGCTGAAGAAGCTAGACCAGCACATCAGGAAGCTTTATAGACGTCTGCAGAATAATACCCTGTGCATTGTTCTCTTTCCTGGGGTGAACAGGTAATTTGCCCCCTATATTGCAAAGGGACGAGGAAAATACGTTGCCAAACATTTTTATCCTTAGCTACGAAAAATTAAAACCCTGCACAAGGAAATTTAAGTTAGCTGGGAGAAGGCCTGAAGAAGCTGTTCCACTTACCTGGTCTGACTTGTGTGTTAGGGCAATTAAACCTGAACAGGAGCTCCTGCCCATAAGCCATGCCTGAGCCAGACTAAGCACAAGTGCTGAAACCACTTGTGTAGCTGATGGGCTGGCATAGCAAGGCTGAAGTACACAGCGCTAATTAACAGTACGATACTTCTACGTTTACCTACCGTCCCCGTTATATGTTTCGTCTCTGTCTTCTCTATTCTGAAGTTGGTTCAGCTTTGCTAGCAAGGCAAGTTTTATGTGCCTAAGAGAACTAAGCCAAGTTTCCACAGCAGCCACATTGGGGTGGGGAGGGTTGGTTGGATTTTGTTTGTTAGTTCAAAACTAACAATCTCACCACTCTAGCCCAGGGCGCCAGTTGCAAGGGGACAAAGCCCTGAGTTGAGTTGGGCTTCAGAGGTAGTATCAGGGATGCTGCTAGATGAGGTGGGCTTCCTGCACTTCAAACCTTGGGGCCTGAACTGCCACAGTCATTCAGTGCTTAATAATTAACCAGAAAGGTTAAATCTTTCCCAGGCAAGGCCCAAGCTACTGAGTACGTACTGATTTCAACAGACGTCACTCTGTTCTCTTACTGTGCCACTGTTCAGACTTTCAAACATAGGTCACATCTACCCTTGCTTTTCTTCAGTTTCTCTTCGATAGCAGCAGGACCATTCCTTTGCTGAAACAGAAATATCTTGTGCTGAAATAGAAGCAGGGAGACAGAGCTGCTCTCAGCAGCATCTCTTCTGCCTGACTAGGCAGCTAGGCCAGGTTCTCCTTGCCTACTTTGAAAAGCTTCTTGAGGAAAAGAATCATGATGCTGTATTATCCTGTAGACCAAACACGCTGTCCCTAGAAAGGAGATGTATTCCCAAGCCAAGAGTACATTTAGGCTCAATGCCAGTCACAAACAACTCAGCAAGGTTGCATGCCAAGGACTGCTGCTGGCATGCACTACACTAACAGTTCAGTTTCTAACAACATTTTTAAAAATAATAATTATTTTTAAATAACTATTTCCTTAAGTAAAGATTTTTTAGCTGCTGCTTCTACACACATCCCAAAGGAATTGCTATCTCGTTTTGTATGCTGTTATTCCAACTTAGCAGAAAACAGTTGAGTGTGTAGCTAACCTCATGCAAATGTTTTCTTGCACAAGCTTTTTCTTAATCACCTAACAGCATTAGTTTAAATTGGCCATGGGGGAGGCGTGAACTGAGGCCTAACCTCCTAACCAAGGAGTTTAGGCGTGCACTTGGTCCTTTGATCAGCTACTGCCTGCATTTGGGCTGCAACTGAGTCAGTCTACATTTCTGAGCAGTCGTTTGCCTCTTATCTGGCAATTTAGCACCTTGTTTTGTTTATTAACCTGCCAGCTCCATGGAGAGCTTTTGGCAGGAGGTGTCCGTGGAGCTACACACGCTCATGTTTCTTCTGGAGCGGATTCACTGGCCTCAGCAGGTCCAAATTTACTTCAAGTGCCAGCTCAAACTAGTCTTAGCATAAACTTGCCTGTTGTCTCGCTTCAGTAAGGTGCATGAATCCAGCCTATTAGCAGAATAGGCAGTTTCAGGAGTTTGTGTCCCCAAGGAGGAGGCGCTAGAAGCCCTCAAACACTAGGCTCGCATCAGTGAAGGAAGAAGGGCACTCCAGTCCAGACTTGGAAGAGTTTCTTGCCAAGCAAGGTTTGTGAATTACTGTTTTCCAGAGGCTGACGATTCATATAGTACGTTTGTTGTTTCAGAAGAATGCTAAGCAATTATTGGAGGGAGAAAAGATTGCTTTTTTAACCTGCTGACCCTGAGGGTTGCAGGCCTTTCACTGCTAGACCAGCTAGCTTACATGCATCAAGGCTACCCTGAACAGCAATAACACTCCTCTTGTTTATGTTGCAGCATACATGGATCACAGTCTGGCCTTGGTCTGATGGGAATAAAAGATGACGGAGCGAGGAGTGCTTGTTAAGTTGCCAAGTTTTTAAGCAAAGTCTTTTGTTAAGATATTTTTAATTACTTTAAATATTGATGTATTTGTAAAGGTCTCTCTCGTACCATAAGAACAATAGGCTTTCATGTTGCATCTTTCATAAAGTCTAAAAATAAAAGCTATTCAAAACATTTTAAAGCACAAACTCTTTTCCATTAACCCTTTCTTGTTGTGTCGCTTTTCCCTGGCGGTGAGCTAGGCAAGTGCTTAGGAAGGGCTGGGGCATCGCAGGGGAAGCGTTGCAAAGAAGCCAGTCGGTACTGGCCTGAAAGATTTAATTCAGCAAGTGGTTCATGCAAAATACTGACATGCCAGCTGTCTTCACTAAAACACTGCAGGTCATAAAACAGCCAGCTAAGTTAGTGTAGTACCTGCAGCAGCTGCTCAGCGGTTAAAAGCTGTTGTTGGGAATTGTGGGGATTTCTGGAAGCGTGCTGTGCCAGCTGTTGAAGAGAGGCGCTGCCTGCTTTCCGGGAAAGCACTGTACTTGGTCCACGGAACGCAGGAATTGGTGATTCACACTTTTTGGACCATCTCCACTTTCTCCTCCCTCCCTGATTTCCCCCCTCCCCCCCGCCCTCCCCAGCTTTTAACCCCTCTACCCCCCCCCACCCCACACTCCCCCCCACAAAAGAAATTACACTCTGGCTGCAGAGGGAGGGGCAAGGGCCATTTTAAGGAAAATGCATGTCTAGGCAAACCTCACACATCATGTTTTCAACAGGGAGCTAGAAGTGCTGAGTTGCAGTAAGCTTCGGTGCACTACCACTATGGCTGATGGCTTTAGACCTGTGCTTTACAGCCAGTGCCACTGAGAAATACAGGCCCCGTCACCCATTTCCTGTTCACAACATGAATAGCCAAACACAAGGATGCCTAGGACAGCTTTGGGCACTGAAGGAAAAAAAAAATGTTTGTTACAAGGTTTGAAAACTAAGGAAAAAGAAAGGCTAAGGATTTCTTCATCTGCCTTAAGAGTAGGCTGAGATAAAGCTGAAATAGTTATTTCAGCAATGAGCAAATACAGCTGATCGAGTGATGGAATATCACACCTTAGTAGTGTCCAACCCCAAGTTCACTTTGCTGGGCTCTTTAGCAAAGACCAGCTTATGGAAAAGAAGTTAGGAACTGGTGCATGGAGGAACAGGCAACAATAAAGGCAAAGGAGATGAAGGCAAATGTAGCACTGGTCCAGAGGCAGCATTAGTGAACTGGTAGCAAGTGCTTCAATCATTGTTCATAACTAGCATTTAGTGCTTCTAAAACTCCTGACATTAAAGCCAATTTTTTTTTTGGGGGGAAGACATTTTATCCGCTCCAAGTGAGCCTGACATCCTGAGTGGCTGTAGCTATCGCACACAGGGATGAACATACCAACAGCCCTGTCAGCACTACTACAAAAACTGAAAGGGAGCCCAGGGAGGCAGGTGAAGCCACCCCCGGCAGGGCATGGCACACTGACCTTGCTATTCATCCTGTGGTAAGGAAACACTCCTGTTGAGACTGTTCACATCCAGCATCTCCTCACTGCAGAGGCTTGCACTGCATAGTTGGAAAAAAAAAACAGCTAGATTTCATCTTCTGCAATTGAAGATGCTGTTGTCACCTCCCTGCATGGACTACGCAGGCGTTAGCAAGCAGCCAGGATCCCTCCTTGAGACACTCTGGAGATGACAAAATTAGCAAGAGTCCTATTTATAGGCATGGAAAAAATAATTAATTTTTTTTCCCCTTTTAATTGAAAATGTAAAAAGGACTTCAGCTTTAAATAAGACATTTTGTACAAAGCTTCAACACAAAAAAAAAGTGAACACCAAAGTGTGCATTATGTAAACACCACAAATGTTACTCATTTGTTCAGCAATGCACAGAACAACGTGCAAATTCCCTTTCCAGTGGATTGGCTTTCTGTGGCTGTTCTCCTCCCTCCCCCCAAACCTTACTGGAATACAGGAAATCCAGAGGCTTTGGAACATTTACAGAGCGACAGTCGTTAGGATACAGTGTGACTAAAGTATTTTTTTCTTTTTTTTTTTTCCCCCCCCCCTCCTCCTTTCTCCTTTAAGGACTGGTCATTTAAATATACAGAAGTATTTGTACAGTAATCTCACAGGTAAAAGAACGGCAGATTGGATTAGAAAAAAAGCACCAAAATATTTAATATACATCTGGCACAAATTCCACAAAAGTCAGTAATGGACAAACCAATACTTCGCTTATAAGAAAAGAAAAGCTCAGACTGCACTTAATGCTCTTCTTTCGAAAGGGGCACGACAGAGACATTGCACTCAGATTGCTAGCAAGCAAAGACAACCGGCTCGTCACAGCCTGCTCGCGCTGTGCGTTAGCTTGCCCACTCTCTAATACGCTGGTTCCGTTCTGCTCCCGACAACAACGGTGAGCAAAATTTGATACAAAAAAAAGGCAACTGCAAAACTACAAAGCAAATGGGTCTCAGCAGTAGATGCATCATCTTGAACTCCTCCCACTTTTTCCCTAGATCATTGTTTCAAATTTGGCCGTTTCCATTAAAAAAAAAAAAAAAGAAAAAGAAAAAGAAAACCCACGCTACGTGAAAAGAGAATTTGCTCCAGCCGTTTCCGAGCGTTACATGTACACAGCGTTTCCGCCAGCGCTGCCTATCAGAGGAAGCGTGGTTCTGCTCCAAGACAATCAATACATTCATTGTTTCCCAGAGTGAAAAAACTGGATCAGCTGTGGTATATCTCTTAGGTTAAGTCCAAAAAGGCAAAAATGACTCCTGACACTTAACTATGGCAGATTTGATCCTATTCACCCTTGATATATAAGCGCTAGAAAGCTTGACCAGCTAGTTGCATTCACATACAATTTGGTGAAAGCCACACAGAGTTGTGCTTTCACTCTTTCCTTAGTTAGACGTAGTACCGTCTCTGGGAGAAGATGCACCATCAAAACACGTTCCTTCCATAAACAGTGACTTAAGACTAAACTGGGGCCCGAGAGCCACCAGCAAGGACGCCAAGAAACCCAACGGCATCAACTAGCGTTCTGGAGCTGCCCGGCCTGCCCCACGCGGCCTGCGAAGGCCTTGGCGCGGCTTCGTGCCTTCAAGAGCAGCCAGGTCAAATCCCAAAATTGCTGGGTTAGAACCTAATCCTGCAAGTTGCTTCCATTTCCCTGGAAACTCGAGATAATTCACAACGGCACAAGGCTCTCAAACCACTCCCGCCAGCCCCTTTCCTTTCTAAAAGGTTATTTTCACTTGCAGATAAGAACGAACACACATTTTTAAGATAACTATGCTTGGTGTGACCAAAAAGTCACAACTTCAAAATATGAAGGACCATGCTGTGAAGTCCTCTAACGTCACTTCGCGCGGGAGGAAAAGGCAGCAGCCAGCCTCGGACGGAGGATTTGCTCCACGCGCGTTTGCCACCTCTGGTCACACGCTCCGGGCCCGGGGACGTTTGCCACCTCTGGTCACGCGCTCCGGGCCCGGGGACGGGCACGAGTCAGCAGCTCTAACTGTCAGCAGCTCTAACTGCTGAGCGGGCCCCCACGCACGTAAACACGCTGATGCAACAGCGGGCAACCTTTAGTCCAGATATAATACAGGGGAAAAAAAGTTACACCAAGAACCATTTATTAGGGATAAATGTTATTTTTTTTCTGTCTGTGTGTAAAGTGACATGTTACCCAAAAAGGACTTAGCTGAAGGGTGCAATTACACAGAGATAGAAGTGTGTGTATGGGGGTGTATATATATATATACACCTATATATACACACACACAACATATACACACACACGCACACAACAAAAGAAGTTGTACAACCTCCAGAACCTGTTAACATTTTGAAGTCTAACTACAAAAGGACTGAGGACTGCAGTAGTAGCGAGGAACTGCTGCAGCTGCAGTGATTTAAGGCAAGCTGTTGGCAGGGCTAGTAAATTCATGCTCCTTTTGCCTGTCCTCTCCTAAGGCCCCCCCCCCCCATTCCCTTGAAACATGTGCAAGACAAATAGTGCAAGACTTCACATCCTCTAAAGCAGCCCTAACCTTGGAAGAATATTCTCGTAGCAGCGCTTGCTACAGCGTGGCATCGAGCTCAGATTCGTAAGGGCAGTAGCTGCGTCGTAGCCGCTTTGGGGCGGCGAGGAAAGGAGGCGGATGCGTTGCGTGAACGAGACACGCCACCTCAGTGCATCAACAAACGCAACCGCACCTTGGAGCCAGCGAGGCACCTCCGAGGCGCTGCAGAGCTCTCCAGCTCTGCTTTGAGCGTAAGGGCTTCGTCCTGGGCCTTCGGGAGCAAGGAGGATGCAGGGAGCCCCCACGCTTTTGCAGCTCCCAGTTCCGCTGGGTGTTTCGGGCGCAGCCCAACCCAGACCACGCGCAGTACCGTACATCGGACGACACAACTCATGGCACTACAGCACGTGAGGTCTGAACGTTTTTCAAGGGCAAAGGGAAAGGCAGACGGCTCTGCCTTGGGAAAGAGCTGCCCAGGCAGAGGAGGCCAGGCGGGGAAGGCGCCGGGCCGCCGCGCTCCCAAACGAGCGCCCTGGAGGATTTACGCTTTCGTCTGCAGTTTGACTTGGCTCCCTTTCAAAGGGTCGATTGCATGCAGTATACCAAAGAGTACGGCAAACAGATAATACTTAACTTGGGTCAATTAAAAAAAATAGATTACTCATCCAGGCATAAAATCCTGGAAGAAAAGGATGGTAACCTTAAACTCTTCTAGTCCAAGAACAAGAGGCAGAGATACCTACGTACTTCATGGTGAAGGAGTTACAGCCTTCTGGCTTACAATCTCAGCTATTCCACTGCGGTTGACAATACAAATCCAAAGACTGTCTCTTCAGCAGTCCAGAGAGAAAACGTAACACTGGTGTTGGCGTTGGCACACGGCACAATTTATGCAGCCACTGAGCTTTCTCTATTAACTGGAAAGCTTCCTCAGCGTTTGCGTTTGGCAGCGTCCTGAGATGCGATCCTGAGGAACGCCAAGCTCCAGGTCAAGCATCTTCCATTTTTAACACGAAAGGCTAAATTCACATGCACGCGTTTTAAGCGAGGCGAGCTCAAGGGCAGAGCGCGGATCCCGATTTATGAAGGATTTTCTACGGAAGGACCACACCGCCGCGCCGGAGGCTGCAAGACCCCGGAGTTCACGACGACTGTTCTCTGCCAACGCGCGGGAACGACGCGGCCTCAGCCCGCAGGTCCCACCCCAGCCGAGATGGCTCTTAACCACGCGGCGCTGCTTTGACTCTGCTGCCTTGCTGGAAGCAAGGCTCACAACGGCAAGGCAGTCACCGGCGGTGACGGCACCATGCTAACACCGCAGCAGCTGGCGAGCGTACGGCCGTTCCCAGGAACCGGGCGCCACAAGCCGGCATTCGTCCCGCGACACGGGTTCCTCCGGCAGCGAAACGGGGGTCACGCAGCCAAAGCTGCGCCCGCCTGCAGCGGCCCGCGGCACCCGTTTGGCAGAGGCGCCGCCCCGCAGGAAGAGGGGCCACAACTACCTGCGACCAAATCAAAGTCGCTCCGTTTTCAGCCTACGAGGGTAAACGAGTTTCACGCTCTTACGTAACGCTTGGCTGAGACGCTACGTGGTTCAGAGGATGCTCCGTGAGCAGATCTGCTGCCCCAGCCTGCAGGCCAGCGCGCGCCCCGGGCCGCGGCTCAGACCATCCGCTTTCCCTCCACCTGCCGCACCTCCACGCACTTTCCTGTGGTCCCTGCATCGCACCTGCACAATATCAAAAAGCTCTAATTCTCCATATCGTATAGCACCGACAGCAGGAAAACTCACAAGTCAGCATTCAATTCACTCACTCAGCCATGTTTATGGCCAGCTACGGGCTGGATCCTTTAAACCCTAACTTGAATCGATAGCCTTTGACCTCAGGAACACATCCACGTAAATAAGATTGAGTGCAACGGAGCCTCCGAGTGCTTGGGGAGCCAAACTGTAAAGGTGCTGGAAACGGTAACGTTGTGCAGGTCGTCAGCATTTTATCCCCAGGGAGTAAAGTTTACAGGAATTACATTTCTTCAGGTTTATAAGGGAAGACCACAAAATGCTAGTGCGGATACCAAACTACTTTTCCAGTATATTACTAAAACTGTCAAAATGCCTATCTAGAGTTATTTATCCCAAGTTGTAGTAGATTCACTTCGTGCAACAAGTTTTTTAATCCATACTCTTAAAAAAAAAATTAAATAGTTCCAATGGTTTCAAGAATTTCATGAGCATCACTGCCCACTTACAGTCCTCCGGCCTCCACATTAAAAGATTAAAATTTTATAAAACGAAGAGTGACTCTATTTGGCCTATTCCACAGAAACGCAGTTTAACCATTAAACAAGCACATTTTCAGAAGCTCCAATATCGTTAAAGACTTCCCGGACACACGCACAAAACCCCGCTGCCACCACAGATAGACGGACGTTAAGAAGTAAGGTCTGTCGTCGACAGAGGACCATCCCAGGCCAGGCCTGGCGCCCTCTTTCACCGTCAGCACCGCGAGAGAGCTGCACCTTGGCTTGAGCTCCCGGCTTAGCCGTTTACAGCCCAGACGACCTGCCTTGTACCTTGTAACCTGTAACTCAAAAATGAAGTTAGACTAATAATAAACGGCTCGCGGCTAGAGCCGTTGCTGCTCGGCTGTTTGCGCAAGCAACCCAAGGGGCTGGAGCCGCTCCTCTTGGCCCGAGCGGCGGCACGGCAAGGCTTTCCTCCAGCGCCGAACACGCCGGGCGGCCGCAGCCGCGGAGGACTGTTCCTCCTTTGCCCAACGCAAACTAAGATTCTTCTCTTCCTGTCTACCCACCGCCGCCGTTCTTGGGGAGGGGGGGAACCCGGTAGTACGCTTGGTGTACTAAAGCGGTTAAACCTCGATGCGTTATAAACCAACTTCCTTACTGCAATCCACATCCAGACCACAAGATAAATACTTCCCTTAAAGAACTCCAGCCCTGATCCGCGGGAGCTGCTGCAGTTCAGCGTACAGGTCACTAGCAGCCCCTGCACTGACGTTGCGTGCGTGCGCGAGCACGGAGCATGCATCTGGGCAGTTCAATTTTCACATTTTTGACATTTTAAATTCCCTTTAGGAAAGAAAAATGAAGCAAAGAACAAGGCATTTAACAGCTGAATGAACGAGTAGTCTCAAATTTATAAATACAATCTTCCTTTACTATCAAGTCGGGTCGACATTTGCAACTGTTGCTAACAAAGCAGCCTCTGCTGGGGAAGATTCCCCCCCCCCGCCCGCCCCCCATAACAGCACCAGCAAAAGTCTCACCCTAAAGGCAGCTGTGCCAGCGCGAGCGCTTGGGCCTGCGTCGCTCATCGAAGCCGGCTGCGCCGCGGCAGCCGGGAAGGCTGCAGGAGCGAGGACCAAGCGAGGGTGTGTTTAGCAGTAACAAGGGGAGATCAGGGCGCCTCTCCTGCAGAGCACAAACTCACCTGCGTCTAGAACAACTGCATTTGTTTTCCGCAGCTTGACACATCTCGCAACGCAGGAGCGGCATGGATCACACTCTCCTTTTATCAGGTGAAAGAGATGCTATTTGAGGCTTGTGGGCTTTTTTTCCCCCCAATAGTTTTAGATACCCACGTTTTGTTAGTGATATATGATCTCAGACCCAAGTTACTGCCTTGGCCGGGTACCAACAAAGCCAGTTACCAAATTCAGGCAGATATTCCAAATTCAGGGGCGCCGCGGATGGCAAAGCATGCCATCTTGGGCCTAACGACAAGCTCTACTTAAAACGTGTTTTCCTTTAGCTTTAAAACCCTTATATAGCACAAAAGCCATCAGATGCTATGGACGATTGTTCAGTTTTCTGTTTGTTTTGTTTTTTTAATTGAAGTCATTTTATGATCCTGAAATGCAGCTCTGAAAATAAGGACGTGTAATGGAAGCGTATCAAATTTGTTAAGCCAATGCTTCGCTCAGCAGAAAGCCTTGGCAATCATCCCTTTTACCAAAAAGTGTAAAAAAGTTGACATACTAAAATTAAAAAAGGTAGCATCGATAACCAAAAAAGTTTCAACCAGTGTTAATAAAACTCCCTTTAAGTCACAACAGTTTCAACAGGCAAATAGTCCCAATACAGGCATTTTAAAATAATAAATCGACTCCTATCCAAATATTATCAAATCAGTCTAAAAATGATGCATCTACACTTTTGTCATTAAGAGCACATTAAGAATTCACTTTGTCATCAGATGCCAATATTGCTGCTCCAGAAAGTGTGGAGTATTAACTGCAATTTAGCAATTAAACGTAAGTTTAAAAAAATTGGTTTGTCAATATTAATGTAAAAGATAGTTCCTTACATAGAAGTACTGTGCTTGCCAGACAAGTAAGATAATACTTTAGGTATAAATCAAACATATTAAAGCAGAATTATACCACAGTTTTCCTTGAAGACTTAGGGTTTATTTGTTGCTTCTGCTAACGTTTAGCAAACTTAAGAAGCAGAACCTTTGGTTCCTTTAATCAAGTAAAAATATTGTCATGTAACCACAAAAATACAACTTCCAGAGAAAAATGGAAGTCCATCAAGAAGTCCGCTTTCAGTAAAACTGAGGTAGTACTGCTCGCTCTTCTATTATGTGGTGTATAAGAGATTTAGATACAAATCATCATCTACTACTCAGTTGACTGACAGGTACAGTAGTTTTATAAAACAATCCCAACATTTAGTTTGATCTCTGAAAAAAAGGAACGATTTGGACTCACTCGCTAAGAGTTAGCGTAAAATGGGAATTAGCCATATCACAAAAAGCTGTTGCTGATGTTGTTTTTAGAGCCTTATTACCAGGGGATTAATGCATTTATCGTTAACAGCTAACACTGCTTTTCATCTTGGTATAAAACCTTAAAATTATTACAGCCTAAAATTTCAACAATGTAAACAGCACTACACACAGTACAGACCTGCCCTGACAGATGTAGTATGAAAAACTTAATCTGGCACTGTATAATTTAGCAATGTTAATTTAACCTAACTAAAAAGATCTACATTGTGCAAGAAACATCAGACTTACTTATACTAATCTGAAGTCTTAAAAAAAAACCCAAAAATGCTTAACTTGTAGCCAGGGCCAAATATTTCAGGGCAAGAGTAAAAGGAATAACCAAAGTTAAGAAAGTGCCTAAAACATGATACAGCATTTTAGAGCCCTTTCAAATACAAGGCAGAAAAAGGTGTAAAGTAGAAAAATCTGGAGCCTCGGCAATTTCCAGAAACATCCAGAGTTTACATTTCATGAAGGGCAACAGGTTGCTTTTGTCACTGCTGCTGAAATGCTGTTAAGTCTGTTCTTCCGTACACAGCCCCTCTGTGTCTGAAGATGCAATAATACATTTGGTTTCCTCTTCCTTTTTCCTTCGCTCCATTTCCCATTCCACAAAGGTATCGAAGAGACTAGGCCAGGCCTCGTCTTCGCTATAGTTGCTAAGGTCTGGTCCAATCACCTGAGTAAAATTTAGAAACATGTTCCACGTGTCCCGGGAGATTCCCTTGATTCCTGAGGGGTTCTCGATTAGGAAGTGTAACCACTGGTCCAAAATAGGGGGTTTGTTTTGGGTGAAGACCAACTTCCAAAGGGCAATGGCTATTTCCCGATGTAGCGACCGCTGTCCTTCTTCAGAGTCCAGGCCGAACTGAAAGGTGAAACGATAGAGATCCTTGAATTTATCTTCCTGCTTGGCTTCATTTAAGAGGCTGGGGAACCTTGCACAAATGCCATCGATGCTGTCTGCATTTATTGCTTTGCAGCCTTCAAAAAACTCCTTCCTATTAAGCAAGAGAAGAGAAATTAGTGAGAATGCTTCTCACGAAGCTCACAGAGCAAGCAAAGTCCCATCTCCATTCAGATACGCCAAATCAACAGAGAGGTGCCCCGACCACGTGCTGCAACACGGGGCACGCTCTCACTTCTCTGAAAACTCTCGGCAAGGAGAGCTGCCAGGAGGAGAGCCGTTCCCAGTTTCTTACGGCTTGGGGACCGCATCAGAACACACCCACCCTGCGCGGCTGCGGCATCACTAGCATTCGAAAGACATTTTGCTTTATGACTTTCCAACTTCTTGATGCTACCGTATCCAGTGCCTCACATAAAAACAAACAAATAGGTGTACCACAGAAGTGCAAACACATCTGAAAACACTACATTTACTCCCCGAAGCCGCATACGTAAATCAGCCTGATCATGCCTAAATGTCCATGCTCTGGATGAACTGTTCTCAAGGAAAAGAATAGTTCAGCTGTGGCTTTCCTTCTGCTTTTGGTTTCTCTTCCAAGATTGCAAAATAAAAAGGGTGCCAGCTGCAACAGTCAGAGAAGGCACCCAGATCAGAGCACGGCATCGCGTAGCCAGGCTACAGGGCAGTATCTATGAGGCCACGAGGGTAGATGGCTAGCTGGGATTTATCTAACGCTCATGAGCAAGTGCCATAGCATAGTCACCAGTCAAAATTAACGGGAACCACAGATTCTGACGTGGGACGGGGTGCAGGGAGGAACGGAGGCAGCACAGTGCTCTGGAGGATGGACAAGCGCGCTGCTGGTGCACTGCTTTCTGTAACAGGAGAAAGCAAAGTGGCACTTAGCGCTCGGTGGACCACGTCTCAAGACCAATGCCAGGGAACGTACCGTTAAACGCAGGTAACCTCTCACCAGGACATTTGCCAACTCTCCAAGAGAATCAAAATCACGTTAGTAATACTCAGGCTGGTTGTGCCGAACCGTAGACGCTACTTCCCGTTCCCTTACCGCATTAGCAAATATCTGCTCCTTCCGCCCCTAGTAAAGCCACACTTGCACTCCACAGAGTGCTCTCTTCCCTTTGACACAGACCCACATCCAGGCAGGAAAACCTACCTGTGTTCAGCACACAACAAAAGGTTTCAGGCGCAGAACACCCAAGTAATTTTAATAGTTATTAGCCGAGTTAAAATAGCTTGCATTACTCAAGTCAACCCAGATGGCGGGGAGGGGGAAATCATTCTCTCTTAGAAAGCGTAGGCAAGTCCCTGTAAGGAATCTTTATTTGCTCTTACCTGGACACTGATATACAATCAGGTTCGGGGTGAAGGGAGGGCTACTGGGTTTTTTGGTTCTTTTTGCTGGTAAGTTTTAGCCCGTCCGTTGTTTCTTGTGGCATCAAGCACGCTTTATAAGCCTGATGACTGAACATCTCTTCCAGACAGACAGACAGCACTTTAAATGCCAATCGCTGCCAGCCAGCATGAAACAGCTACCATAGTGTCAAAGCCCGTGGGTTTATTTCTCTCTCTGAGCTTTAACAAAATTAATCTTGAGAAAAGTCATTAAGCGTAACGCTAGTTGGGCAGGAACAGTTCGGTGGAAGTTGTCTACTTGTCAGCCCTTTTGCACAGAATAACAGAGTTGCTAGCAATTAGTATGGAATTGCACATATTATTTTAAAGCAGAAATTAATTTCACTGTCCAACCTTATTATCATCAAGATGACGATAAGTTTTGCTGCATACAGCAAAACTAGTTTCGGCAAATCAAGAATAAACTGGTGTCTAGAGGACGTCACTACACTGTTCGTCATTAACAACATAATGTCCATGTCCAAAACACGTTTTCAATTCCAAAATCCACCGTGAGGGGAGGGAAAGAGGACAATACAAAGCTTACCTTCTGCAATGATAGGAATTAATTTGATTAAAAATGCAAGTGTTAGAAGAGATAAGCAAGTGGAGCTAACGAGGCTGTCCCTCCAACATACAGAGGATAGGATATATCCTAACACACGAAAATAATTACAAGTTCTACAAGAACTAACCTTGTAAATTTGCACATGGTAGCAGCCTGGAATTTCCAAGCCAAAACTAGCACTTTAAACTCAGTCGGATCAACACAGAGGTCATTGCAAAATCGTTCCATTCCTTCTTCCAGTATAGCATCTTCACGTTCATCCTTATACCGCCTAAACAACTCCCCAATCCTTTGGAGCGAAGACTCTTCCGCACTGGAAACAGCGTCTTTCTTTGTATCCCCAGAAAACGTTGGAGGCTGGCTAGACTCTACAGCGGCGTCCGTTTTCTTCGTCCCATTGACAAGTATATCCCCTGAAGACTTCCCACAAACCGAAGCATGGTCGTCTTTGTGGACTGCACTTCTTTTACTGTGCGACTTGCTGCCAGTTTCTCTTTCCCCGTTCTTGCTGCCAAGGGTAGAAGAAGGGTTCTTGCACTTCGTGACACACTGGCCCATGATGTTGCAAGCCCAGCTTCTAGAGCAGTCCCCTGGCAGTCGGACACCCTCGCGGCGGCTGCTCAACACATTTCACCATGCCATCAGCAGTCAACCAACCTGAAAAACAGTTTCAGAGTCAAATCACTGCACCTCCACAAAGAATACTGTAAGCATTAAACATGGGATAACATTCACCAGTAAGTAAGAGACCAACTTCAGGATATTTAAGTTTTGCATACTGAAAAGGAGTAGTGTATAAAAAGTTAGCATATGCCATGAATTTCAGGCAATTTCAGGCTGTTTTACCTAGAAATCAATGCAGCTCACTCAGTGGCTGCAATATACTAACGGGTCCTAATAAAGGAAATTCCTAAAATTCTTACTGTAACATAGGTTACAAAGAGGTTGATTCATGTACAGACTTCATCAAGACAGACTACTCCAACACAGGAATATTTTACAGGAAATAGTTTTGGAAAGTATAGCCACATTTAATATATAGAACACAAAACACCGAAATAAAGCACTCGCAGGGGGTGGGGGGAACGGACAGAGACTTATGCCTTAGAATTAGACTGTACCTTCGGCAAACCGGCAAAAGCTTTTTTAGCGTTTAGAATCTAGATTTTTGTTTTTAAAACATACGCAGAGCGTGTTTGCAGAAAGGAGGCAACACTCACTTTTCAGGCAAGATGGTATTTAAGGAATTATTCATTGTTTCAAGTGGGCTCCTGCCCTTCAGGTAAGCAGCCAGGCGAGGCGGGGGCCTTTTAAATGAAACTTTCAGACAGACACACACGCAGATAAGGAAGAAGCAGTACTTCCAGTTCAGTTTTTTAAATCTAAATTAAAATGCCATAATGATTTCCTCATACTCTGTTTTTAGAAATCACAGTGTTAAGGTCTTTCATGTTTGGAAAAGGTATTTTACTTTACAGAAAAAGGATCTTAAGCTATTCCTATTAAAACCAACCAAACTCTGTCACAGTACCCTATCAGCATGCAGCCATGCCCTCAAATAGGCCATTTCTTAGAAACATCAACTCTGAGAAAGCAATTGCTTATCATGTTCCTCCTTTCTCCACTTATTTTCCATCTCATCTCTGTTGACTGTTAGGCAGCAGCCTCCAATGTAAAAATTGGGTTTACCTCGTCTTTTGGTTTTCGTTTTTTTGGTCGTTGCTTCCAAGTCACAGAATTAGAACGACAAATAAGAAAAGAAGGACTAAAAATTAGATACAAAGAAAGAAAATAGATGGGATGACAGTGTTTGTGCACTCCTTCTTGGGTAAATCCCTTCAGAAACCGAACTCCTATTGTAAGCTGTAAGTCAACTTTGAACAGCAGCACTGACAACAGATGAATTCTCCAGAAATTACGATTGCAAACACGTATCTTCTCCCCAGCTCCTCCCAACTGTTAGATCTATTTTGGCAAAACAGTGTATATGCAGTTCCACAAGCAAACAAGATCCCTATTGCCAACATAGTTTACTACAACGTGGAGCTAGTTTAATCAGCAGGAGACCTCTTCCCAGCACAACTGCCTTCCTCCCTGCCACTTTTTAACCCGTATAAACCATACCTCCACCAAGAAGTTTCCTCACGTAGCAACAAACCTTGTAAGTGTCAAATATTCCTAGAGATTCCTCTAAAAGAAAATCTTAAAACTGACTAACGTAGCCCTTCCTACTCGCTCTCTCTTTTTTTTTTTTTTTTTTTTTTAAATAAGCCTTCAAGTATGGACCTGCAGCTTAAGAAGATATTTCTCTTAGAACTGGTATAGTCTTTCACTCCTGACCACTTGTTTTACTGATAGCAGCCAAGTCAGCCCCACAGGTTGCATGTGATGCACCAGTCCAAACTGAAGTCCCTCTCCGGAGGCGAGGGAACAAGAAAAGGGGAAGGAGGGAGAGAGAGGAAGGGCATGGAGGGTAGAAGGCACGAAGGAACGTGCATTTTCCTAAACTGTCAGCTCAGAAATCTACAGAAACAAGGAATAGGACATTTAACAACTCATCAGTTAAAAAATGAAAAAAAAAAGCTTACAATTTGTATAACTTTTTAAAAGCAGCAGAAGGAACAAACATCCGCTAGGTGCTTTCAAACTGCTTAAGAGAGGCACTTCGTAACATCATTTTTATAGGCAAGTAAAGTTCAATCAAATGAATAAGGAGTTATTTTTGAATACATTAGTATTTTAAAGGATTCACTAAAAGATGCATTTCCACATAAATAACCCACAAGACAATTTCATGGGTCCTTAGCGCTTCCCAGCTCTTTGGGAATTGGCAGGGAACAGCCTGGCCCTGGCTCTGGTGCTGCCACGCGTCTGAGGAACGTTGTCTTCTCAAGCCTGCACCAGTTGTTTTTCCATTACACCAAAACAAACCGGATGTTATTAGACAATGTAAATTACTGATTAGTGATTAACTCCCAGATACAGCAGCCCTCCCTTCTTTCTTTAAATTCACCAGAATTCAAGTGCCCTATTTACACATTAATCCTTGTTCTTCCAGGAAAGGCTTTTCCCTATGGGCACGTTAAGGAATAGCTGCCCATTAGCAAGTGGCACTTTCCTCTGAAGTAGCTGGTAGCAGCCAAATCAAAAGCAGGATAACGGACATTTCTTAACAGAAGTGACTCGTGCTGTCATGCTTCCAAGCAACTGCTCGTATTAACGATAAAAGCAACTCAATATTCAAGTCTAAAACAGCACGACAAACAGATGGGTTTTACTGCCGTTTGCTGTCATGAGAAAAGAGCGTTATATTATGCAGAGGGAAGGTCAGTCAGCGTTATTAAACAACTATACACGAGGAAGTGTCCTCATGGCTGCTTCCGAAAACCACTGGGGAGTACATTGACGTTAATCTATAGAGCGCAAGTTAACCAAGTCACCACCAGTGCACCCCTCCAAACAAGCAACTTTTCTATACTCCAACCCACTTGCCTTACGAAGGGCCGATCGCTGCTCCTGAACAGACACTGTCCGAGCTCTGCTAGCATTGGTGCTCCTTGCAATAAGAGCTTCTTTCTTCCTCTCTACTGAGGAGATATTCAAAGCGTAATCCTACTTATTACGAACAAACACTAGAAGATACTCAAGTGCAGTTGCTGTAATTTCTCACTTTTCAGATACATGAAACTTGATGCCATGCTCCAGATACTTTGAAGTATTCTACCCCCAAAATAGCAAAACCAGCTAAAAAATGTCACACTGCATCCGTTGGCAGTTTGCGCACTTATCTTGTTTTGTGAGAGACAAGTCTGTTGGTGCTCCTCTTATAAGAGTTATCCTCTTATAAAATGCTTTCACTATGCTGCATCCACTTACTAGTCACCTCCGCTTCCTATATGACTCAGGTTTCAAAGCCATGTAAGCAACAGTGCATAGGAAGGCGACAGAAACAAGTGGGAGAAGTCAAGACTTTTTCTTAAGGAAGGATGGAGAAAGGATCCAGTTGCAGCATCAGGAGCTGCACCAAATGCAGTGTTCAATGAAGATAAAAAAGCACTTTCAGGAAAGCAAATAAAGGTACTCATGTAGCTGTAGAGCAAAGCAAATGTCACGTCTAGGTCAGGCTGATTATGTCCGAGTGAGCACAAGGACTTGCTAAGATATTTCTCCCAGCTGGATCAGGAACCTCAAGCATAACGTTCTCCTGTACCCAAAGGCAATCCTGCATTGCTGGCAAAGCATCAATTCCCAAAAGAATCAGTTCTCAAGAGTAAACCTACTGTAACAATTTATACAACTCGAAAGTGAGACAAAAAAGGCAGCACTGGCCATAAGGCTTTGCCATTCTACTAATAAAGTAGAAAATTCAGGGCTAACACTGGAACGCACTCAGCACTACAGGATACAGGACTCCCAAAGAAGTTTGGTTACTCAGACAGCTATTGAGCAATAACCTACAGTAAATATGAATCACCCATGAGGCTGTCTTCCACATAACAGGAACTGCAAAGCACAGATCGACAATGATGCTATTTCTTACTAGAAGGGAGTAAGCAACTGGAAACACAGGATGTCTAGCTCTGGTGACTATAATCAGTTAAATTAAAGCCACCCTTTAAGAACAAAGGAGGTGCGTATTACCCAACATATAAGACTGAAAAGCTAGAAAAAAAATTAGAAAGACCTTGCTAATGGTTGCTTTCTTTTATAAGCTTTGTAAGGCGATTAAGCTTTTTCTCCAATGATTTCAAGAGACCAAATCACACAAACTAAGGTGTGAAGGAAACAAAACAGAGAAGTGACTCAGCAGTGATTCTCTGTTGGCCACAGCACACCACAGCACAGCTGAGATCAGCCCAACTGGACTGAAGGAGAGAAGATGCAAAGGGGATATTTAAGTAAGCCAGGCAAATATTTTTGTTTAATGACTATAATGTTACTGTGGCAATAGAAATCATTGGTTACTTCTAGAGAATAACAAAACGTAGTCAAGCGTTATGCCGTTTAATAGCGTTGCATCAGAAGCTATTTACAATGAGTTTCAAAGTACAGACAGCCTCAGGAGAGAGGGGAATAAAACATCATGTATACAAGAACACCACAAAGTCAAGTTTAAGAAATCTCATTACAAAAGGGGACACAGCTCAGCCAACCATTAAATCCCTTCCCAAGCGACAGCTCGTCAGCTAAGGCGAAGACAACATTGCTAAAGCTTAACTAAGCTTTCATCCAGTCTCAACTTCTTGCGAATAAAGAGTCCATAGGAGAATCTCACTATGCATTTTTTACCTTTTTGTGGGCAGGGGGCATAACTTCTATAATAACAGAGTGGGCGCTCATTTTTTTTCTCACTAGGAACTGATACACAAAGCTTTCCATCAGGGAGGCGTGAGAGGGCCATGCAACTGCCGAATCAGAAGCAATCTCTGTTCTAGCAGTTCATCCCTTTTCAGTGATCTTGTAAGCAAACATCTAATACTTACATAGTTGCAGAGACGCAGAGAATCATTCCCCTAGCTTTTACAGCCTCCTTCAGGCTTCCTGGCTTCCACATGGAACACTGTAAAACAAAAGGTCCACACAAATCTTGACATTTAGAAGAGGCCCACCAAAAATAAACAAACAAACAAAATGCTCTTAATTGCCTAGGACTGACTGGTCATTCATTTAATAAAACTCAGGACCTCTATTAAGGCAAAACTCATTTCTTGAAAGAATCGTTTTATAAGACTCTTTCACTTTTTGACCTATGAAGTAAGCATTAACACCACTACCTATGCATTATTATATAAAGCACAGAACACGTACTGAATACAACACACTTAAGTTCAAATGTTTGTTAAAAGTAAATACACATTTTCATAGACATGTTCAAGCTTCAGCAAGGGAGAGTTAATTCCTCGCTCTACGCCTTCAGGGCGGACCGGAGCACACACTGCCTTTGTCAAGGGATGCTGCTCAAGAGGCTGCTTAATCCACCAGTGCCAGACGTAGCAACGCAGCGTAATTTGGGTCTAGAAAGTAATTCTCATTTTTCTTTCTCGAGTACATTCTTTTACTTGTTTGTGTTCCCATGTTCAAGTTGATTTGGCTCAACTTTTAACTTCCTAGCTCTGTGACCGTAACTAAGGAGGGTCTGGAGAGAAGCTGACAGACAAGGGTACGTCTGGTTTGTGCAGCAAGAGCTGCAACTGCAGCACTGGTCAACAGCTCTGCTGGTACCTGACCCAGGAAACAGCCAAACAAGCTCTGGCAAAGCTCCTCTGCTCTACCATACTAACAGAAATACTAAGAAGTCCGATTTTCACAGCTCTGAGTATATCTAGGGAGCAGACAGGTGACGAAAAGCTGCCTTTCTGCAAACCTGCTTTTTCCATGAGAACTACTTTTCTCATGGGAGCAAGTGTGAACATTAGCTCATTCAGCGCTTTCTTCAGCGGAAAGCGGGGAACACATGTAGAAAGACGTTTCATGAAACAAATTCTGATTGCACATGCCAATCTCCACGTAAGTTGAGTTTTCCCTGAACTTTGGAGCCCTTGATGCAGATTGTGCAGAGTGACCAAGAACAAACCCCAGTCCGGGGGGGGGGGGGGGGGAAGCGTAAACTCAGAACCCTAGAAACTCTGCGGTGGGATTTTTGCCCACAATACACTTGCGGAGCAAAAAAGTTTCTCCAATGAACCTTTTTTGGATGCTTATCCTCTGAGATGGATATGCCAAAAAGCCACTTCCCTATGGGGTTGTACCCTCTGCTTCCAAACCTCACCTCCCACACAAACACCACCACATCCTCTCCCCACAGCCTCACAGCGCTCCCAGAGCACGCCCCGACCGACAAGGCAACGACGTGCGATACTGCTGAAGGGCGACCGGGAGCAGGAGCACCAACCGCCTTCACGCGGCGCAGCCGCACACGAGCTCTCGCCTCTCGCAGTGGAAGTACGAGCTTGGTTTTCTTTCTGTTTCACCATAACCTCACATGAATTTCATGAATTTAACAAAACGTAAACATCTGACACCCCTACGTTCACTTCTCGTGGCCACCTGCAATTAAAGAAGTCCTTTTACAAGTAGGCTAAGGGCTGACGAAGAGACGGGAGGAACCGCGCGCTGTGCAGCCCCGTTCCCCCCTCTCCCCCCCGAGGCAGCTCAAAGGGAGGAGAGGTAACATCTTAGACTTCACATTTTAAAAACCAATGTCATGGCAACAACATGCAACCCAAGCGCTTATTTGGAAGAAGCCTAGGAGCCACCTGATCTATGTTTCCATTTGACTCCTGCACAAACTGGAAGCAAAGGCTTATTTTAAGTTCAAAAGAAGCTGAAAGCTGATGGAGTTGAGGCCTACCGAGCGAGAGCCAAACGTTTTCCAGGGTTGCTTGAAGCAGTTTCCACGCTGGCCGACCTGTAGCTATACACTGTCTAGACCCAGGAGCCAGAAATATTAACATCTGTTAGAACTGTCAGCTACAGCCCTTCCTCTGTTATTATTTTTATTCTACTGTGTTGCACATTGACTGACACAGGCGTCATGGCATGGAGCCATCAAGCGCTACAGACAGTGAGAAATAATTCAGCTAGTTCTGGAACTGCCTGCAAACAAAAAAAAGCTTTCTTTTTTTTGAATATAGAAGTTTAGACTTACTACTACGACAGCACTTGATTACAGCATGTGGAATAAGAAGTTAGTATGAGTTAGCAATTTAAAAAAAAAAAAAAAGCACCATTCAAGCCTGTATTTAAAGGTCATCATAACTGCAGCATGTGTCGTGACTGACTTTAACCTAAATCATGCCAGATGAACGTGGCGGGGGTGGAAAGAAGCATCAACATTTTCGTAGCACCAGTTTTAATTCATCCATAGGTCAAGCTTACGAGGACAAGAGGCATCTGCGTGATCACAGGCTGTCTCCCCTTGCTGGCGGCGAGCAGAGTGTCACTACGGACACAGCTCGGAAACCAGCCCGGGTCGTTAGTTAGCAACCTCGCTCCACAGCCCGTGGGGAAAATAAGTGAGCGAGCGGAGAGCACCCTCGAGACCGTCGGGACCTTTGTTTTGCTCTCCTACCACTTTTTGCACCTGCGTCTTCCATCCCTGTGGCTCTGCATCTTCCCTCTGCGACTTTGGCTCTCTCGAGCACGGGTGGGCAGAAGATCTCCTTACAGACACACCGCGGAGCCAAAGCGGCTATAGCCCTGAACGCTTGTCCGCAACAGCTTCTCCAGGAGGAAGGGCCAATAACGTCCTCACAAAAGGCAGCTTTCTTTGCTTTTCTGTGTGGAATCAGTGAAGAATTAGCAATGCCATTTTGCTCTTCAGCAGACAGCAATCAATGGGATCAACCCTGCATACGGAAGATTTAATTGTTTTAATTGTTTTATACTACAGTGCCAAAGCACTTCCAGCATAAATGAAGCTTGTATCAGCAAAACCATCACTTTTTGAGACTAGCTTACCGCAAACCATAGCCTGCAGTGCGACTGTCTCAGCAAAAACATTCTGACACAGTTACAATGGCCACATCACGGGCTTTCACCAGCACGGAAAACACCTCGCCACGTCCCTGAACGAGAGCTGGGCTAGCAGAAGTCTGCAACGTAGGCCCGCTCTGCATCTCTAGCTGTAGCAAACACAGTTATGCAAAATTATTTAAGAGGAAGTCTAGAAGCAGGAAAGCCCTTCTGCAATTAGTTAAAAAGTGAATTGTAAGGCTTCCTGTGGTTCAAGAACCTTTCAATGAACTACAGCCAGGTTATGGGGTTGCGAGAACGCAGAAGGGAACTTCTGTCGATTTGTTCCAAATCAGGTTAACAAACTATTCTAATTAGCCTTGCTTCGAATTTTGGAATCAAATCACAATACTGAGAACCCTGATCAAATTGGATAACGTTTGTCCCTATAAAACACACTTGGTCTCAGAAGAGAAGACAGTTTATATGGACGCATAAAAAGAGGGAGCAGGGGGAAAGAGGAGAAGGTGGGAGGGGGGTGGGGTGGAAATCACACACACTTAGGTCCCGTTCACTGATCAACCTTGCAGCCAGCTGTCCATGGATGGACCACGCAGTTTCGGCTGCCCCTTGGTAGAAGGCTAAATGGCAGTCAATGGGACAACCAAGCTATTAGTAGCCAGATAACAGATATGCTGGAAGCCTGAATGCTTTGTCTCAAATGAGATGCAGATTCCTTCGAGAAAGAGCACGTTGGAAAGGCCAAACTAGCTTAGAAGGGAAGACAAGGTCAGGTACAAAATCTCTAAAAGCCAGCTCTAGAACCTGCTTCACCGTGCCTACATGCCGTAACACCCGGCCAGCGCTCAGTGCCAAGAATCACAGCTATCATCAAACACCGAAAGCCACCCTAGAACAAGTCCCGCAGTAGCCACAAAACAGGCAGGAATCTCTTGCCAAATAACCACATCTAGACGTTGTGCGCCCTCGCTTCAAGTCCAGGGCTGTAATGTCACGGGAGATTTTTCCATTGAAGGCTCTGGACAGAGGAAACCCACTTTCTGCATTCTTCAAGACCACTCTGCTAAGAGTTGCAGCATGACAACGTTTCATGTTCAAACAGCAACAGGTAGTCTTAAAAAACCTTCGCTGAAATAAAGGCTTCAAATCTGCAGTTCACTGTGTGCCATTAACTACCGAGCAAGGTTTGCTTAAGAAAAAAAATGAATAATAACATGAAAGATGATAGGGAAAGACAAAGAGTAAAGGCAGTTTATTTATTTTGCTCATAGAAAGCACACCGCACAAAGCAGCTTTTTCAGCAGACACAGATGCAACGTTTCCCTTGAATCCCTCCCTTTCTTTTACATGCTCTAACCACGCAGTACTTTACAGACCGGTTACTTTTCACTATCTTTTCCACTTTGCCCCATTAAAAAGTTATATATCCTTTAATATTATGTACTTCACCTTTTTGGGAAAGGAAGGGAAGTGATGATTTGCTAGGATTACTGTACTTTTTAGAGAGCAAATCCAAGAAGAGTTTGATGAAAAACCACTGGTCCAGTTTCCTAAATAGATGAAATCTTAGAAGGGTGCCTCCAGGTGCTTCCTGGAGTAAATAAGGTAAATAAGTTAGTGAACCAGCTCACACAGCAGCAGAACTTGTTTTGAGAGGTGGATTTAAGTTATGAGCAAGACAGCAGGCAGAGGGGAAACCACGGCAGTCAGACGACTTGGTCGTTCAAGATTATGCCGGCAGTTTTCAGCAAAGATGGAACAAGAACTCCAAACCAGACTCCATCCAATTTCCTAGCTAGTACATCCTTTAACAACATGAACGAGCTACTTCATTTTACTACACCTAACTCAAACCCTGTCCTACCAGCTTCAAAAACCTCCATCGTTTTAAAAACTAAGCATCGATCCTCCCTCTCTCCCCTCAGACCCTCCCTCCAAGCCTACAGACCTCTCAAGGTCCAGCACCTTTGAAAAAGCAAGTCATCATCTATTGATTTTTTTCCTTTAATGTGCTGAAGATTGTAAAAGAATAATACATCCGCATTTTTCCAGGGTTCATTAGAAAACTTTTGCACAGCATGATAGACATTTCAGCACTCCAGTATGTGTTATGAACAGTCAGAGCAGCACCATGGCAGGAGAAGAGCTACTTTGTGCTCAGATACACCCGATTCACATTGCTACAGCAGAGCTGCAAGTTATGGAAGCAACAGAAACCACCATCCCAAGATATTTGACACAGATGCATCACACTGTAAGCAGCTGAAAACTGCTGTACTACAACATTTAGATTAATTTGTAGAATTGACAAAGAATAAACTACAGAAAACTGCAACTATCCTGTAGCCAAACCAGAATAATTTTGAAAAACCACCTCAGTCTACGCTCTGCTGCGCAGTTAAAAAAAAAAATACTTACTTTTAAACAGAGTTCAGTGTTCGTGGATTTTCTTTTGTACTGAGTTTAGCCAGCAGATCGCACCCTGAAGTGGTTGAGGCACCTTCACCATACATTCAGTTCCACTAAATATAATTTAGGTAGATATCAAGTGATTTCCCTTATAATAAGATAGGCTTTAAAAAAAATCCATGATGTAGTAAGTGAGTAACTTTATATTTCTTAGTTTCCAACAATGAAGAAAGCTACATTTATCACACAAAAAAGAAAGTCCTCCTACCAGCTCTGGTTAGCAGCGTCCCACCGCCAGAACAGTTCAACAGCCAGGAGGACCTTGGCCCACAGAGCAGCCCGACAGGCCCGCGAAGGTACGAGCCTACAGACGAGAGCCAGAGCACCTCTTATGATCAGTTCTGGCAACAGATATTCATAAGGAGTTTACAGAAGCCCTGCTTGCCATTTTAGTCAGTGTAGCATCGCTTACAGGCTGCTAGCCAAAAGAATATTTCATTTCACACAGTTGTGTAGGAACTTCACTAGCAGCTGACCACGTAACTATTGGAATAACATTTAAGTTATGTGCAAGGAATTGTTTTAAATGAAAGCTTTAAAGCGAGCCAAAAACTTGAGGTGTTTTAAAAGTGTATGTTTTGATTTCTGAACTCTGACTGCAGTTTTTAAAGCAGAAAAATATACAAAACCACACCTGCAGAGCCCTCAGCTCTCGCTACAGGTTTGAGAGGCCTGCTTCCCCTGCTATAGGGAACGACAGTCTAACGCCTTACGCTGTACAATAGCGCAGTCTTATTTGGATGTTAACTATATCAAGAGCTTCGAACAGAAGCAGAACCTTGGAGCACCTGAACTCGGGTCTTCAGCTAGAACAAAGGCCCTCGGCTCCCCTTTAGAAGCCTGGCGGCAACACGCATATTTGGTTAAGAGACTTTCACTTATCTTTCACTCCATTCGATAATTAGTTGTTTAAGAAAACTGACATGCTGCGCAGGTAGGTCTATCCTTTGTCTCACAAGAGCTGTAACCGTAGACTCCAAACACAGATAACTCTGCTTGAAGCTGATGTATTTTGTATATCAGACCTTTGGCATTTCTGGACCATCCATCATATTTAAATGCTGAATCAGAGTGTTTGAGACTCTCTGTACAGACTCATTTGTAATGGAAATACCCAAAACCAAGTGCGTGAGCATTTCAGTTCTTGAGTCTATTGCTGAGCATGTGTGTCTCCCATAATCATTAGGCGTTAACATGATTTTCCTCCTCCCCTTCCAATTTTAAGACAAAAGCATGAGACTGACAACATTAGATATTTCAAAGTGGCAAAAGGAAAAGTTGCATTAAGTTACAAAAATCCAGAGTAAGAACTAAGAACTGTCACTTTTTTTTTTTTTTGCGCTATTGCTTGGATGCAAAAATAAGACTTAGTTATTTTTCAGGACCACATAATCCTCACAGCCTAAAAACACCTATGTTCACTAAACAGGAAAAGAGAGACAACAAATAACTATGGCTGTCATACTGTCTTTGGCCATCTGACTCTTTGGGTGTAACAGAATCAGTGACTAAAGCTTGACAGTAACATCTTCACCTATTTATAAATAAATTTTGTCTCTTGTAAAACAGACATCCCAGAAGGAACAGCATTTATAACCAGTCTGTGAGACACCAGAAGATTATCGTAGCGCATTCTCTTTACTGGAAGCCTGTCTGATCACTTACATTTTTGTTAGTTTCTGTACAACATTCCTACTACCACAAGAGTTTCTTAACACCAATGATTAACTAGTCTCTCAACCATTGATCTTCCAGTGGCAAAACACTGCAAGTAAATAACCATTCCTAAAACCTGGATTCCCTCCTTCCTTCAAGATACAGATCACTTGTCCAGAGAGCTGCTCCGCTAGACACGCAGGTGAAATATAGACATACTGGGTCTAATCGCGTTCGTTCCCTGAACATCTTTTGGTCAAGCAGCTCTGATTCCCTTTTGTTGCCTTATTTTCTCTGTTCTGGTTAACACTGAGATCAGAAGGCAAAAATATCACCAAGCTGTCGCACCAAAGCTACCTGCAGTAGAGGGGTTTTCTTTACATTGACATAAAATAAAAAAAAAAAAAAAAGGGTACTTTTGCAAGGACAAATGTGAGCGCTCCCTTTCGGTTTGCCAGCTACCATCTTCCCTAGGGCTCTCAGACTTGCTCGCTGACGGGCAGTTGCCAAGAGCTGAACACTTCCAGAAAACCTTTTCGCTGAAGGGTGACGTCGAGGTACAAGCGAACTACCTGAGCCCATCTAGAACTCTTGGGTTTTCTATTCCTGCTTTGGGGAGGCTCCAGCCAGAACTGTAATTATTTGACTCACACTATGAAGTAAAATAAAAAAATAGATCGATAGATAGCTGACTGTTTCAAAAGACACTTGAAACAGCTTACCGTACAGAAGACTCCTACAGAACTAGCACAGACAATTTACTAGTGTCATATGTTTACAGGGGGTAAATTGCAGATGGCTCTTTACCAGAAGGCAACATTGGCTAATGGATGTCACCATGAAGTTACCATTGTTTCAAGTTAAGGTACTATGTCATTACTGCTGAATATCTTAGAGTCAAGTATACAATTAATCCATGTCACCAATGCAGATAATCTACAAACCACTGGAGCCATTTAATCTAGTGTTTTTAAAAGGAGGAAGGGGGAAGAGACAAAAGAAATTATTAGACTTCCAGTAACCAGAAGACAAAGCCTATTAGTCAGAGGCAAATAAAGAAAAGGAAGCCAGCAAGATAAGATGCAGACCCCTAGGGAGAAAAAACTAGAGAGAAGGAGGCCAGTCTGGGAATGCTGACGGAGGCTGTTAAGGGGATCCCTTTCATCTTCCTGTGCCTAGCAAGTCCCTCAAGTGTTTACAGACTGGTCTTTCATCCTGCAAGAAGCCTGGCTAGCCATCTTCAGCGCTTTTCTTATTTTTAAGGATGAAGATGAAAGAAAGTTCTGTTTTTCTAGCAAATCCCATGCCTTCAGTTTTACAATCTCTTCTTATCCAGAGTGGAGGAGTATTTCTGTTATGTTCATTACTGCAGACCTACGTGCCTAATGCAACAATTACATTGTTTTTGCACTTCACAGGTGCTTACAGACAGCCCAATCTGAAGATGATGGGTTTTATAGTGTTCCATGGCTCTGAATTAACTGAGCTGATCGACACCTTCCCAGCACCAGTAAAGAAAACAGACTGCTACAGTCTGGGAAAGTTCTGGCCAGTACTAGAAGTACTCACAGTCCTGCAGACTTGCAGCTGCATCTGTTCATACCCAATCCACCTTTAAATTGTTTTCTGCTACACAAAACCGCAAGTTTACTAGGTGTGAACATTCAGAATAGTCAAATGTATCCTCCAGTCTTCCACCTCCTTTTTTATCCACTTTGTATCCCCCCCCCCGCCCCATCCCAATACACATACACATGACATAGAACATGCTGTTAGGAAATAATCAGAATTTTAGAAATCTTTACAGAATTGGTATTTCCAGTAAGATTCTAATACCAGTTGTATTTCACAAATTTGAACTAATTCAACACAGATCACAAACCCTGCTTTTTCTACTGTTCTGCAGGAAATCTTTGCTTTAGACTGTGTGCTGCCTGTCATGTAAAGGACTGTGAAGGTTTTCCACAGACCATTAACTAAGATCTGTGCTGGGAAGGTATAAGCTTTTAAAGACAAAGTACAGAATCGACAAGAACATGAAGTCTTTACTTTCACGTGCAGCCTTAAACAAGGGACCACGCTTTCCCTTCTGAGAAGTATCTCATACCTGGAAAACATGCAACAGTAGAGCTGCAGCAGAGTCCAGATGCACTCAAGAAACACTACTCCAACAGTCTCTCTTTCCACTGCTCGCCCAAATAAAGTGCTAATGCCTTAGTTATACATTAACTGTTTAACAAAGAGGCTCTTAAACAGATAATAAGAAGGTTTGGAGCGGAGACGTCTTTTGATCAACTGTTCTCCCAAAAAAGACAGATCATGCAGCAACGCTAAATTTGACAGTGAGGCCTGCCACAAATTTTCAGAAACGTATGTCAGTCCTGTGCTTTTTTTTTTTTTTTCTATCATTATATGCTTCTTTCTGAGCACTTAACCTGTTCTGCCTTTAAGTTACACCGCAAACATTATCCTTTTAAAAAAACGTTACCAACTGTGGATCACTACTGTATTCTGATACTTGGCTTCTGACTCCTCAGTTATCAATGTAACATTTTGAAGGAGAGCATATCAGCAGTGTTCACTATTTAAAAGATAACCAACTGTTCTTTCCAACAACCACAACGCTAACAGGAGAGGCACGTTCTTTAAACCAATATTTGCTTAAAACATTGATTATGCCAGCAACAATTTAAGTTGTTGTGAGTGGCTTGTTAGTGTCACCACAGCCCCAAAGAGTAAGAGTGATTAGCAGGGATTGCAGCTTTCACAGCAAGGGTAAACATGCTCAGGAGAGGGAGGCAAAGTTAAAATATGAAGAAACACAGCTGTGCAAAGGTGGTATCTTCAGGTTATGAGAACTGTCTCAGGAATCAGTTGCTCTACGTTTTTATATCTCCACTTTTTTTTCCCCCTCTCTCAAAACAGAAGGCATGTACACCTTTCAGCCTGACGCTTTTAAAGGCTTGATATGACGAGTATTTGGGCAAAGTGGATGATTCCTTCTATCCTAAAGGGGCTGCATTTCAGTACAGCGATAAGTGGTTTATAAAGAGACATTTTAAGATCCTGCAGGTGGCATACACAAAAAAAAAAAAAAAACCCAAAAAAGCAAACAAAGTGAAGCAGCACCCTGACTTCAGCGGACGCCCGAGCCAGCCGCGGACGCACCGCCCCGGAGCACCGAGCGCTCCGCGCCGCCTAAGCTGCTTAAACGGCCCGCGAGCAGGAAGGCCGGAGAAACAAGAACTGGAAAAGCACCCTGGACCGGACCGGACCCGACCGGACCGGACCCGACCGCCCCGGGACGCCTCCCCCGGCTCCGCACCCGGCACCGCGAGGCCGTCCGGCGGCGGCGGCCCCCAGGCCCGGCGGGGGAACGGGGCGGGGGGGGGGGAGTCCCGGTGCCCCGGCAGGGGGCGGTGGCCCGGCCCGGAGCTGCCCCGCGCAGCGCTGGGGAGCGGAGCGGCGCCGCCGCCCCGGCGGCTCCCGGCCGAGCCCCGCAGCCCCGCTCGGCGCGCGGAGCCCCGGCCGCCACCTCCGCCGCCGCCGCCCGCCACAGCGCCGCCGCCGGCCCCCGTAGCCCGGCGCGGGGCGCCCCGGCACGGACGGGAAGAGACATGGTCCAATTCACTCACCCTCCGCGGCTCCCAGCGAGACGCTGCCTCCCCCTCCCTCCCCTGCATCACTTCCGGGGATGAGGAGTCAGCTGGCGGCGAGCAGCGGCGGCGCCGCGTCACGCTCCGCGACGCGCCTGACGCCGCACGCACGCTGAGGGCAGGTCGGGCAAGGGGCCCTCGCCGCCGCCTCCCTCACCCGGCGGAACGGGGGGACGGGGCTTGGCAGCGCCGCAACGCTGCAGCAGGGAGGGGAGCGGCGCCCCGGCGCGCCTCTTCCTGAAGGTAAGACGCGGCGGCGGAGAGCGCATGAGCCGCGCGCGAGGGCGGGAGGGGGAGAGCAGGGAAGGCCAGAGGCCTGGGGGCTGGCCATGCCCCCCCCCCCCGGCCGCTTTGGTTTAGCCCAGCCGCGGGGCCAGGCGCCCGCGGAGGGGGCAGAGCCGCCCGGCCGCCAGGGGGCGCCCGCCCCCTCCCCGCGCGGGTCGCTCCGGGCAGCGCCGGGGGCAGGGGCGGGGCTGGCGGCGCCATCTTGGGGGCGGTGCCATCTTGGGGCCGGCCCTGCCGAAGCGGGCGGCCCGGCGCTGCGGGGTGCGCGGAGGCCCCCGGGGCGGCCGAGCCTGAGCCGGCGAGACGCGGCTTCGTGGCCAGAGGCGGGGCGGCCCCGGGGGAGACACGGCGCGTCGAGGATTCCTGGACCTCGTGCTGAGGCCCGCGGCCTTGGGGACCCCGGCTCCCGGCGCGAAGCGGCTTCCTGCCATGGCCTCGCCGCACAGTTTGGGGGTGCTCTCCCGACGGGAGGCGAGAGCAGGCGCTGCCCCGTGTTTCTGTGCCCTCTGTGAGGCAGCGGCAGCAAACAGCTGTTCCAGCAACCTCCATGAGCGAGCCAAGGGTTTAAAGCTCTTCTGAAGCCTACTCCTGGTGAAGGCCCCAGAAGCTAATCCATACGCTAACTCGAGTGTCTGATGTAAATACTGATGAGGTTTTTTATTGGCAAAACTTCCGAATTTGAATTGAATTCATACATCAGATTTCTAAAAAAACATCTTTTTTTCAAAATACATCCTGGTACACTGTTCAAATTGTGACCAAAAATCCTTAGTAATGTATGTCCTGGGAGTGAAGTATTTGAGAACTGAAGCACAGGGTTCATGAAAGGAGTTTTATTAAAAGAACCAAGGAGTGAGGAAACAAAGGGGGAAGGGAGGATTGTTCCTCCGCTGCATTAGTATTTATACCTGTTCTTGAGTTCGGGAGGTGTTCCAATGCTGGGAAATATTTCTATTCATGCATTGAGTTGTGTTTGGTTCAAAGCCAAGATGGGTATAAGGTGCATAAATGTATACTGGGTTTTGTGTGCCTGTTACATTTCTGTATACCTCTACATAATATAAAGTAAGGCCGTTCAAGGATAATTGAGATTTTATTCTTTCCGCTAAATTTCTTGCACTGTATTAAAACTTCTTTCTCTGCTTGTGACAGTAGCTGCAAACAAAGGAGGAAAAAGTGTTTCTAAATCTGTGAAAGCATGAGTGACAGTGTTGCACAGGACTAGGGTTGAATATATATTCCTTCAGACTTTACCTG
The DNA here is from genome assembly GCF_040807025.1 of Struthio camelus. NCBI lineage: Eukaryota > Metazoa > Chordata > Aves > Struthioniformes > Struthionidae > Struthio > Struthio camelus. The sequence goes on along the minus strand of NC_090956.1, from coordinate 9,708,549 downwards.
GACAATGTCTACTTTTAGGAGAAACCTAAGGAATATTTAAAGCCGTTTTCTTGTTTCCTTTTCCTCCCTCCTTCTCTCCATAGTCTAAGCTAGCATTTCTAGTCTTCCTGAGGTAGCTACTTTATTAAAACACAGAAGGCACCCCTAGAACAAGATTGGGTTGGTCCTACCAAAACCAGCTAATGCCTCAACAACCTCAAAACTAAGAAAATGAAAACTCTTGTGATCTAAGGGGGCTAGCTAAAGGTTTCCATTTCCATCTATTCAAATTTAGAAAATGTTATAGAATCCTAATTTTTTACAAGTTCACTTGCTTGCAATTACATAGGAAGAACAGTGATAAAACCCAAGCTCTTGCTTTTACTATTTAATTACATTTTCTTTGCTTTCAATTTCCTTTTTCTGATGAAAAGACCGCTCTGTATGGGAGATCCAAGTTCAGTCCCAAATCCCAGGCATGAACAGAATGGCAGAATTCACATCGCAGTTGATGGACAGCATAAGTACAAAGACTTAGAGAGGCTGGTTCAGAGGTGTTGATCAGTGTTTCAGATCACTTCGGTCTGCCAGCTGAAAGATACTGGCATAACAAAATCTAAAACCATGTGAAAGTCACCTTGTTTTCAGACGTCACTACTAAATAGTAGAATGGTTCTTTTCCACCAAAGCTGCTTAGGTTATAGATGGAAACAGTGAGGAAACACTTGGAATCAAATTCATCCCTGATGGGAATTTCTTGCAACTTACAGGCTTACATCATTGGTAGAAATTGAGGATGTGACACCATCATGGAAGAATATGATCTTTCTTCTTAGCTTGTTTTTCACTGTGTGAATATTTTGGCTCTGGTTTTGCTATGATTTGGGTTTGACTGAATCTTTGGGGGGGAAAAAAAAGGTGTGAATGCTAAATCAGAAATGAAAAGTTGCCACTTTGCTAGGTATATACTGCAGCCATATGCGGTCAAATGTTTGCAGTGTAATAGCTGTCACAGGCCACTAAATCCAGTTGATTTGAGTAAAAGAAGGTAAGATAACTGTTGTGGAAAGTGGATGTTGAAAGTATCACTGGAAGGCCACTTGGGTGACCTGCCCAACTGTCACAAGAATCCTTGATCCCTTCTCTTCTCCCCGTGCAGGACCGGACTGTTCCAGCTGTTGTCTCTCATGGACATGATAGGCCAAAATCACTGCTGGCATAAGAGGAGCGCTCTTTGGCAGATTTGCACAAAGGACAAATATGAACTACTGACTTCTAGTTGCTGTGGACAGCTGTGAAATGAAGTGAATTTTTGATTATCCGTTGCATTAGCAGCAGCAGGAGAGACTACAGCTAGAATAATTTAGCAGATAAAGCAGATAAAAAGGCAGATAAGCATTTTTTTTGCATTTCTTTAAATCAGTGTTAGCCACAGAGTGGATTTGAAAATATCAAATATACATTTCCATACAGGCTGAAGTTGATAGTTTTCTATACTATAGTGTTGATACATATGCTTTTGAATTATGTCCCTTATTTCCATAGCAGATATGTGACACTAGCTTTGATGCAGAAAGCGATCACCCAGCAGTTTGTCATTGCGTCTTTAAGACTTCTTGCCAGTAGCAAAGCACCTGTCAAACAGTGTTGTTCCTAAATAAAACAATTTACATATGAGGAGTTCAAAGCTGCTTTCTCAAATTCTTCCACCCAGGGTTCTGTTCCCCACCTCCTCTTGCCCTCGGCACATATGGTTACAGCATCGGCACTAAGCGTCTGTACGGTGTCTGTACGTTACTAATGAGTGCCCTAGTTAGCTCAGATGTAAGAGAAAAGATCCATTGTTTTAAAATACTCTTTTTTTCCCCCCATGGGCTATTACTTTCACCCTTTGTTTCCTGAAGTCCTCTATGCACCGCTGGCACATTTGATGTTTAAAGTCAATAGCTAATCCTCGAAAAGAAAGGATAAAATAAAATAGACTTAGACAGCAGAGGAACTGTGCAGATAGGAGGAAGATGCTAGGCATATTCTTATCCCAGCACTCTTCCCTAGGACACAGCTGTAATTCAGCTGCTTCCGTACGAGTAGTCTTGCAGCTGGCCCTCCGTCCTAACTTCTGCTTTGTGTCTGTGCTGTTGGGGGTCACTTTACAGTGCAGTTGACAGATTCCTTTACTTATTGTTACATAAACTTTTAATTTAAATTCTATGCAAACCTGTAAACAGCAAAAGAATATAGGTGTTTCAGATTATTGTTTGCATCAACCATCCAAAAAAACAAAGGAATGTATACCGGTTTCCTGAAAGACAAACTTATTATTACATTTTACAGTCTAAAGGATTATTTGTTTTAATTATCACCAGAAGCATTTGCATTTTCATCATGCAGTGACTCATTAACTACTCAAGACTCCTTTGCAGGTTTGGATACAATGGGATATTTCATGTACTTGATCTGCATGCTGATAACAGGGGTTTGCATGTAGATCAAAAGAATGATACAACCCTGTATTGTCAGAACTGTCTGCCACAGCATCCAGCAAATGCTTATTTGGAAGGCAGTGCTTGGCTCACTTCCAAAGACTTAATTCTAACAGTCAACTCAAAAGAAGCCTGCAACCTAACACTTTTACCATTGATGTATTTGTGCATGCAGACCTACCCTTGACCAGTTTGTTTTGTTGCAGTCAACACCTGAGAGTTGCTCAGCAAACACAATAGCCATGTACTTTTGGACAAAAACACCTGTGGTTAACCTCTGTGGGCTGCGTTCTGCAATGAAATGAAGGGCGGTAGAAGTTAAACAATGGGTGTGACTACCGCAGATGAGTGTTAGTGGGAAAGCGGTGTAACATCCACTTAGCATTCCAGAGATGTGCAATATAATTATGATTTAAATGCCAAAGATTTAAGTAGCAAGATGAGTAACTACAAGGACATGAAAGCCTCCCTTATCTTTCTTTGTGTCCCACTCAAATTCATTTTGCACACCCACAAAACTAATACAAGTAGTGTCACTTGACAAAATTACACTTAATACATGATCTGTACCATCACTTACATTTCTGTAGGTGTGGGCTCTGCTTCTACCAAGGGAAAAATCCAATCTCATTGGCAGGGTTTTAAGTTGAAAGTAGTTCTGTTCCCTTAGTGGAATTACTCCATTTTTACATTGTAACTAAGGTCAGAATCTGACCCATGCTTTGCATTTTGTCCTGTTTGCTCTCATCCTTGCCCTTGGTCGGGGGGAAGCTCCTCACACCTTCATTTATGTATCTCTGCAGGAATGGCTTATGAGCGGGTTTGTAATGTTAGAAATTGTTAATTAAAATCAGCAGTGGGAGCAGCTGGTTGCTGAGTCTGTACGAAAATCTGCTTAATGTCTTGCACAGCATTTAGCACATACAGCAAGGAAAGTGATAATATGAATTTGCAGCCTGATAATATGAATTTGCATACCAGGGGCATAGGCAAAGGGCTACACAGCCCTGTATTAATTCCAGCTCTGAGAAACTGAAGAAAAAATAAGTTCTTGGTAGGAGAGGGGAAACAACTAGTGGTAAAAATAATTATAAACTTTTAAAGAAAATCCTTATAGATGCAAACAAACTGTTGGTAGTATTCGAAATCCAAAAGTGATAGGTGTGATGATAGCTCTGAACAAACGGCATGCATGGTCCTGAGTTCCGGCCTCTGAAGTTGTCTGATGCTTAGGTCAGAATTCAAACCTATATTAAATTTTGGTTTTTTTTTTTTTTCCCTCCAAGCTATTCCTCTTATTTGTCTTTATAGATTACTAGAAAACCTGAGCTGAAAGTCTCTACTGCAGTCCTACCTTCTGTTAGCTGTCAGCAGGGAATAAGAGTATTACCAGCTCAACCAGAGGTGAGATCTTGGAGTAGAAGCAGAGGGGTGAGGCCAGGAGGGGTTCCAGGTGAGGATAAGATTTGGGACTTCAGGTTGTGCTAGGTCAGCTCTTGTAACTGGACTGTTTATGTAAAATAATGCACTCTACAGAGGAAGACAGTGATTCTTCACATACAAGTACATGCATAGCTTTGTGTATGAGTAATTTTATTGCTCCATTGAAATGGAGCTATAGCGTGGATAATGTGAAGTATTTATTCCAAAGCGTTTGAAGAACTGGGACTAGTCATCTGTTTGACTGTAGATATTTGTTTCTGAGAAATATCGTAAACGTTTTCTAGAAATAATTTCTGCTGTCTATGAAGAATCATTTTTATCTCTGGAGGGAAATATATGATTGGTTAAACATTTTAAAGTAAGAACAGCAAATAAAATTGCTCTCTGAAGAATCAGAGAAAGACAGTTTTATGTCTGTAATTCTTAAAATCCATAACAACATGAAACAACAAAAAGTCTTGACATCATAGCAGTAGTTAACACAAAAAGGACTATGGGTCAAATCATGCCTTCAGGTTAGCATCTGTGATTCTGATTTTGGTGAGGGGAAGAGCATGTGAATGTCTGAAGTCACAGGAGGACTGTACTGAAAAAAATTATCTGAAGGTTAGCAATATTTAAGATGCAGCCCCTTGAGAACTGTATGGCCTGAGAGGTGTTTGATTAAAAATACTCTTCTACTCTCCAAAATACTAGTAATTGTCACAGACTGCAAGGAGACAGGGTGACATCCACATTGCCCGATTTTTCACAGTAATTTGGGTGCATGCATAAGGAAGCAGATTTTCCCGTATCACCAAGCGAGAGAGTGCTCCCTCCAGAGGCAGTTCAGCCTGCTTAGGTTACCCTGCTCCAGGTAGTCACCCAGAGGAGCTATTCTCCCATCGTAACTACCTGAGCACAGGTCTCGTTTCAGAGTAGATTCAGCCACAATAGCTAGAGCTCCAGGTTGGCAAATGGATCTTGAGAAAGTCAGATAATGTCCTGTCCCTGCCCTTTGTTTCTCAATCCGTGATAATCTTTTACTTATTCACTTTGCAGCATTGCTGCGTTTTACTTTTGGCCAGTAAGGTACCTTTGACCATTCTGAAATTCCTAAAGCAGAACTCGTTTTTTCTGCAAATCTAATCCACGACAGAGTGGCATTTGATTTTGGGCGAGGAAGCCATGTTGTTATTCCAGCAATGTATTTATCGCAGGGATACTCGAGGTCTGGGATGAAATATCAGCATCACTTAAATAAATGACAAAATACTCATTTACATAGAATGAGACTAGGATTTCATTCCTGATTTTTCACAAAGAAGCCGAGCGCAATTTTAAGCTTATTCAGCAGGATCAGTAGGTACTCGGATTTCTGAAAAACAAGACAGTCAGGACTTCCCTAAATCCACAATGAGAGTTTGCAACACAGCAGCATTTCTAACCTCTCCTGTAAGGCTTAGATCAAACTGCTTTCATCGTCTTTTAAGTATCAAACTCCAGCTGAATCATTATGACACACTGTAATGGTATCACAAATAAGCTTCTTGGCACCTGAAACCTATACTGGTTTTCAGCAGTATTGTAGTGGCTTTATCATATGTTCTATTCACAGATTTCAAGGCGCTTGGCAAAGATAGGGTAGGCGCTGTTACGGCAATTTTACCGAAAGAAGGATGCTTGTTAAGAGTTTCAGTGACTTGCCCAATGTCTTGTTGCAAAATAGCAGTGAAACAAAATCCAGGCATTCTGGATCCAGGATTGTGATCCAACAAAGCACTAAAGCAAGCGCTTCATTTTGAGTAAGAGCCTAAGCTGTTTGAATGGAGACAGATCTAAGTATCAGTTTAAGTACTTCACTGTATTGGGTCTTCTGCTTTCAACAGCTTCTTATTATTTACAGCCATTTCAGTTCTTCTCCTATAACTCAGCAGATTTTTAGATGGCTGTTGGAAAATTTAGATAGATGTTGGAAACATTTTTAAACTAACTCACTCAAGGGTGTGAAAAATGTACTGCTTGGTGGCCTTTTAGCAACCCAATGGTCATGCATATGTTTGAGGTTTCGTGTTTTTTTTCTTTAGATGACACCAATAACTCGACAAGAAGTTCTTGGCCTTTACCGCAAGATATTCCGAATAGCCAAAAAATGGCAATCCGCATCAGGACAGATGGAAGAAACTATTAAAGAGAAAGAATACATTATAAGTGAAGCCAAAACATTATTCCGAAAAAACAGAAATGTATGTGGGTTTCCGTGTGGCTTTGATTTTCTGAATGAGTCTCTCCTTGCGCTCTGTGTTCTCTCAGTGATTGGATATTAAGATATATTAATATGAGAGTTGATTTCCTAAAATTTCCTTCACTTTACAAACTAGTACAAACATATTATAAGGTGCATTTAGCTCCAAAATAATAATGAAAACAAACCATTTCAGATCTTAACTACATTAGAAGGCTAAAAGGTCTAGGGCTTTCATTAAAAAAATGCCAAGAAAAAAACTTAATTCCAAAGATATTGCCTATGAAATTGTCTGAAGTAGCTTTTGATCTTTTAGAAGGCTAGCTAAGTGCATCATTACCAATGCAATGGCAAGCAGAACTCAGTAGCTTCTTGTACTTTCTTTTTCTTTTCAGAGCAACAATTATTGACACTTCTTTTAAAAGAAGCATGCCTTTAATTTTTTTCTTAAGGAAGATGCATGCACATTTTGATATTTCAGATTTCTTTCAAATTAGAATTAGGCAAATTAGGGCAAATGCAGACCCCACAGTAACCAAAGATTTTTTTTTTTTTAAACCATCACAGTATTTATTTACATCCTTTTTTTTTGGTATGGGACAAAATTCAGCTAATGCAAGATCATAAAGTGAATTCAAGACCCAATTTACACCACATTTCTGACTTCAAAGGGAGTTTTCTGCATGGAATGATAACAGAATGTAGCCCAAAAGGTACCTTGCAATATGATGAATGGGTCAGTGTTGTTTTTCATGGAGGTATTAGTAGTTTACATGTGTATGGTCTTTTTACCGATAAAATACCACGTTTGGGTAAAAACCTCATTTCAGAGCCTCAGCTCTGACATACTGTGGGCCTTAATATCCAAAGCCATCAAGCCCAGAACTGTTGAGTCAAGGCAAGTGCTAATGTTACCTTTTATGGATGTGAAAAATGCGCTCATTTTATCCTTGGGATTGCCAAAAAAAAAAAAAAAGAGCAAAAGACAGTCATGTGGCTGTGCATCACTTACACTTGAACTTCTAATTGCTAATTGCTGTACTTTCTCTTTTTATAGTTGTTTTAACTCTGTATTATCTTAGGTAACCGATCCAAAGCTGATTAAACAGTGTTTAGAAGAATGTGAGGCAAGAATAGAAATTGGACTTCACTATAACATCCCCTACCCAAGACCTGTGAGTATAATTCTAGTCAGAAGCCTTCAAATGTACCTACTTAGCCTTCACTGGACAATAAAATCATAAATTCACATCACTGTCACTGCACTGCATTTTTAGATAAGCTGGTACTTAAGTGCTGTGATACATCAGAACCAAATGAGCCAAGTGTATATTGAAATGTTCTCTCTCTATCCTATTTCACTGTGAATTGGCTAATTGCCTCTCAAATAAGGAGTCAAAGCTGCAATGTGGTTGCATGTGGTAATCTCTCAAGGATTGCAAATATTTAGGTAGTCTCGACTGACCAAAGAATCATAATGATGCAGAAAAAGATGGTAATGTAATCAAATCTGTTAATCTTTCTACATGAGAAAATAAGAATATTTAATTACATTACGTCTCTGATGGATATAATAATTTTCATCGTCTACACCTCTTGTAAGTGTTCTTGAAATAGACTGGGTCTTGTAAGGTGCCTGCCTACCTATCTTGCTGCCTCTACCTGTTCCTAGAGAAAAACCTGCCAAATATTACTGAAATTGCTGGACGTTTTAGTCATGTCTTCTACTGCACCAGCCAATATAGTTTCCTCACTGCCCTGTCATTTGTGTCTGTATTACTTTATGCTGCCTCCCATAGAAAGTTCCTCTCCCTTCCTGTTGATTAGTTTATGTTGTCACTTCTACAGTTTCCTTGTCAAGGAGGCCATGGCCATAACTACTTTGTATCTTCATCTTTATTTACAAGACGCTTGCCAAGGATACGGCTTCTCTTTCACATGTAGCTTGTTCTTCTCCAGTATACAGAATAACAATGCACATCCGGTCCTGGAACGGGCTTAACATGTGTGCTCTACAGTGGCTTAAAAATCCCGAAGGATCAGTCTTCTAAGAGCGCTCTCATGTAAATTCGATGATCCTTATTTTTCAGATTCTACCAAATCTCTGCTGCTTTAGTCAGTGCTTTTACTACTGTTTGCAGCCAAACAGTTATCTTAAAGGGTGACAGCCTCAGCAACAATAACATCTGACTGCTAACACCTACGATGTTCAATATTTAAGAAGGGCGATACAGCTGTATGACTCCCACTAAGTCTTATGTAGTACAAAGCCTTTGTCGCTCAAAGCAAAAGCCTGTCACCTACTGCTCCTTCTGCTTGTGGAGTCAATGACATTCATTGTGCATTTTAATATGGTATATGTAATCATGACAATAAGAAGGCAGTCTTTCAATATATACAACTTGGAGTTATTCTGTGGCTTGTTAGCTAGGTATGAATACAGCACAGCCACCTTAAGACTTACTTCTACACAGGAATTTACAGTGTTTTCTGGGTCTTTTAAAAGCATTGTTCTAGAATACTATATGCAGTACTATTTCAGCAAATGTTTTTCACCATTACCATTTGACCTTAAACTACAAAACAAAGTTACTAAAGCTTAAGATTTATACGATTTTAATGACTACCAGTGTATTTTACACAATCAATGCAACATTTAATGCCTGAAAGTTAAATCTCTCAGCTCCTCCTAGAAATCTAAGTAAATAACCTGGTTTGAGACAGTGTGGTTATCCTCTCCAAAGTGTGAAGAAAATATTTAAAGCTGAATGAAACCTAGTCTGTATATAAGCCTTCTTTTTCTTGTGGCTGCTCAACGTGCAACTACTGATGGAATTTTGTTTTCTAGATTCATCTGCCTCCTATGGGTCTTGCCTCTAAACAAGGCCGTGCATTTCGACACCAGGAAAAGTTGAGGAAGCTTTCCAAGCCAATATACCTGAAATCCCATGATGATATTTCATAACCCATCATTTAAGCTGCTGTGATGTATTTGGACTGTAATCCAGGCAACTTTTTTTTTTTGCACAACTGTGAATGAAGCTGTTTTGGTCACATGCTTACACATTTCCTGAGGCCAGAAGGCTAACTGCATATGATGGATAAGGTTGGTCTAGTATTTATTACAATTTAACCACTGACTCATCAATAAAAGTAATAGTTTTCAAGGAGCGAGGTGTGATATGAAGATTACTTTGACATCAGGACAAATGACAACAGTTTCTAAAACTCTGCTGATCCATAGCAGGGTTCTTTGGTGGTTAGACTGGAGATTACATATGCTCAGTTGTGGTGCAAGGTAGTGCCTTATATAAGGGCCAGGAAAAAGCAAAATGTCCAGGAGAATCAAGCAGGCATAGTTCCTCCAGAGCTTCCAATTGTAAGTAAGAATTTCTTTCCTTTGGAAAGGGTGTGGATACTGAAAGGCAAAGTTTGAATGCCATTAAACAACTAAGAGTAAACCATTCCAGCGTTGGGTTCCTCACGTTCTGATGAATGGACGGAGGGAAAGCTTTTTCCCTTTGGGGTAACAATACAGCAGTAAGCTTAAGGTGTTTTGGGTGTCTTCAACATGCATTTTTTTACATAGCTTTTCAACACAGTCAGCACCGTGGCTTTCTCAATTTATGGTCAGAACCCTGACTTCTCTATAAAAAAGTATCTAACAGCCACCTCTTCAGCCTCTTGAGTTCAGGGGATATTTCTGTTTCCTAGGCCTCCTGAGAATGGAAGTGAAATTAAATTTTCTCCGTCACTGGTCACAAATTGTTTTGGCTCCTTCTGATTTCTCTGGCTTTACCAGGCTGTCTACAAAGTCTCTTCAGAAAAGTTAGTGGAGCCTTCTGTCCTTCAGTCTAGAAGTACCAAAGAGACCAAGTTGTGGACAAGGACCACACTGTACGTAAGCATAGCCCAGAGCTGCTTTAAGGACAAAGGGCGTAAGCAATGACCTGTTCTATCCAGAAGTTAGTGATGGCAAAAAAGCAAATTTGAAAAAAATGCAGTATTTATTATTTTCTGTTAAAGTGGACAAAAACCAATGAAATCTCATTTTCTGAGATCTCTGACTCATCAGTAAAACCCTAATAGAAGATGGCAAAGAAATACTGTCTACTGTTTAAAAAAAAAAAAAAAAAAGGTTAAAACTGATCACGTATGGAAGAGAATAACAGTTCCTCCCCCTTGAAGGTACTTTTAAGAGTGAAAGAGATCCAGGCCGATGAATAGGAACGTAAAAGGAAACAAACAGAAGTGCTAGTCAGCATGACAGGTACTGGCTAGCCCAACTCCTGACTACCCTTTGTGGCTCCAGTCCACAAAGGTATCTATTCCTATGAAATTATTTCCTGGGAATGCCTCATGTGAGAAGTACCCTCTGCTGAACATGTAAAATGTCATTGTTCTGCCTCTCATTGGGAGCTTTGCAAATGTACTGGTGCCAGGAAAACACAAAACTCCTTTAGCCTAGGAAGAGGGGGAAGCAGTACAGAGACAGTAAAAATAACATGATTGCTTAATCCTTCACTGAAAGAAGTCTAAACACAGGCTTTTCCTATCCTCATTCTGATACACCAGTTTGGAGATATGTCAATTGAGCCAAACCAAAATGTGTAGAGACAAAGGTTTTGAATGGAAGCTTAGACTCAGTCTTTGTTATGAGGCTATTAATTGAATCTTTTCATTTTTAAAATTCATGTGGCTAATTAAGGTAGTGCTGCTGTGACTCATCAGGTGAATAAACAGGCATGTAACTGAGCAGTCTAAATGCACTGCCTGCATTACAGTCACAACTCTTTATGGAGCACATACTGTATACGCTGTGGATGCTGTAGATTATTTCAAAAGAATGTACAAAAGATTTACACCAACCTGAAAATACCACTATGGAACTGAGTTTATTTCTTAAGGGAAATACAAATATGCAATTAATAAAAGGCTCCAGTAGTCTGAAGTAAGTCAGATGAGTATCCAACTTCTTTAACTGAAAATCCAGTAACCTGAACTGCAATAAGAGCATCACATCTTTGAGATATTTTAAAATGCTTAATAGCCCATTAATTTTTCAAAATAAGTGTCTGAGAAATGATGGATTGACTAGTGCCTGATCCTCTTCACTTTACAGCACTGGAAGGCCAAGACTGAAATTTGTTACAACCTCAGGCTCCTCAGTTAAATGAAGGATTAGACCAGCTCTATTGTCAAGTCTGGAGAGCAAACCTTTCCTTCATAGCCTAAGTTAAACTCTGTATGGAAGGGAGAACCTGCCTCAAGGGAGGTCAAACTGCTAAACTACCATGCTGAAGGAACTTCATAGAAAAGAATATCCTCTGTAACTCACTCCAGTTGGTGGGCAGACGTCTCCACTGGTACTCATATTAAACACCAAGGACCACAGCCCCCTTGCAAAATACAACACTGAGTTCTTTGACAAAGTATCTTGAAGATACCACAATATGTCGTTTCTACACGTTAATTTTATTTGCAGAAAGATCCTGCCCTAAAATGCCCCTGAGTTCTTGAGAGTTTGTAACGCACTGGGTTCAGCTGGTCAATGTACACTCTGTCCTGTACTTCCTTAACTTCCCTACACCCCTTCCAGTAAATCCTGTCTCTTTCCAATTTATCATGCTTTTTATCATCCAGTTTATCAGTCAGGAGATGCTTTAGAATAACAACCTGTCAGATAATTTGAAATTCTGTAGAAATAAAAACCTGAGTCAGCTGCCTGAACTCTCCTGCAAGCTAACCCGAAGGCAATGCAGTGATAATTTGTTGACATGACATCTACCCTCGAATATCTAGTAACACCTCCTCTCTGGAAATTGTCTCTGTAACACCATCATTAACAAGGTCATTACTTATGAAACCAAACACTTATTAAACCACATTCAACAGTATCATTACCAAGCACACAACCATTTAAGCAGATGGGATTGGCACCTGCTTACTGAGTGTACAGGGGTACATGTTTTATATGGGTGAAGAAGCTCTCATTAAGTTGCCGCAGTGACTCAATCTATTCCAAGGGAAGTATCTTAGAAGTGAGATAGGGTTAAGCTGGGTTTGGTCATCTGATCTGACTTCCCACTGACACAAATTTGTTCTTATTGTATATTTCAGATCTGGAGAAAATAAAGGCAACTTGGACTTTGCTCTCTTGGGAGGCCTACTATGCATTAGTCAGAACTGATGTCAATAGATCCATCTTTTATCCACAGACAGAAAGGTCACTTATTTGATCATACCTATAAATTCATTTTCAAGAATGTTAATTCTTGAAAGAGAACCTTCACCTTTCACTCATTTTTTTAATCCTATTAGCCAAATGTTCTAACTTACAGGAACTCATAAGAGGAAGAATTTGGAACCTTTGCATTGTCTTTTTGCCTTTTCATAGTATAATTTTCTCTTTTAGCAGCCCAACAGTGTCAAGATCAACAGGCACTTTCTGTTTCTGAAATGGCTTTTTGTACAGATAAGAGAAGAAAAAAGCTCCCATCTCCTGAGAAAAACGTTCCAACTCTACTTGTCCTTCAGCATCCCTAGCTGAAAATCTCTCTCCGCCATTTATAAAGGAACAAGCCTCTGTTGCTCCCTAATGTTTGTATACTGCCTTTTTTTTTTTTTTTATCCTCAGCAGTTTTGAGTGATTAGTGAGGCTGGGCATTTATGGTCTGCAGTAATTATAGGTGGGGGGTTTTCTATGCTTTGTTTAATGCGAGTTTCTGACTGAGAAATAGAAGCACTAAACCTGTAAAACTAAGATTTCTAATACTACTACTACAAGGAACTTCATTTGTCCACAGATTTTTCACATTTTAATCATGGAATTAAAGTTGGCCCAACTAACAGCTGAGTAGCCTTTTTTTTTTTTCTCCTGTTAACTGTATCTCAGCCAATAAAGGTTGTCAAGTCTCATGTCAAGCCAGTTTATCATTCTTCAGGAAGCCCTAGGTAACACTCAGGAAATAAGGCTGCAAAGCTCACTTCAAAAAAAATCGCAGAAGCATATCTCTAAGACAAATACCTCTCAACAGTAAATTCGACTATTTTTTCTCTAATAGTAAAAGCAGCTGAGGAAACCACATACTTCAAGACTTCAATAACCATGAAATAAAGCAACTTAGCCATACCTGATCTCTTTTGAAGGGGACCTAGCAACTGACTGATGCATGAACCTTCATTTAAAGTCTTTTCCCATATCTAAATCCTTCAGTCACAGCTTCAAAAGCTTGAAATACATCTTTATGTTCCAAGAGATGCCTTCATCTCAGTAAGTATCAACATGGAAGAATTTAGAAAATTATCACAGTAACAAGGACATGGCACACAATGCAGCAGAGACGGTATATTCACAAGAAAAGCTCCACAACAACTATGTCATTCAGTAAACTACCCATTAGTGTTTGCCCATGAAACCCACACAGCAAGCTACCATACAGTATTTTCCAGTAGTTTGAAAGTAATTTATCTTTACAGAATGTAATTTAGCTAATATATACTAGTGAATCTTTTTTTTATATGTAATGGCTTACTTTATATTTAGAGGTCTTTGTTCACGAGGCTAGCATTATCTGAGGATGGCGAAACTCAAGCCTTGTATTCCAACTTCTCAGTTTAGTGTTTTAAGAATTTGTACTGTACTGTTGCCTTAGTTTCCCTTTCAGCAGGGCCTCAGTGGAGGGTATTATCATGGCAGGTAAGCTGTCACCAAGGCCACTTAAAGGCATAAGCTCAAGTCCATACAGAAGGGTCCTTCAGACAGCAGTGACGGAGCCATCCGTAGGGACGGATGTAACCAGCCTCCCTGGCTCTGAGCCTCAGCACGACTAATGCTGCGTGCAAAAGAGCTGGAAAAGGAAGCTGGTGACTGCTTTGTTCTCTGTGATGTTGCAGTGGCCTAATTAGTGATCTGAATTGTTCATGGGATTTTGCGTGCCATACAGATCATCCTAACAGTGACAGGCAGCAATTTTTAAAATATGGTAATTACAATCTGTTTCTTTAAATATAAGCACTAAATTTCAATTAATTTTAATGATACGAAAGGTAGAAAGCATCTGTGATGTTCCATTATGAAGACGAACGGGAATCTGTGTTTTTAAAAGACTAATTTACCTAGATCTTCAGAAACATAATTCCCTTCTCAAAAAAGAAATCTTGCCAATTTGGGTGATCATGCTGTAACGTTCACATACAACAAGATTTATTTTTGCTGCATGTGCCAAATATAATTCCATCTGAACTGTTAAGATAAGACTAGTTTCTCCCAACAGTAAGCAGAAACACCTGCACACCTCTATCGCCTTCATTAAAAGAAACATGCTTTAAGAGCTCTGGCCTGTCATCTCTGCACTAGTAAACATGTAACAATAATAATGCACCAAATGCCAACTTACTGTACTGCTTAAGAGACATCAAATATAGTAAAGGTACTGTACTAATTACCTACGTATATTTTATGCAGAGCAGCACTGTAGAATGTACCTGTAACACTCCTTGCTTACCTGTATATGTTACCATTCTTAAAAGTTACTGTTTTATAGATATCTATATAAAACATACACCAGTGGTTAATAAAACAATAGTGAACACTGTTTTCTCTTATAATAGCTAAGCACAACACAACATTTAAGTTCCTATGATAAGATCTGCATGGTTTAATACGTTGCAGCAGCACAGCTTAATACTGGGAACTGCTGAATTGTAGCTGTGTCTCTGACTCTTTGAGCAAGTCATTAAGATGCTGCAGTCTAGGCAATGAAAAAATGAAGAGACCCCAAATTAGTGGATGTTTGTGCAGTTTTTTATTTTTTTATGTTTGCCTTGATCTTTGCACTTCTCTTGTACTGTGTATAAAACAAGTCTAATGATCCATCATCAGTACCTTCTTGGCATGCTGTGGGGATTAGTTAATGACTGCACAGCTCTTTGAAGATGTTCAGGGCTATTTTATTTTTAATTATGTTTGCAAGTTACTTTGAGCTTCTCTGATGAAAGGGCTTAAAACAAGTACAAAATATCAGGTGGTTATTAGTCCAACATGCAAGAGGCCAATACGAGGAAGTAAAATCAGGCTATGAGAGAAAGGAAGTTTAGCTCCATTTATCAGGCACCTTGGATATGTATGTAAATAATACTGAAATAAAAAAATTAAAACATCATGAGACAAAACATACTGTTCTGAGAAATGGCAGTCTTCCAACACCTGTGCTGTCTAGCAGTTTTCTGTAGAAATTTTGGGGCAGATCTTCAAGGAATATCAGTTACTATAGCTTCCTAATACAGCTCTGGCAGTTTATTCTAACTGAGGATTGGTTTTATATGCTGTGAACAGACTATTCTTCTCTCCTGCCTCCTCGACCTACGCACTCCTGGGATACAGAAGCGGTAGGCAGATCCAGAGAGACCTATTTGCAAGAGTTGTACATTAGGTTCCCAATAAAACCAGCAGCAAAACTCTTATTATATCTCTTTGGGCCCAATCTCATAAACAAAAAAGCCCCGTGACAGCAGCAAAGTGCTAAAAGGATTTCACAAGATTTGTAATGATGTGGGTGACACACAGTTTGCTGGGAATTCTGTTCATTTTGATCTATTGCAAGATAAAGCCCAGGCCTTTGCAATAAGTTTCTGTTTACAGTGTTCTTTCTTTAATCACTCTTCCCTAGTAGGTGAGAGTGGCTAAAAACCAAAGGAAATTGGGAGCTGCTTTAAAGTCAGCAGGAAGTACTGATAAAAAAAAAAAAACAGTCCTTGGGGAGTAAAGTACATCTTTTAATTACAAAATGTGAGTGTTTTGACTTGCAAACACTCAGTCATCTAACTGGCATAGTGCTGCCACACCTCGATTTATCCAGTGTTTCTGGGGCTTGTCTGAAGGGAGTTCAACTGAGAGAACATAGTTGGTTGAGTGGCCAGTCGTGGACAATACACCTCTTCTTGCACTTGTCTTGTACACAGGACATGAATAGATGTTCTTATGTAGAAATTTGGAACTTTCTCCAGGCTTCAGCCAAATTATGGGCAGAGAATCATAAAGGATTTTTGGAAGTGATTCTCCAATCAGCAAGGATTCTCTATCCCATCGTGCACCTTCCAAAAAAAGGCCTTTTACATATGCCCCATCTTCTGGCATTTTCTCCATTGTGTGCTCCTGTTTCATCACCTGGAACGATTAAATCATTTGCTTTATTTCTATATGGGTGTATATTAAATCCTGTAAGTGATAGTCTGAAACTATTCCTTTAAGTGACATTTCTTTTCATTTAGAAACCCTATTCACTGCTGCCTCAGAACATATTTCAAAATGCTCAAGAAAAAAAAAAATTCCTCTGCATTTCCTTACCTCAAATTCAAATCCAATGTGATCAATTGGGATGGTGTATTTTCTAGAATAGTTCTGTAAAACACCTGTCAAAAAGGACTGAGTGAAGTAGAATCCTGATATCCAAAACACTGTGGGTGGTCCATGGATAACCCAATCCTGATTATGGGAGAAAAAATAAACATAAGAAAAAACATATGCCAGGGCTTCACCTTGTAAATTCACCACGGAAGGAATGTCTTTCCAGATACACTTCAACACCACAATGAGAGCTCAACCTTGATTAGACTCTTTGGATGCTACCCATTAGATAAATATTACTCACAGGCAACAAAAAAAAAAAAAAATCACAGAAGTCAGTTATTTATGACGGTAATAAAAATAATCACTCATTCGGAAACAACCAGAGCTCAGTGCTACCGAAAGAAGTTTCCAAATTAGTGTAAGCATATTTTGGTAAGTCTAGATGCTAGCCAGGAAAAAAAAAAAGGAAAAAAAAGGAGATGGAATTTGGACACACTTATCAAAATACCCACTTTTACAGTCTTGTGAACTCTGATCTAACGTGAAAAAGGATGAGATTTTCCTACATAGTATCTTCACCCAGCACTATGAGGGCAGTCTGTCACTACAGCCAGGGCATATAGACCCTCCCGGAGGATATCATAAAGATGTCAGCCAAGGAGATCCTGGGCTAATATCTTTGATGTGTATCAAAAAGGCAGTAGGAAAAACAAGGCAAGGGCAGAATGTCCCCATAACATTCTAAGCCATTAGGAACCAAAACAAATTAGAGAATCCCACATGGTATTCTAATCCAGCAAACAAGACACTTTTCTGCTTAAAAGAATCTTCCAGACACTTCTTTTTCACCTTTCTCCTCCCATGACTTACTGTATGGGGTTGCAATATATATCTCAGTACCTCACCTGTTTAAGGTACATATGAAATTTTAAGTAATTTTAAAAGTATACTAAGAATGTTAGGGGAATACTTACTGGAAGGGTGAGTAAAGAATTAAATAGCCTGTTCAAAAGGTCTGTAAAAGTGGTATCACTTTTAATAAACTTGGAAGAGATTTACAGGCACATATAAAAATGTCTAACAGTACCTGTTACATACTACAGGATTGTTTCCAAAGCATTCTCACTCCTGATTCAGAGTACTTCGAGCAGGGAAGTCATTAAGGCATCGATGCAAAGTAAAATGCATCTTCTAGAAACAGAAAAATGGGAACTACCAAATATTACAGTGTATTAGAGCCAAAGTACATACTCCTGGCTCACCCTGCTACACAGCTGCAGAGTTAATTCCAATGCTATTAATTCTGTGTATATTTGGTCATGAATGTGTGCAAGTTGGAAGCTCACAATCTGGAAGCTGTAAGGGTACTGCTGAA
Organism: Struthio camelus; assembly: GCF_040807025.1. Taxonomy (NCBI): domain Eukaryota; kingdom Metazoa; phylum Chordata; class Aves; order Struthioniformes; family Struthionidae; genus Struthio; species Struthio camelus. The sequence goes on along the minus strand of NC_090956.1, from coordinate 9,690,694 downwards.
TGAGGACAGTACTGATACACATTTTAGCCGTTTAGCTTTCAACTACCCATCCCGTAGACCTGTCAGTCTCAGTTTGGCATACCTGGAAGAAGACCAAACGAGAGAGGAGATCAGATACATAGCTTCCCAGCGGCTTCAGTGATGGATAGGATTTGGCAGCCCACACTGGCGGTACTTTTCCCATTAACATACTATTGAAAACATCTTCAAGTTCAGATGACATTAACACCTGGCCTTTGATGGCTCTGCCTAAACTGACAAGGCTGCTCCGAACAACTTCTGTAAGCCTACAGTTAAAGAAAAGAAATTGTAACCTCATTATTTACTTCCTATCTGGCCAAAGACTTCCGAGCCTGACTCGAATGAAGGGCTGATTAAAGCTGGAGAATGTCCCATCAGAAATTCCTTATCCTACCTGAAGTTATCAAAATTATTGTTTATCTTGGGAAAAAACAAACAAAGAAACAAAAAACACACAAGAATCAAAAGATGGTGAGATTTCCCCTTTTAGACGAGGGAAATAAATGATAGTTTTAAGCTTCAGCCACTAGCTAACATTGTATATTGTGACTATTAGGATGACTTAAAAGGAATAAAGTGCCTTATCTCAACAAAACAAACTCAAATCTGATGTAAGCGAACACTGCCAGAATATAGGTACTATTTCTGCATTCAGGTAGTCAGCTGCAGCTTTCAAGCCTTGTTAAAAAGGATCATTCCAAGCAGAAGCTATTGTGTTAAGAAGAATTTGTTGTAAAAGCCTTGTAATTATTTAAAGCTTGTGAGCTGCTAGCACTGAGAAACACAAGCATATTTCAGTATTAGTAATGCTACACAAAACACTGAGTCATACCTGTTGAATCGGATCAATTCTTGCCTAAGAACTGTATTCATGGACTCTTCATAAAGTACTGGGTATTTCTTCATAACCTCTTCAACGTTAAAGTCACTTGGTAATTTGGATAAGATTTCCTGTGCCAAATCTTCAACAGTTTCCTGAAATCACAATTTTCAAGTTTGCATTGAATGAGGATTTTTTTTTTTCTACTTTTATTAAATAAATTCATCAAAACTCTACAGGTTTCAGATTTTTACTTTTTAAACGCAACAATATTTTAGTCTATTTTCCTAAACAAATAAAGCTTACACGATCATACTCTCTTTGTACATCAACCTGTCTATGTGTGCATGTGCCTGCTTGCTCCTTCCCTTCCCAATAATTTTAAAACGGTTAGTAACTTCAGTGTAATTTGCAAAAGGGTTTTAGGCAGCTCTTGAGAAAACAGGCAGCAGGGTAGATAAGCATAATCCTACTATTGCCACAATTAAGGAAAAGCCAAAGTATGCAGCACAGGGGAATGATGGGAAGACCACAGGAATGCCCCTAGTCACTAGCCAACCTCACAGGAAACTATTTTCCATTGATTCCAGTATTCAGGAATCGACTTGTATACAAAATATAGGATGTCAAATCCCTAGGGGTTTGGAAGGTCATTTATGTATGTCTCAACAGGGCATGGATTTGACCTGAGTGACCTGAGGAACTACCGGGATAGGATGAAGGAAAGAAATCCCCAGCATCTCCAAAACAGGTCCCATGGAGGCGTAGACGGCAGGAAGGGTCAGGGTCCAAGTGATTCCATTCTGCCAAACTGCCCCCCTTCTTTGAGCCATACAAAACACTCCAACACAATTACAAGTCTGGGGCTGTAGAAATTGAAGCAGCAAAAATTGCATCTCAGCAACTGAGCATTCAAGAATAATAATATAGAGTGGAAGTGCTGTTATAGCCCAGACTTCCCCAGGAAGGATACTTTTGCCTCTAGTGGGCTCACATTGCTTGCCTGACAGTTGAATGACTTGATGCCATATCCTGGCACCTTGGAGTCTGACCCCTGGGGAGGCTCGCAGGGACGGCCATGCAACCACTGCTGATGAAGTTAGGCTAGTGTATGAACCTCCAGCTGTCAGAATTTGGTGAGTGGAATTAAACGTGATACTGTAAAATTGCCTTGGGATGTGATTCAAGGTGTTTACCGACTGTCTTCTAACCACAATTCAGGACTGAGGTGAAGCACTTCAGTGTTATTTTGAACAGAAATATGAAAGAAACCTTTCTACTCAAACTAGATGTTCTGGTCAACCAGATGGGATCGTGTGGTATTAACCTAGTCGAATTCAAAGTCATTAGAATATCTTCTGTCTGCAAAAGTTCTTCAACCCACAATCTCACTCCATCCCTACGGGGACATTCATATCTGCTCCCAAACCCGCAGCAATGTAATGAGAGGTGTTAGATTCCTCTGAAACCTAGGACATTCCAGAGTGCAAGCTGATCTTTCTTCCCCAATTACCTGAGGAGACTTGCCACCTCCCCCTGCTTCTCTAGGCAAAGTCAGGAGCACTCCACTGAAAAGCTGGTTAGTTTCCTGGTTATCCTTGGTAATGTCTGCATTTTCATGAAGCCCAAACACTTCAGGGTGTGTTGTAATTGGTAAGCCTCGTAGAAATTCAATGTAAGACTGTAAAATAAACATTTAGGTACCAAAAGTCATGCAAGGATATATTCATAAATGATTAGTTAATACAAACACCATCTTTGCAGAACATTCCCATTTACAATCAAACACACAAATTCCCAGTTAAATTACCCAAAAATTGTCTTGCCCAGTCCAGAGAGACTAATATAAAAGTTCTGAACCGTTCAAAGACTCGCTGAGGATTTGTCCTTACTGCCCTCATGCAAGTAGCAAGCTCACCTAATTTCCTACGTTGGCTAATAAACTCTGCTACTGTACTAGAAAGACTGTACTGCCCCATCCATTCTGTATGGAAAGCATGAGAACGGAGCGTTCATAAGAAATATGCAAGGAGCAGTGGCAGGAGTTACAGGAGAGCTTACGATGCTGAGTGGATCAGCCCTGCCACTGGAGGCTATACTAATGGGTGGGATTTGAGCACCTTTGTTACATCCAAGCAGCTGACAGAAGGGAAAAAAGGGAAGGCAATGGAGGCCAGCAAATCTGTGCACTCCTGTATATACCTGCCATTCCACCTCCTCATCCTGATCATTGCTATCATGATAGAAGTGCTTACAAGAGGGTGCAGAATTCCCCTGCAAAGTCCTGAAGCCTGACTCATATCAGCTTTTCCAGAATTGTATTGGAAACCTGCACAGGGGCGGGACTTTGCAACGACAAACACTGGAATATTGGAAGATCCCTACCTCTCCATTCATGTGTGTTAGATATCAAGTACCAGATCCATATTTTACACATTTTGATATGGCTTTGTGAGCTTATGTTTTTTGTTTATTTGTTTTCTATCTGTTGTACTCACAGTCTCAAAGCACAGGCTTTTGCTAAATGACTTGCATCCATTTTCTCCTCACCTCATACGGACCATGTGGTGGTATGTAGTAGTCCTCTCCAGGTGCAAGCATATACTTGTCCTGCTCTATATCCTTGTTATAGACTACGGAAAGAAGGGACAGGAGAAGACGTCTGTCTTTATCATCTGTTACTCTCCCACCGTAGTTACATTCCCCTGAGAAAGGACAAAAAGTGAGGATGAAAAACTGAAAGTCAATGAACAAGTAAAAAATGTTTAGCATTAATGAATAGCTCCATTAAGCTGAAGACCTGAAGGTCCAGATCTTCAAAAGTTTTTAGGCACTATACTTCCATTGCTTCAACAGACATTAGGCGCTTTAATATCTTTGGGAATACGAACCTAATTTGTGCGTCTTGATAGTGAAAGGTATAAGGAACACTCTGAGCTGGCCTGGGAAACTGCTTCTCGTGCCATAGTGAAAAATGTCACATTTCAAATGGCAGCTCATTTGCTCTAAATTCTCTTAGTAAGAATATTTTAGGCCAGCCACTTTTCAAACCTGATGTAAATTCAAACCTGATTATATATGTACACAGTAGAAAAGAAGGGATTACAAACATGCAGAACCACTGTGCAGAAGAGGTTGGAGAGATTTAAGTAATGGGCAAGCAATGAGGGGAGATTTGTGCCTTGACCAAGATAGAGGAAAAAACCAGCAGTGACATGAAGTGCAGAAAACAGCTAGAAGTTCAGTTTATTATCTTTTTTCCTTAATCCTGACCCCCAAAATTATTTTTAATAAAGCTAAACATAATATTTGATATAGCAAAAATTGGGAATCATCTTTATTCACCATGAGAAAGAAGGTGCCAATAAGTAGCCTTCCTTCTGAAGAATGAGAACTAAACAGCCACAGCAGCCAAGAAATATCTCACTAGTTATTTACACAGGTCAACACCTACTGCTTTAACCTGATGAGGATTATCACATCCTCCGGTAAATTGCCAATGCTTACTCTGTCAGGATCTGCTAAGGTGAAACAGAGACCACTGATGTTTTTATTTGACAAATGTGAAACAAAGACCAGGAGGTTTGCTGGACCATTAGTAACTCTTCCAGCTATATACAAGCGAAGACAGCAATCTGATCTGAGGGCTTGGGATCCAACTTGTCTGTACGTGAAAGGCCAAGAACGTAAACCTGAGTGGAATCCACTGCATCTGTCAAGCACTTACCAGCTTATCACTGTATCAGCTGAAAGTACATAGCAAAGTCAACACGTGTTAGTGAGTGCAACACCTTTACCTGTTAGATATGTCAGAGCTTCAAATGGGATTTCTTCATACTCATTCAGAAACATCTGGATCTGTTGCATACTGATTCTGAGGTCAGACTCATTGAACTCATATGGAATATTCCAACCTGTTCAATCCAGATAAGATGTATCAGCAATGGTGCATTGTACAGATATCCATGCTCAGGAAATGTTGTTGATGGTATTAGACTTCTGCTATAGAACAGAAGATAACAGCTGCCAGACAATACCTAGACAAAGCCACGGCATTTAGCTGGGTGTATACTGCACAAGTGAGAATTACCACTCCGTAACTGTATTTTATCGCAAGGCTCAATTACCATCATTCCATATAATTAAATACGAACCTACAAACACAGGCATTTTGGCATTGCTCACTCCTGAACCACTGTATTTTACCTGGAGTAAAATACAGACCTGCTTGGTACTTTATGCTGATCTGTAGCTCTTTGGAGATGAGGAAAACGGGCGTTTCAATTGATTAATTTCAATTTTTAATCATCTGCCCATCTATTATGCTGTTTGTCTATAACATCTGGAGTAACAGTAAAATAAACAGTTAACCAGGAGCATACTCCAGATAAGAAAATCCTTCAGAAAACCTACACCCCTTGCACAAATGAACAAATAGGTCTACTTCTGCCACTGGACAACTGCTCCCTTGAAGCAGTAGATGTTGCTTTCACAAATCACCTCTTTGTGACTTACAAAAGTCATGTTTTTATTTTAAAGCAATAAAAGATTATCTTTCTTCTGGCAGTCTTGTGTTTATTTACACAGGTGTCTATTAAAATAGGGACAGCGGTTGTCAATCATAAGATAACATTTCACAACCGTTACTATTATCCTGAAGGCAGACACAGGTCAGAATGGAAAGCAGAGAACTTCATGTACGCCCACAGAATGTGCAAGTTTTACACAGTTATAAAAATATTTATAATTGCAGGTATTTCTATATTTTATGAAAAACATCAGAATTCTATACTGTTTTCTAAATATGCCTTGGTCTTTTAAGATTATATATTAAATTTAGTAAACATTGAATCACAAATCTTACTGATATATAACATATTTTCATCGTTGTGTTACGGTCAATACACTGCAACGACATAAATTTCAGTCTCACACCACGTAAACATATGCACTAGCTTTTCTAAAACAAAAGTACGCACATAAATAACAGAAACATTACTGAAGATGCATCTTTAATGATGAAAATTTAAATAGAACTGCTTTTGATAAATAATTTACTGTAGCTGGTGAGAACCACAACAATAAACTAATAATCATCTATTAGGTTACAATTTAATGTAAATAGTGTATGATACATTTACTTGGAAAACTGACACTTTCTAGCCCTCACCCACATTAATACTTTACGTAGCTTCAATAGTAGCTTTGCCTGAATAAGAATCCATGCAGTTAGCAGCTTTTAAAAACTTTATTCTGTTCTGTGAAATACATACTTTACTCTTGTATTGCTGTACTTTTGTAACAGCAATACTACCTTTTCACAGAGAGGGTGTAAAAATGCATTTTTAAACTCCTAATCCTTTTGAGATAATGCGCGGAATAATCTAAACCTTACCCAATGGGCCAAAGTTTCTCCTTTCCTGCACAAGAGCATGGAAAAAGCAAAGGCCAAAAAGCAATTTTTGCCACATTTCTGGCTTTTGGCAACTGCTAAAGAACACAGGGTCAGAGACAGGGTCATTAAGATACGATCGAAGGAGGTTTGCTCTAACCCCTTTTGGAGGTTCATTTGTCATTTTGATGCCATTCTGGAGAATACTAACGGGAAACTTTTCTGATGGATAACTAGTTAACCACAATCTGAAAAGAAGAGAAAAAGCACATCATCATCATCATCATCATCATCAAAAAACTATCAATATTGACAAATCCTCAGTATCAATCTGCAGAACATTGAGTTTTATTACTTGTTTAACTGTATTGTTTAGATAACATCTGAATTTGTTCTAAAATGCAGGCATAAAGTAGATGATATTGGACAAGCTGAAAAGATGGCATCATGATTAGGTATCTTCATTTGTCATTGCACATTAAACAACATAAATAGTACTGTTAGTTGTTCATACAGAACACGTTCTATTTCTTTTTATGAGTGTCTCCAGCAAACAAGAAATATTCATAGAAAAGAGTAAGATGTTAAAACTCCTACCTGAACTTATCATTGGTATTCTCAGGCACTATAACTTCCTCACAGATTTTTTCCAAAGCAGGCATCCAGCTGGTTGCAAGATGGCAGTTTTGTAACACAACCCAGGTTCCATTACTAATAGCCTGATAAATCATATTTGCTGCTATTGGGCCCTGGCCCTGTCCGAGTGAAATAGTTTGAATGCTTGTGCCTCCCATGCCAAGGTCATCAGCAAATTTTAACAAACCTGCGACGGCACGTTTCACACATGGGAAGAAAGACACAGAAGTCAATATATATTTTACTCAAATAAGAATAACAACCACCCAGAAGCAGTATCAAATGCTGTATCAGTCACTGTGTTTCTTAGGCACTTGCTACAATGTAGATGTATAAAGCAAAACAGAAAGATATACTAGCCAGGTTAAATGCCTATCCTCTCCTTCAGTCCTGCCTGCTCATTCCCAGCCTGTGTTACGGCTCCCTGCTCTCTCTGGTTCCTGGTACAACTGTTTCTGGATCAACATCTAAAGATCTGGGTTAAAAACAAACCTCCAGCTTTGCCCTCAAAGCCAGCACCTCCTGGAAATATATCCTTACAGTATGGCTCCATATTACAATGGAACCATTTCTGCCCATTCTTTTGGCAGAAAAAAAGATTTAAAAATAACCTGGGTGGTTATTTTTTAAAGGGCTTTTAACCAAAGTGCTTTAGAGTGTGCTGATATACACCATTTCATCAGCAACCAAGAGAGAGGAAACTTCCTGGAGGAGGAGCTTCAGGAACACTAGGGCAAGTCCCAAAAACCCACCAGCTTAATTGTAACATAAGCGTGAATTAGAATCTGGCCTGGATGTGCAAACCTGTTAGACCCCTGGAGAGCTGCTCAGAGATCTAGACATTTCATCACCAGCACATTCACCTCGCCCTCCAGCAATTTTACTATAATTTCCTACATACGGACTGATGCAAATGTTTGAAATAGAAGCTAATACCATCACTGCTGTATTGCACTTTAAAGATCAAATGAAGGGGCCTATACTTCATTATAAGTTTAGTCACGCTCAGTGTCATTTAATCAGACAAAAAAAGATTTTTTTTAATACTAATCTCACCTGCCATAGGATCAGCACCTGGTGATAATACAAAAATCAAAGGGGCACAGCAACTGGAATCATTGTAACTTCCTCCAAGATCAAAAGTAGGTGGTTCGATAAATGTTCTTCCCATATTTTCTATAATGAACATCTGCACTGCTGGAACAATCTTGTCAGGTCTCAAACATCTGAGAATAACCATGCGATCTAACCCCAGTAACGTGTTCCACACATCTGGGAAAGCTTCTTCATGGGGTCTTACAGAGTCATATATTAGTTTCCACTTTGAAACATTCTCTCTTACATGTTCCATTAGTCCCTGAAGGTTTGTCAGACAAGATGCACGGACTAGCTCAGCCCATGATTTGTCAGATAGCCATTCTGGAGCTGGATTGGGGTGAGGATTATCAAGAGCAACACCTCCTGTCAGTAGGAAACGCCAAACCTCATCATCTATTTGGTCTTTTCCCTTCATAATCCCTACTGTCAGAAGGAAGGAGAATAACAGTTTATCTTTCTCGAACAGTGAACGACAGACATTATTATAGATGCTTATTGTGAAATGCTCAATTATATTTTTAATTCTCTCTTCCAGATCGTCACTCTTTTTGCTATTAGCAATAGATTGAACATACAAGTTAACGAACCAAATCAATGAATACTGATACATAGGTTCGATGTTTGCCAGATCAGAGATGCAGAAGAAGACAACAGCTGAATGAATAGCAACTGGTTTATACCCCATCCGAGTAGAATCTATTTGCATTTCAGTTACAGAAGCAATTTTTTGCTTTTCAGAGATTTCTTCAGATAACTCTTTGGATGAAGACAAAATATTAATCGCTGTTTCATCTTCTAAGATATTTCCTTCTGACTTTGAAAGGACCTCCAGGATTTTATCTTCTATTTCCTTTAATTGTTTCTTGTTGGCTGCACTTTTTATAATCAGTTTATTTTTCTTTTCTTCTAGCTCAGGTTTTTCCTTTGCAGCTACAGTTCCAAGAAGTTGATCCTGAAGACCCAGAGGCGTAATCATGAAGTTGAGTAGACAAACTTTCACAGCCACCTCAGGAAGATAATGAGGATTTCTTAAACGGGTTGTTATGTAAAACCTGAAATCTCTTGAATATTCAATTGTATTTTCTCCTAACTTCATGTATTCTACTCCTTGCTGTTTGAATGTTAGCTTTAATAAAATGGGTTCTATGAAAGCATCTAGTTCTTCACCAATATCTTCTAGCAAGACTGGTGTTCCAAGCTGAATAGCATTCTCTAATGTCCTCACATAATTTGTATCAGATAATTTGATAACTGAAAGCTTGTTATTTTTCTCCATATTTTTTACCCACTTGTTAGCTTGCCTTTGAGGATCTATCATTAAAGCCCATCTTCTTGAGTTAGAAACAATTAAGCCATTGTCAATGGAAAAGGAATCAATTGGCAATCCAGCAATTTGCCATGCACGAATTTTGACTGGGTCCCCTAGCGTATTACTTAAGCTAAAATCATTGGAGCACGGTATGTTCTTCTCATTGCACAGGACTTGCCATTGCTTTTGACATTCTAGGCGATAATCTACACTGAAGGCTCCCAAATAAGCAACTGTTCCTGAAGATAACAATACGTCTCCTGTAAGGTCTATATATCGGATTCCTAACAATCGCGCAGCTTCTGTCCACCTATCTTTCTCCCCACCAAGACCACTAATTAGCTGTTCAGCTCTCACAAGCTTTTCTGAACAGATTTCAATATTATTTTCTAATTCTCTCTTCCGGTCATTCATGCTTTCCAACTCATCATTCAACGCTTGGAGGTGATCAACTACCTCCTTAAGTTCTGCTTGTTTCGTTTTTAGCTTCTTCATTTGAACGTCCAGTAATCCTTCTGCATCTCTCAAACGTTCACGCTTTGGGGCAACCACTTTTGCAACACGATCGTATACCTCCATGGCTCGCACCCACTTGCATAGCCCTTCACAGGCAGACGACACATTTTTTATGACAGCTGGCTGAAAATCTGGATGACCAATAAACCTCTCTCTGATTTTCTTCATTATAGCAGGAGGAATGTTATCCTTGTCATATGTCTTTAAGCTCTCAAGGAATTTCAGATCTCCAAGAATTTTTCTAGAGGGTCCCCAGTAGTCTTCTAACATTTTACCTATATTGCACATAATGATAAAATCAGGCTTAAATCATGAATGTTCAAACTGAAAAAATATTTGAAACATAATATGAAGAATTAATATCAGTGGTTTTGCAACAGAATTTTACTACACAACCACTGTTAAATAGTTTAAGAAATTCCTGAGCTACAGAAATTCAGACAGGAACGTTAGCACCATTAATCTATGTCGCACAGAAGCTACTATGCATATCTATTAATTACATATTAATTCTAAATCAATCAAAAGCAAAATAAGGGAAACAAATTACTATACACCAGTATACATCCTTTGTGTATTAAACTATTTGTTTAATACACAAATCAGTAACTGTGTTAAGGAGTTTCTTCCTAATCCCAGTAGGACAGTTTTGGACGAAAGATACATTTATAGAAGTCTTATTTCAATTATTAAGGGTTAAAATGTGGGGGAATAAGGTAGAAGAAAAGTGAAAGAAACAAGTCCCTTTCCTTCCCTACATTATAAATCCTGTGCGATTCCATAATACGACCACAATCAGCACAGAAAGAGCTAGTTAGAGTAATTATCTAAGGCAGCGGTTAGCCAGAATTCTGTCTCCCAACATATGAGACAGTGTTCGGTAACAGAGATTAGAATGCAAAATACAGGTGAAGGGTGTACAGCACATCTCAAGCTCCTGGAGTTCCTCAAGGCCATGCGAATCTCAGGATGGGGTAAGAGTAAGTTGAAGAAATGACTTTGTGCCCACTAGGAACATATTACAAAGCTTGTATAACTATGTCAAGCTAGTGTAATATGTTACAATGACAAAATAAGCTCTTAGCTATACAATGTTATTATAAGTCATTGCTAGCAAAAATTCACTTTTGGTGCACGTGGCTACAGCCACACTAGAAGCATTTCGCTAGTACATCACAGCAGTACCCCAAGAATTCCTAGGGCAGGGATAACACAAATACCCGTCATTACCACTGCCACTTGGATCAGGCTTTCTCTCTGGTTTCATTCCCTTCATGACACAGATACTCTCCATGACAAGCTTAACAGGACCCGGTGGATTCTGCATGGATTTCACAAGAGAGATGTCTGAAGGATTCAGGGTATCAAGAGCTGCAAGTGCTGCCTCCAAAGCTGGCATGGCCTCAGCAAGGTCTCCTTCACATTCATCCTGAAAAGACATCGCGCAGAAGCCTGTAACCCTTCATACGGTATCAGGCCCGCAAGCTGACTAATCCACTCCGAGAAATTCCTGCATAGCGACAGTGAACCTTCTGTGCCTGTAAGTAAGACTCTTCACAAGAAAAAGACATAAAAAAGACTCTTCACTACACTGGGCTTCTCGCACAGACAACTACTTTCACAATCTCAGTGGTTTAAAGAGGGAGGGCTTGTAGAGAAACGCAGTAACTTCCATTAGATGAACTGATAGCTGAGAAGTCAGACAAGTTTTCAAACTCAAAGTCCCTTCTGCTCTGAAAAGGAGCACCAAAGTACACGTTAGATACAACTGCTAGTTAAATCTTACAGTGCTAAGCAAGAAGAAAACATATATTGTGTAGCTTAAATCCTTTATCAGGCATGTGGTGCTATTACAGCAGAGGCAACAATTATGCCAGACCTCAGCAATTCTACATCACTGGCATTTCCAGCTAATCACAAAAAATACTGAGGAATCTTGCAGCTTCCGACAGAAAGCTCTGTGCGACAGACATCTGTCTGTGGTCATATCTCTTAAGCTGTATCTAATAGGGCTCAATGCAGTGCTATGCCAAGTTACCTCACCTAAGTCTGAATCAACTGTCTCAGCAGTTGAAACAGCATCACCTCTTGACTCAGGCTAATCAGATCTGCTGGGAAGGACAATATATTCGTACAGAAACAGCAGCTATACAGCTTTCGGGATCTGAACTAGCCTAGTGAGATTTAGTAAGGGAAGCCATGCTGTACTGTAAGATGTGGTCATATCCCAAACACAGCCAAAATTTACCTTGTTTACATTAGGCACATCTCTTGCAACTTTGATACTTTAGGAGCTTGGATCAGCCCATTAACACATCATCACAACTCCCATTTACTTGGAAAGAAGTTGGAATGCATTGCCACTGTGTTTCAGGCTTACGCCCTTGTAAACTACCTTAATAGCCTGAGCAACAGCTGCAGCTTCATTAGCCTCTTTTTCATCTGCAGACACTAGTTCCTTCTTTGCATCTACTGCAACCGTTTCCTTTTCAATCTGGATCATCATTTTCTCTGTTTCTGCAGAAGTTCGTATCAGTTCAGGCTGAAGGGCAGTCAGTTCCTTCTGCATCTCTACAACCTGATCAACATAACAGGAAATCGAGAAGAAATTCTTCTAAGTATTGCATGCATTTCTCCTTGATGTCTTAGGAAGAAAGATCAGAAGACAACTATATTAACACAATCTAAAAAGGGACATTTGATCTAAAATAATTATTAAAATAGTGCTCTAGCCTACTTTCACTAATTAGGAGTTGTTTTACATAACCTAATAGATTAAAAAAAAAAAAAACTGAGTAATTTTATTTTTTTCCTTACAGTGAGTTTCACTTTATGGAACCTAAAATAATTCTGTCTTACATAGGTGGAGAAAAAATCCGGAAGAAACTAGGAAGGGAGCACAGAGCTAGTGACAGCAGCAGCTTCAAACTCGATATTCTTCATGAGGCAAGTGTCTGGCAGCCCCTTTATTTTGTGTGTTGGAAAGACTTGTCCCTGGATCACCGGGGTTGAGAAAGGGGGGTTACACAGGGGACCTGACCGGTTTCCTACCAGGCATCTACTCAGAAATTCATTTTTGTTATCATCTTACAATCTTCAGCTTCTCCCCTATTTTGAAAAGGGTAATAGGTACTAAGATGCTGAGCCATGGATTCTCCACATAAGGTTTTGAAAAACAACTAAATTTGTAAGGCTTTTTTCCTTCTACTTTTGATGAGTACCATCAATTTCTTTTAGCTTTCTATTACATGCTATAATCCAAAGTTATATATCACAGTTTTTTAAAACAGCTAACTTTTGCTGGTGGTTTTCTGAAGAAAATTATTAATAATATGAAGAATACAGTGAAGAGGGAATAAAGATTGCAGCTGTAATTAGCACATACAGACGCCCTGTACTAAAGTACTCATATGCCACACGCTCAGTGTTTTCAGCTGAAACTTACTTGTGAAGACGCAAAGTCGAGTTTTTGAAGTCCCATAAGATAACGGTTTCTCATCAGGTCAACTTCTTGCCTTTTGCTATGCAGTAGAGTCTTAAAGGTGAGAATCAATTCCAGATAAGAAGTTGGTGTTACATAGTTGTGTCTTCGCAACGTACTGTAGTAGCTGATGGAAAGCTCTCTCACACTTTCTTGGAAATACTTGCACATTGACACAACCCTAGAGAAAATTTATCCACGTTATCATGTAAATAGTCTGTCATTATACTAATTGTGAGGAAACTACTCTTAAGCCTACGAAATTATATGAGTGTTAGACACAATTGTTTCTCCACCATTACCAAAATATTTTGGATCAAATCCTCCTTTGACAGAATGGCCTGATTTTCCGAAACAGCAGACACGTGTAGCTAGACATCTTTGACTCCCACTGAAGTCAAAGAGTTGGCTTAGCTTGGCCCATTTACAAGGACAGTTGGCCCATTTACAAGGACAGTTTGCTGATTATGTATGTTTGATAAAGGGGAGGTAACCCTCTGCTTCACACATTTCTTGAGAGAGAAACTCATACCCTTTTCTAATGTCATCTTCGAGTTCAACATCCTCTAAAAACTTGTTAGCAACCATTTCCAAAGCATCGGTAGGCCAGGTTTGGAACCAATCAATGGTGCAGCAGTTTATCAGTGAAGGGAACATCCGTAATCGATTCCTGAACGCATTTCCAATAGGGCTCATTGCTAGGAAAAAAAAAAAAAAACATAATTGTTACCTAAGTTTGGTTGCAATACAAGGCAGGAAGCAATAGGAAGCAATAAAAATTACCCTAAGAAAGAATACACTATACAGACCTAAGACAATATGCAAATTTTTCTTCACCCTTTCAATAAAGAAATTGTACATAGCAAGGGGAGTGGCTTCAATTTTCCTGTTCTCTGTCCTTGCTGCACCTTGCATTTTCTCTACAATTTCAGCTTTCTCATCAGCTGCAAAGATATTAGGCACATCACCAGTATTTAAAAGCATGTTGATATCTTCTACAAATGCTTCATCCTTTATTTGATTATCACAGAACAAAAAGGACACATTGTTGTTAGCAACACCAGCTTTCAGCAGGACTCGTTTAATATCCTCTTTCCATTCATTTATTCCATAGGATTTTGTAATTTCAATTTGAAAGAGCTCAAAGGTATTCATGTAGGTGGCCAGCTTGGTAGCACTTTGTCGACCACTCCCACCAATTCCCACCAGCAACAGATGCCCATTGTCCTGCTTCAGTACCCTGCATATCCTTGAGATATGCTCAATAGCAAATTTGAACATGACCAAGGACATTGGTGCTTTGCTGACATTGTTGTACTCCTCAAGGTAGTATTCCATCACGGCTGTCAGTTGCTTTAAGTTTGTGATTTCATCATACACTTTTACATTACTGTCCGGCTTCAAATAGTCTCCAAAGAACAGGCTGCGAATATTATCGTCAGAGATCTTGCCGGTAGGCGAGAGATGACTCAGTACCTACAGAAAAGGCAAGAATCAACAGATAATTCAGACTATTATAGAATTATTTTCCTTAAAGTAATAGCCATCCTCATCCACCTAGTAATGATACTGTAGGAAGCACTCTTTTACAGCTGTTCTAGTTATTACCTTTGTCTAAAATAAAACAAAACCAAAAACACCTAAATGGTGTAATATACTGTAGGCTGACATGCAGGTTTCCACCTGTGCATATCTTGCAGAGCGATTTTGCTGTCAAATATAGGACAAGCTCCCAAAAGGCTTCTCACAAAGTACCCACTACTCCCATGGGCTCTTTCAAACGCTAAATTAAGCAAGAGCACAGATAAATATTGTGTAAGATACTTATTCCAGATAGTCCTCTGTATCTGCGCAGAATCTTTCTGAAGTCATGAGTCATTCCTAAACGGAGTAATTTGTACCAACTTGCCTAAGAATATGTACACTACATAATACAAATAGAAGCTCATCTGAACTTTGTAAATGCACTGATGGAAATCATTCAAAATGTGTCCAATGCTAACGCAATCTCAGACATCTAAATATTTCTGGAAACGTGTCAGTCTCGTTCTTGGGCCTAGCGCGTTACCCCAAAATACCTTATCAATGCTCTGCTTGAAGCTACTTGATGTTGTCTCTTTTACCATCTGAAAGAATACTTCCCTGTCCTCCTTATCAACCAAGCGATCATAGAAAACTCGGTAAACCTCATGAATCCAAAGTCTGATCAGCTTATCTCCATCCTGAAAAGGTAGACACAAGAAAATGGGTAAATATAGCTCAGGCAGAATTTGTTTGAAAACAAAACGATGGAAATGTCCATCTGGACCCAGCTATATCTTGTACTAAACTCAGTAAGAACCTTTCAGCTTCAAGCCATCCAGCACATGGCTCAGCATCTGCTAACCTAATTGCCTAATAAGCAGCCAGTTAATAACCATCTTATCTAACCCTAACAACCTTCTTATCTTTCCTACCAATACGATCTGGGACGGTTATGTTAAAGCATTTTTCTCTACTGTATCAACCTTCCCCCAACATAAAATAAAGGATAAGCCTTTCTATGGGATGGCTCACAGGCTGTAATCCTAGCCTTGCTCAAACTTGGCTGCTGTCTAAGATGCCCCCTGAATAGCTTGTAGCCACTTAGTTCTGTTTCTGCACCGGAAACACTCCCCCTGATAGAAGTAAATCTTTTAATATTTCTCTAAACTGTCATTTTAGTGTAAAAAGATGAAAAAAATAAAAGGATGAACGTCATATACATCCAGCACTATTTATTTCTGGTGTGTGATGACCACTAAAAGCCTTTCTGGGCTGCATCATTCAGTCTTCTTCACTGATTCCCATTCGTAAAAGAGAGAAAATAAATCTTTTTCTCACATTTGTTTCTTTTGTATATTTAGTTTTCAAGTACAAGTAAACAATATTAATGAAAATGACAGGTGTCTACTTCAGTCAGAGACAGACAAAAAGTACATAGCACGGTATTCAAGAGCTATTGTGATTTTTATAACATGTAAATATCCTGAAATCTTAGTTCATGTATTTTATGAGGTGTTTGTTTACTAATATTACATCAATAATTTTAATTTGTCCATTGCTCTTTCTTACAGGAATGTAATTAAAAAGGAGCTTACTTGCAAGTGAGTGTGTGGACAGAGCAGCACTCCTTTAATAACCCGGGAAAAATCACGTAGATTAAAGACATAATGGGATTTGGAAGGAGTTGGGAGAAAATTCTCAACTGCCATTTTATAAATTGCCATTGTAGCATAGACCATCATCTTACCTAGCCTTCACAGGGAAAAAGAGACACAATTATATGAGATCTGCAGACAAATTACAAGAGAAAATACAACAAAGGTGTTACTGGAAACGTATCATATTACCTTAGAAACACAGACTCAAAGCCTTTGCTAAAGTGCCAGTCAGCAATTGCAGTAAAAATCTTGAGTAATATGTCATCATCAAAAGAACGTATAGATACAATATTCAAGTGTCGTGTGAAGCGTCCTATAATATACAGAAAAAGATGCAGAAAAATCTAGGAATGTCCAAGCTTTTTTCCACCCCACAGTCAGCATTTGTCTAGGACTGACTCTCACAAGAGGTAGACTCAAACAACGCTTGACTCAGGATCCAGCTCCAAGATTTTGTTGCTGGCAAATTTCTGCACCAGCAGTAAAACAAAAGGCATATAAACTGGTTCATATTTTGTGTATTTCTCTTAGAAGAACTTCTGTTTTAATATGGAAGACGTGAATCTCCATTACGTTAAGACGATTACTACACAGATTTAAATTTCAGTTCACGTTAGCCCAGTTGGTCATGATTTGGCATAGTAAAACTTCACAAAAGAACTACCTTGTTCTCAGGTTCAATTTAAAAATTCAGTCTATACACTAGTAAATTTTACAATTTTAGCTGTATCAGAATAGTTATTGTAATAAAGTCTCCTCAAAGCACAGTTATAGAGTGTTTATAGAAAGCAAAATAAGTTATACTGGCATAAAGTGCCTTATAACAGCATAGCTGTTACTAAATTAGTGCTTTTATTGACATTAACTTTTTCATTAAAAAGTATCACCTCCCTTATGCTGATGTGATAGGAATAAAGGACTTGCAGGGAACAAGCTACCGCTGTTGTAAGTACAGCCAGCCTATCTTAGCAGTAGGAGATCCAATTTCAGATGAGAATTTACATGGCAACCAGACAGACCTAGCAAGAAAATGTGTTCTCTTCCCTTTCCAAAGGACAGACAGTGGAAAAAGCGTCCAATTTCTCAAAGGTTACTACTGTTTTCATCATTTGTTTCTAATTTGATTAAACTCATCCTAAAGAAAGGTACGGATTTGAACATGAACATATAGACGACTTCTCTTTGGAGTGACCCAGATAACGAACATATCTGTAGGTTTACAAGTGACAGATAAAGGTAGAATTTGTCAGCAGCAAAACCAAACCGTCCTCTTAACTTCAGTCACTTAGATAACTACAAGCACTCATGATGTATTTTTCTCTCATGCTTATATAGATTGCACGATACTTTACAGATTTCCTACCTGTAATATCATTCCTGCCTCCCCCAGGTGGGCCCATGGCTGAAACAAGCAGGACATCTATGATATTAATCTTGGATGTATCTTTCTTGTCATACCAGTGACCATGATCAATCCATTGTCTGAGAAGTTCAATAGGCGGCTGGGCTCCATACACTTCCTTTGCAGGCATGTTTAGGTCATCTACAGAGGACAGAGGTATTGAGGAAAAAACCTTCAGTGGTTAGGAACCATATCTTATAAATCTACGAAGAAAAAACAACTCAACTAGAGGTTGTTACTTTCTCTTCCCAATAAATTAACCAGAATCAAATGACATTACACTTTGCAGGCAGACTCAGTCACAGGTGATGGTTTAACTTCGTCTGGCTGGTAATTTTTTGTTTTATTTTTATTTCAGGTCACATTGAGACACATTTAAAATGAGTCAATGAACTATTCTGAACACAAGCATCACTTAATCAAATAGCAACCTTTCAGCAGGGGGCAGTGCTAATCCCTCCCTGGACATCCTAAAAAACCAAAAAGCACTGAGGCAACCAGCAATTACCCATCTCTGTGAACCGCTTCCTTTGCCTAAAGCCAGAATTTAAATGATAAAAAAAAATGAAAAAAAAAGTCTTACCCACAAATAATATAGCTTTTTTTCCCACAGGAGGCCCAAATAATCCTTTTCTTCTTCTGTCCAGCTTAGACATAATAATATCCTGGGTTTGGGTAGCAGATGTTCTTGCAGAGAAGTTGATGAAGCTTGGGATGTATTTCTCCTTTGGAAGTTGTAGCAAAAAACTGTTTGTGATAGCTGATTTTCCAGTGCCAGTGGGACCCACAAAAAGCAAAGGGACATTATGCTCCACATATGTTTTAAGAAAAAACATTTGTCTGGCAGTTTCCATTGTCGGAATGATTAGATCAGACACCTGTTACACATGGAAGTAAACCAGTACATGAAAAATCAAACATCCAATACCATAATCAACACAAACATTTGCAAGCCTGTAGAACAAATCTGAAATTCATTTCTCTGTGAAAACCTAGGTTATAACAAGGTTCTGACAGATACTACAGATGGTACTGTTTTTTGTTGAATGTTTATACGGTAGCTAACACAACGGACATTTGTCTATATTATGGCTCACAGACCCTACATAAAAACCACAGGGAGAACTGCAGGGTTAAGCATGACTTAATTCTGTCTCCCTTCTGTGCAAAGGGAAAGTACAGTGCTATAGAAATTTCTTTCTCTTCCACATATCACTAGTAGGGCAGCTGTGCACCAGAAAAGATTTTTGACAACAGAATAAAATGTAATCTGAACATCTCTCATGTACTTAATGGGCAAGACAGTTTTACCTACAATGGAATGAAAAACTGAACAAACATTAATTAAATTATCGTGAAATGACATGTGCAGGACAGGTACTTTATACAGAACTCTGTTGTGTTACAGTTTCCTCGAGTTCAAAGCTGCCATAAAATGCAAGTGCCTCCATTTGAAAATGGAAGGGATTTGGGACTTCTTAGTATCATTCTCCCTATCCCAAAGCAGTAATAAGTCTGTTTGCCTGGTTTATCTGATTAACTGATCTCATACTACCACAGTATCAACCACAGAAACAAAGAACAAATACACAGAAAATTAAGGTTTTAATTTTTTCCTACCATGATTTCCACAACACCAAATGCTATTACAGGGACAAAAGCAAAACCAAACACTTGATTCACCAGTCAGCCTCAGGACTCCACATTCACCTGCAGTGATGAGCTTTAAAATATCGATGGTACCAGAACCAAAATTTAAGGGTGAAAAGGTGCCTACACAGGTTAACGGAAGGTTGCAGATCAAACATTAAAGAGCCTAATATAATGCAATCAGAGCTAGCAACGGCTGCGCACGTATACCTCTAAATCAAATCATTTTTGTCAAATGATTACTATCTATAACGAAACTTATCAGTGTGAACCTTAGCCGCTGGAGAGATAACTTGCTCTTCTTTTGTGATGTAATCAGTCCACATGTTCCACTGCCCACTGCCATACTTGTAAAAATAAAAGTCAAAAACACTCCCTGTTAATTGAAAAACAGAATATAGAAAAATTCACTGATTAAAGAACAGAAATAAACTCCTTTCATTTTAGTGTGCAAAGTTCTGAAATTTTACCCCGTTCTTTTTGTTATCCCTCGTTTAGCAATAACTCCAATACAAGACGTTTTGGCTCTTCACACAGTCACCTTCGTGAGATAATGAAGGCCTCCTAGCACAAGAGACCTTCCCCCACCCACTGCTGTTATCATTAGGAAATTATTTTAGGGCTGACTCAGCCACACTGTTTGAGTGCAGTCTGAGGCATATGCTACTCCTGGTTAGAACAGCAGGGAAAAGGCACTGAACTGTGCAGCCCAAGGCTGGCCACATGATAGCTCTGCTGCAGAGTTAACATCTGCCAGGCATCTCTTACAGTGCTTCTTGCTTTATAAAGCACCAAGCAAGTACAGTTACGAAGAAGCACCTTTTTCTGGGAAGATATTGTTTTTAGTGAGCTTCACACTTCTGGGGCGTGGGTTTCCATCATCCGTTCCCATCAGCAAGTTGCGGTAAAACAAATCAAATTTTTTTCTGCTGTCTGCATCGATGGTCCCGCCAACTGTCCAAACCAAAGCAAAAAGGAAAAGTCCCTGCAGCCACAAGAAGATCTGTTGACTAGACATGCTTTCCTCCTCCTCTTCCCTGGACTTCTTTATTTCATCTAAAACACATATTTTGATTTTTAGTTGAATGCCATTAATAAGCATAAATCCCAATTCAAAATGCATTTGGCAAAAGTATTCTGAGATAGAGCATTTTCTTCAGTGAAACAAAGCCAATCTACATAGAGTGATGATCTTGTATTTGCCAGATGTGTAAAATACTGTCTTCAAATAAAAACAAATGAGAGGGAAAATTATTTTATTTATTATCCTGTATTTCTAATTCTGACGTTAGCAAACAGCAAGCAAAACCTATGCAATACACTCAGAAGATCACGTTCCATTTCGTAACGACACTGATGTCCAAACGTGACAGCTCTGTATGCTAATCAAAGTGCTATTGTTGATGCTAATCAGTGAGAAAGGAATTGTATCTTATGATTTCAACCAGTAAAGGAATTTCTTTGGTACTTCCTTACATCTGATGACCTGCATCTTGTTACGAGACACATAAGGAAAAAAAGAAAAATTGAAATAAAAAGAATAAGGCTTAGCGTACTTACCAAGCAGACAACTATAGAGTTTCATCATGCTGTAAGTCAGATGAATAGAGGACGTTTGGACTATGACTTTGCAATGAAGGTGAATAAAGTCTAAACAGGGCTGGACTAGCCACATAAACATGTCATTGACCTGCCAGGAAAAAAGAAATCGCTTTAAAACAACGCAGCAGTTGCTGTATGTTCCATTGCCACATGATTCTCTCTCAATAAAACATAAGGCATCAGAAATTCTCCCTAACTTGACAGAGAAGATCAGGAAAGGACCTGCCTGAGACAGTAAAGAAGCAATCACAAAGCCACAGCATCATTATCTGACGGTGAAAATAAGTGGCTTCTGCCACAAAGAGGTTTTCACCAGGAATTTTGTTACCCACTTACTAATCCAGACAGCAGAGCGCTGCCTCTGCCTAGGGAGACTGCTGCTCTGCTCGGGCAACAAGAAAATTATTCCAATGGAAACAAAGACAAAGGCTTCTTCATCCCAGAAGGACCAGCCTCTACTGAGGACCCAGCATAGACAATGCATTGCAGCAGGAGTTCCAGACATCAGCCTGGTACCTGTGGGAGCTCCACAGCATGCAGGGGAGTAATGACCAAGGCTGACGGTATCTGCTCCATGGACGAGTGGGAGAACAGGAGGGGAATCATAACCCAGCCTCTTCCCGAGGACCGCTACTCAAGGAGAAGTACTGAAGAGTCAAGTTATTTGCTGGTTAAGAAATAATTATTTTGCTTTGATGAAGAAAGAAGACTGCTCCAATAAAGAGCTCTTCTACTGTTCATACTTCTTTTGAATTTGGTCCCAATTTCCTGCAAAAACTCAAAGGGGGTCTGTCAGATCACAGCAATCAAAGCTTTCTCCAGCTCTAATCCTACTGTGAACTGATTTTTCTGACTCTTTTACTGGATTTTAAATGCCCAGTGAGAATTTTACTTTTGATAAGACTAAAAGCTGATTCCCTCCAATATGTGCTTTTGTTTGTATCTACCCTGAAGATATAATATAATACACAACACAAAGAGCTCTCATCCGTGCAAGCAATCCAACTCACGAAGGACTATTTAGCAAAGATTACTGAGGTGAATAAGGCTTTTCAGATTAAGTTCTTAATGATAATAATATTATTATAAGCATTTCTCAGGCTATGCTCTAAATGTCTCAAACAGAAGGATGAGTTCAAAACATTGCTAGTCTTCTAATGTTTCCCACGTTGTCTTTCTAGTACCTGTGGCCTGTAGCAACATCTGACATCCATTACTACAAACTAATTTACAAAAGCCTCTAGGAGGCTTAGAAGCTCCTAAATCATTAAAGTACTTCAACATTTTGATCCTGCATTCCTGCTTTCAAGTCAGCAGTGCAAGCAAGCTGTGCACATCACCTTAAGGTAAGTCTTCCAAGTGAGACCTATGCCTAAAAATTAGGGTTCGCACCAGCTCTCGGTGTTCCGCCTGCAGGTTTGGAGGCAGCGTATCCATGTAGGAATCCTTCAGCGGCTTCCAGCCTAACTGCTGCGGATCCATATAGATCATACCACACCTGGGAAGAACAAACAACTGTGGTACAAGAACAGATGCTCAAGGTGGGATAGTTCAAGCTTGAGTGCTTTCATACTACCTGCTGACAGTTGCTGGAGATGCCTCCTCTAAGTCTGCTGGCTCAAAGATTAAACTCATTTTTGAATTCATCTGAATTATTTCACCACTCATTAAGCACAGCTAGAAGGAAAGCATCACACAAACATGATTTAGTCATGTCACTGCTGATCACTCAGTGAAAGCAATGCTTGTCATAAAATCACTGAACATCCTACTTAGTGTCACTTCTCATTCACTCATTCATGTTCTCATAGCATGTGATATTTTCTGACCTTGTCTCAACTTTTCTATCTGTTGTTGTAATGGCTGGCAGAGACAGAGAATAATCCTAAATCTTTAGCAAAAGCAGTAATGACCTGCAGCTTTTTTAGTTAATTTATTCACTGAGTAATTTAAGCAAGTTCAGTTTTCAGTTACGGAACTGAATTTATGTATTTCAGTTTTCTAAAAGGGTCAACAAACAAGCCACAGTAAATAACCTTAGTTCAATAAAGTAGGAGCAAGACAAAGCTTCTAAGCATAAGTAATAGCCAAACAACCTCTACTAGACCAAGTGATATAACTGCAGAAAAAAAGTCATGCCTTCAAGCACAGAAAGCTTTTCTCGAGGCTCACACCTCAGCTTCTTTATACCCCTAGACCATCATGGTCACAATATTACTACTACTAAAATAAAGTCCAAGTATCAGGTAACTGGCAAAAATTAGGCTACCTTTTTATTGTCATCCAGCACAGTGTTCATGTTCTCTATCCAAACTGCATCCACTGGGCCATCAAATATAATCCACTTCCGATCATCTGTGGTGGAAGAAGCTTGTTCCCTGAAGGCATTTGCAAGAACTCCATCTGTCCACTCATGGCTTACAGGATCAAAATTGCCATACAATTGTCCCATAGAAATTGCTTTGGGATTAATAATTTTATATTCAACAGCAAATTCTTCCATGGATTTTGCTGTGTAAGAAGAAAATAGGGTAGCTTGAAAAAGCTGATAGGAATGTTTCTACTCTGTACTTCATTTGTTGAATGAAACTAACCTGAGAGGATCACACTTTAGTCGCCAAAGGCAAAAAAGACTGGACATTTGGAAGCTAGACAGCAGTAAATAACAACTTCCTTTACTTGTTCAAGGACAGTGCAAAGTGCTATGAGCAAAAGCACTTGAGAAAAGAAAGAGCACAGAGCAGAAGAGATTTTATTCATTTATGAGATCTACCTACAATCTCCCCAACAGTAGATCTCTTGAGTGAAGTGTCATTATCTTTATTTAGTCACTTTTCAGAAAGGTCCCACACTTAAAATGCTATTATTTGATGAGAACATACAACAACAGTGGAGCTAGTTTTGCAAGAGTATAATGCACCAATACAATGCTTAACAAAATCCATAAAAGCATTAAATGTATTAGTGAGTTTTCTGTATCAGTTTAAGACAAAAATAATTCAATGAATAGAAATTTTCCAGTAGAGAAAGCAGAATATACCAGAATTAACAACCTGGGCATAGCTCTGCAAAGAACATTAGTCATTCATTTAAGGAGGAGTTTGTTACCTGCACACAAATCACCAAGAGCTCCAGCTAGCACTTTGTATGCACAGGTCTTCCCACCCAAAGGATCTCCAACAATCATGAAACCATGGCGCACCAACATCATTTCATATACCTGTATCAGTGAGAAGAGACTGATTCTTTAACAGAGCACAGAAGTAAGCATAACGTGTATGAAACTACAGGCATCTTTCTTGCACTCAGAGGCACCAGGACAAAATATCAGCCAAACACCTGCACCACATTAAGGCTGGCTGAAGTATTGACCCAAATTAGAGGGCAGTCATACTACTATGACAATTCATGCTGCTGTAATTTAAGTCTTTGCCCTCACTTGGCCTCTCTTTCTCCTTGCTACAGACCAACCCTCAACTGTAATAGAGCTAACGTTCAGGAGGTGAGTACACTCACCAGCCACTGCTGTTCGCAGCCCAATGTACAAGCATAAACTGAAAGTAATGGTTATCAGTGAAGCTAATGCACAGGGACATGAACTACAGTTCTGAGCATCTGATGTAAACGCAGTCCCACTGAGGTTCTTGGACTGCAAGGCTGGCAACTTCTTCAGTTTCACCATCAGAGGTTGCCAGAACTCGTGTCAAAGCCTTCAAATTGAACATTTTATACTTTCCTCAACCTCAGTGTGGAATTTTTTTAATTTCGTTCAATCTTACGCAAGAAAAAAGTACCAGTCAAACAACAAATAACTTTTCTCCCCCAATCAACCTGAATAAATCCATGCAAACCCCTAAGAAGATATTCTTTATTCTACATTAAGGCTGATATTTTCTGATTTAGCTTAAATTCCTAACCAGTTCATACTACCCTGTTTAAAGGAAAGTAAAGCATGGGTTATAAAGCACTAGGCTGTGTTACTCATAAGAATAAAAAGTTAATCATCCTTTAAAGGTCACCAATACTAGCAACTGGAAGGCAAAGGGGATACAGTGAAGGACAAGCGAGGGCCAGAAATGCCACCCCTTTCAAGACTTCTCAAGGAGACTGTGAGCAGAACCAGGAACAGAGCCTGACCCAGTCTGGAATTCTATTCATTAGGCTACTCAGCCTCATCTGTTAAGAGATTCGGTTTAATTTCTATCTTGAATCATAAGACCTAAGATGTGGCTGCACAGATTAACTCCTTTACAGACTGGCTGAATTCAGAAATCAGTGCGATCAAAGTGGGCTTTTACTCCATGATTTCTTCTCAGTAAAGACAAGCTGTTTGCAACGTCCTATGAATCGTTCATTTAAGCTATTAAACTATTCATTCATGACATACTTAGACAGGCAATGAAGAATGTTTCTTGAACATCTGTTCATACCTTTTTTTTTCCCTCCTCAAAAGTAAGCATGTGAAAACAAACCTGAATAATTTTTCCAATGAACCACGGAACTGGTTGAAGGTCCATCTTTTTTATATTTTCATTTAACGCCTGGACAAACAGCTCGTAGTCTGGTGTAGGAAGAACCACTCCAGGAAACAGGTCAGATATAATACCCTGTTAAGGAAAGATGGACGAGAACACTATTTAAACACAGTGCACAGAAGGGAGAACTCCAAAAGCATAAAAATCTACAAGGAAAACAATACTCATACAGGTAATAGGAGCTGAAGAGGAAATGTCTTCTGAAGGACTAACTTAACTGCCAGGCATAAGCTATAGCCATGAAAGCGGATCTTTGCTGAGAAAGAATTCTACTGTTGTGCTTTTAAATGACTTGCTGATATCCTCCACCAGGTAGGGCTAAACGTATTCTGTTCTGCATGAGAGAGAAACCGGTACCTGTGTTTTTCATACATACACTAATACTGAAAAAGGAAGCTTAACCTTCTGCAATTTTGCCCTAAAATGTACTATGGAAAAGGATGAGAAATGGCTGGAAGAATTTAAATTATTAAATAGAAGGGTACGTGCTCTGCTTTTTTCAGAGCAGTGGCTCTGCATGCGCTTGTACCCTAGTTTTTTGGTCTTTAAATTAATATTGATTGCTCTGTAGTTTAATATATTCATTACTTTCTGCAACAGCAGCACAGAGGCAGAAACTTCACTGTTTTCATTCTGACTTCAAATTTCTAATTGATATAATGTAAGCTGTCCACATCTCTTTTGCAGTACAAAGCTAGAATGCAAACTGCAAAGAATGGTTTCCACTGATGAAATAGAAATGACATGTTAGCAAAATATCTTACATGACATTTTACAGACCATCTCAAAAGCCACCACTAAAAGTTGTTTTTCAAAACAATACTAACTGAACCAAAGAGTACCCTCAGCTGGATCAGCGGAATGAAAAAACTGTACACTAATAGGGCAACATTTGAATCAAACTATTCTAAATGAAGATCACGACCTGCTTCTGTAGATTCCTACAAAAACATTCAAAAGAATCCTTGGCAAAATGCCACACACCTCATCATCGCAGAACTCGAACACATCCACCTGATAGCTTACCTGAAACAATGGTACATCCTGAGCCAAGAATTTGGCCAAGTTAACATCCAGCAAAGCCCGAAGTAACAATACACTTTCATTTTCAACTGGGTACTTCAATTTTAAGTTTCCTGCTGCTGTCAGGACCGATTTAACAGCACGCATTCCATAATCATAGTGATGCTGAGATGACAGCTGCTCCGAGCACAAACGATAAGTGGCAACAATTTTTTGAGCAAGACTATGGATATTAAAAAAAAAAATCACATTTAGAATGAAAATATCTCACCAAGCAAAAAAAAAAACCTTGAGAACCTGTATGCACAATGTCACTGTAGTGACTATCAGGTATGTCAGCTGACAAGATGGCCCAAAATGCCTAGGAAGTAAAAGTATAGATCGTGACGTGCCAGAGAACCTGTGTGCAATTCAGGAGTTCTGTTTGATATTATGATACATTTTCCAAAGAGTTTGGTGTAGAGGTACATATCTGTCAAAATGAGGTGGTAAATGAGGATTAATGATAAAGCAGGAGATTAAAAAGTATTTACTGGGGAAACAGAACAGGGAAAGCCTCCTGGAATCATATGCCTTAAACATATATATAGTTATGCAGCCCTTGTAGAGGAATGTGAGCTATTTCAGACTCAATCAGCGTGGAAAATTCAGTGTGTCTTACCTCCGAGAATCCAAAAATCCCATCGAATAAAGTGAAATTTCTCCAATCAAAGCATAATCTGGAACCATCATAGCAACTGTTCGGAACAATGCCTGTAACAAACAAATAAGAGATCAGCTTAGACTATGGAATATGGTAATAACTTGTGCTCGTTTTGTGAGAATAGCAGTTCTCCATAAATTCACAAACATCTATACTCTGCATTCCATTTTCATGACTTTAGGAATCATCTGAAATCAATGGGACTGAATTATAATTGTTACTAGAACTGTGACCTTATCGAGAGGTCTGCACTAAGCATTGTGGGTACAAATATTAAGAAAGAGTCATAATCTTAAAGAACTGTTACTACACAAAAAGGGAGGTGTTATTCATTCCACTTTTATAGTGGATAAACTACCACATAGAGTGATTGATGACTTGATTAAGGTCATGCAAAAAATCAGTGGATAAGCTAGGAGAGAAAACTAGGACCATATCAGGCTTCCTGGAGCACACCAGCAACAAGAAATCAGGATTCCAGATTTACCTTTAGATTATCAGGTAGCTCTGCCCGTCCAGCATACCCAGGATTCATAGTGATAAACACAGCACAGGTTGGATTAAGAGAGATCTCTGTGCCTTCAAAGATGAATGTTTTGAGTTTGCGAATAATAGCTTGCTGTATACTAAGTATTTGTTGTGCGACTACAGATAATACTTCAACCTAATATAAACAGAACAGATTGCAAAACATAAGACAGCTGGAGACAATATAAAATGCTTTTATTTATATATTTTGATGGCTGTATACTGAATTCCCCCAAGTAAAAAAACATCTGGTGTAAGACCCTGTCTGATAACTTAGCCTAAGTATTAGGTGTCCATTGAAGCAAACCTCTGAAAGCTAGTGCCCCCCGTTGTCTATTCAACCAATGCAGAGAAGTCAACAGAGGCTTCTGAAAGCCTCCAGAGGGAAAAAACATCTGCCTGAATGTAGACATCTAAGCTAGGTGGACAGCAACTCCCTCTGGAGGCCTCCAAAGGCACTTCCTCTCACCTCTGACTACATAAAGAATTGAGGCTCTTCAGAAAGACTGATTCACTCAGTGTCCAAAATTGAGGGGCAAAGTAAAGACCAGGCAAGGCAGGCCAGAGCCAATCCTCAGTGCCTCAGAGTATCAGGATAACAGAATATTGGAAACGGAGAACACTGACACTTGAGTTCATTAAAAACAGGCTACAGCAGATAAACGTGATGGGAAAATGCATGCGTTAAGGAGACTAAAATATAAAAAATAGATATAAGACCTAATGCAATTCCCAAATGTATTAGTATTGTCTTAAATCTAATTCAATCAAAATAACAATGAAACTTATCCAAAGTCATTAGTGACCAAATTAAAAAAAAAAATAATAAGACAAAGTTGGGATTAGACTGTGTCTGGTTACATAGCTAGTTAACCAGGTCACTCAGTCAGTGACACTCAGCTAGCCATCACAGGAGTCACCTCACTGGGGTTTGCCTGTCTTGTGCGAGAAATGGACAAATGCAGCCCCATAGCTGCATCATGGGAAAGGAAGAGAAGGACGATTCTTTCCCAACAAAAACCTGGGGTATCTTATTACTTCCAAGACAAGGGAGCTATGAGTGCCCACATACGAGAGAAGAAAAGTCTTAGAAATTGTATAGTGACAATTTTTTCACCTAAAATAACCTGAATCCCACATTTCTGCAAAAAAATAGATACAGGCATGAGCTCCTACAGCAGACAGCTATATATTTACTTCTGTGCCCGTGATTATTAAAATAAAGAGGCTCCACTACAAGCTAATGCAGAAAACTGGCAATAATGCTGTCATGTCCAAATCTAAAACTATTCCTGCATCTTAAATTAAAGCTTTGTCATTTTATCTTTCTCAGTTAAAAAGTTACCTCAATTCTGTTGAACTCATCAAAGCAGGACCATGCACCAGACTGTGCCAGCCCCTTGAAGAACTTGCCCATTGCCTTGTAATCAAGACCATCCGAGCAATTAAAGACCACGCACTATAACCAAAACATGCAGAGAACATCTCTCAGTATTAACACAAAATTCACAATACAAAATTCTTAGCATCTAGAATGGGAATAATTCCGCTAATTTTGGATGACAGCAGTAGTATAGACATAGCTGTGAGCTATGAACTGTGAGATCCCTACTACGTCTGTGAACAGAGAATAGGTAAATAGCAGTGCTTTCTTAGGAATAGCACTTCCAGAAATATCCACATCTCCAAATACAAACAATCCAAAGAAAAAAATGTCTTTATTTTGGTACCTGCTTAGCTAGAGCTTTCGCTAGATCTTTTGTTGTTTCTGTTTTGCCAGTCCCAGCAGGTCCTTCTGGAGCACCACCAAGATTTAGTCTCAAGGCACCCATTAATGTCCTACATAAACAATAACATATGCATCAGAAGTGCAGAGTCTCTAATGGTAGATTGTTTATGAAGGGATGGTCCAGGATGAGCCTATGTATGTTTCACTGGTAATGCCTTACTTGTCTCCCAATGACTTCACATCTTGCCCCATGGGATCAGTATTTTCTCTTAACTGACTTCCAGATGTGGAAGCTCCCATTTATCTGCTTAGCCTACAAGGTACCTCAAGAATTCTCAATACATGCATTAGCATCTATCTCCTCAACTGCTCAAACACATAGTGCCACAGGACAGACAGCGGAGTTTGCACGCTTCCATCAAGTGGCTCTCCTCATGACAAGAACTTGAAGCTGGCTTTCCAAATGAAGCCAATCTTCAGAAAGGGCTGAGAAAGCACAGATGATGTTCCCATAAATCTGAGAATTACCTTGCTCTCTGAGTGACTGCCATACTAAAAACACACTCCCCATTAAAGAGTGGAGCCATGTAACAGATTCCTGAGTCTACAAGAGCCTCATTTAAAGCTTTTGCCCCAGAAAGTGATTGCCAAGTTCTGTTGAAGGGAGTCTGCTTGCTCATCTCTTGCACTGAAGCTGCATCTAGCACAGATGAACCCACAGTTTTACTAGCTAACACTAATGACAAAGACCCCCTGTTTACAGCTAAGCAACCAGCTATGGCTCTTTTGACACCATTGTGAACGCCACAGCCTACAGCAGAAGAGGAAACCTTTGCCAGCACAGGAAATGAGAACACACAGGTTGTATGTGATGGTGAGTTCACAGCTGCTTAGCACTGAAGCAAAACACCATATACTTGCCTAAAATTACCTGGTGAGATGAGGCATGCTAGAAGTGAAATATCAGATCCCCTTAGGAGATGAAGTGGAACTGGAAGCTAACTGCAGTTGGAAGCTAACTGCAGTCAAACATCTGTGAATGGCTCTATAACTACCTCACTTATTTTACAGGCAGGCTTACCCTATCTGTAGGTCTATCTCAAATATATTATGGGGTTATATATATGTAGCCTGGCAGCTCATGACAATGCAAGTGTAAAGAACCGTATAGTAGCTCCGTGTGTGTGTGTGTGTGTGTATATATGCGTGCGTGTACACACACACACACACACACACACGCACAAGCTGCCAGGCTTTTTCAGAAGCACATTTTTGGATACTACAGAGACTGTAACTCTATTAGCATAGGAATACATACATTGTAAATATTATTCCATATTTGAGCAAAGAAGATGTACAAGATTTGTCTCCAAAACTTACAGGAAGATGTTAGGTGCTGAGGTTCCTCCTATTATTAACTGTAACAATTGAAATTAAACATAGATCAATCCAAAAATGAAAACATTATTCACAGACAACATGGCTTTACCTATAACATCGATCTGTCAGTGGGGTTATAACCAGGCGTAAAGAATTGCCCAGATACTCATATCCATATTTGGCTTCTGTTGTAATCATTCGCACCATTACATTCCTATCTTCCCAGTAATATCTCAGCTGAGAAATCCACTGGAAGTCATTAAGGTCTGTGATTTTGTCTTCAGCCAATTTTGCAACCACATCACGAGCTGCAGAATAAGAGAGAGCTTATTAAAAGATCCAAACCCATCTACTGCTCTAAATTTTAGTTTACTCAAAACAATGTTTAAGTAAAAAAAAAAAATTTACTTACAACTAAATATAAGCAAATCAACACTTAGAGCAGTAGGCTGGCTTTCATTTCAGAATGAAAGATGTATCTGTTTTGTTTAGGGAATCATCCTAATTTGATCTAGATTCCAGTGCTTATTGTAAGTAGATGGGAGAGAGCTGTGCAGGGCTAAGCAATCTCCATCAGCCCAACAAGGCTGTGCAATCACTCTGTAAAGGCTATTTAAAGCTAGGGGCTGAAGGAGGCTACATAGGATATTTGCTTCCCACTACTCCAGGAAAAAAAAAAAAAAAACAGTGCTTCAGTTAAATGCTTGGTAGAGTGCAAAATCCCTTCTATGGTCAAATTCTGCCCTGACATATAGGCCAGGAAAGGCCAAGAAAGTTTAGGCAGAACGCAAGGCAAGTTCTGTTTAGGACAGAACGTGACTCTAAACACACAGTGTGAGATTCTCAGCTGCTACAGAGTAGCATGGTTGACCACTGAATGATGTTTAAATATTAATGTTAAAAGCTTCCTTTCTCTTCCTCTTTTCTTTATATGTTGGAACAACCCAGGAAATAAGTTTAGTGTTATGAAATATTAAACTGAGCTGAAGAGAGTTTCAATGAAGACTGCAAGCACTCATGAAGAAAAGTTCTATTCCAGTACACAACTCACAATAACATGTGGTAAAATAAAAAGTGAAATATTTTTTTTTTCACTGTCCTAGGATGATCTAGCAATGTAAGAAAAATATTTTAGAGGGACAGAATAACACTTTTTAAGGTAGAGTTTTAGACTTCCGCCTTCTTCAATTATTGCTGAAATAACTCATTTAGCAGTGTAACATTTCCCAGCTGTTGAAAAGCAGTTCTTTTCTGGAATTCTGTGTGAATATTCTCAAATGTAACCACCTCCCCACACCCAGGAATTAAAAACACAATCTCAAGATGGAAAAGAAACAAAAACAAAACTTGAAAAGCCCAACAGATAAGCAAGATGTGTACTCGCAATGTTGTATTTAATTGTAACCACAGCAATCAATGCTTAATAGGTAACCAAAATACACTTTTCAGTTGACTCATATATTGCATATGTATAACACCTGTTTAAATACCTGCAGATGTAAAACTTTCTAATACTCTAGTTGGACCAGGACTATAATTTCAGGGTCTTCAAATTACTAGTCGGAATTCTTCCCAATATCAAAACTTTGATCAGCGCAGAGAAGATGGTGAGAGGTGTCAAGGATCTTTGTTGTGTTTTCCTGATCCTTAACTACACATCTAAATTCTCTAATCCCCAGCCTCTAAGGGGCCTCCCACCAGCGCTATGTGTAGTGGGAGTCTATTCCCCCAAGGATCAAAGGTGCCATTCCCTTTCTCTACAGCAGAGGTAAAACAGCAGCTATACTGCTTCTGCTACCTTTACTCTAGTGGAGAGATTCCAAATACAAAGAGCACAGCCATCTTGCTTGCTCCTTTTGAGCAGCAGAAAGGCTGGCATAGCTAGAGAATGAAGCCTGCTCTTCCCAGTGAAGGTGTACATAGCTTCCTCCTCAGTCCTGCGGCTGGAAGGAAAAGGCAGACTGATCTAAGAAACGTTGAAACTAGGCAGCCCACAAAGGTCGCTGAAAGTTGCTCAGGCTGCAAGCCCAAATAAATAACTTAGCTGGCTCATGCGGGAGTCTAGTCTGTCTACCTCACCTTCATCTCCTGAAAACGAAAGTGAGTAATGAAATATAACCCTTTAACTCATTTTATGGCACAGTCCTTTCGCTGGAGAAAACATTCTAGCTGCCTCTTTCAAATAATTCACCAAAATAATGATAGCAGCATTGCCTCAGCTGTAACGAGAGTACCGGCAACTGCACATTTACCATGTACATCAATGACAGTAAGCGCCCCAAGAGTTAGCCGGGCTCCACTGGACAGCTTTCCTCTCACTAACTCAACGATGTCTCCAATTTGCAGATTGCTCTTCTCCAGGAAATCCTGTTACAGAAACAGGACACAGGCATTAATGTAATGCTGCAGCTAACAGTTCCTACCTCCCATGGCTGCAGTCATTATAGCCAGCCTTCTGCAAAACATAGCAACGGAACTCCTGGCACTATACAAACATTTAAGATTCTCTTTCATATATTGCCATTTTATTTTACTATGAACACTGCAAAAAGCTTTATGGTCTGAAAGAGAGGGAAGTAGAAGCCTTTTATTTCTCCCTAATAGAAATGACAACATTCCGTACCAGGAGATGTGCAGATTGTCTCTGTTGAGTAAATCTGGATCAAATTTCTTTTAAAATTAATACTCAGCAAACTGAAGATTTTTCTAACTTTACTATAAACATTTAGAATTACTTTCTCAGAAGTCTTCATTAATGGCCTAGACAATAGGACAGAGTGCACCCTCCGTAACTTTGCAGATGTTATAACCGAGGAGGAGTGGCTGATAGACCAGATGGCTGTGCCAACATTCAGAGGTACCTCGACAGGCTGGAGAAATGGGCCCACGGGAACCTCATGAAGTTCAACAAAGGGAAATGCCAAGTCCTGCACTTGGGAAGGAATAACTTCATGCTCCAGTACACTCTGGTGGCCAACCAGCTGGAAAGTAGCTTTGCATAAAGGGCCTTGGGGGTCCTAGGGGACACCAAGTTGAATGTAAGCCAGCAATGTTGAATGTTGGCCAAGAAGGCCAACAGCATCTTGGGCTGCATTAGGAGGAGCATTGCCAGCAGGCCGAGGAAGATAATCCTTCCCCTCTACTCAGCCCCAGTGAGGCCACATCTGGAGTGCTGTGTACATTTCTGGGCTCCCCAGTACGAGAGAGACATGGACATAGTGGAGCAAGTCCAGCAAAGGGCCATCAAGATGATTAAGGCATCGGAGCATCTGTCATACAAGGAGAGGTTGAGAGAGCTGAGTTGTTTAACCTTGAGAAGAGAAAAGTTCAAAGGGGATCTTATCAATGTGTATAAATGCCTGATGAGAGACAGTAAAGACGACAGAGCCAGACTCACAAACAGAAATACAAGAAATTCCATTTAAAAATAAGAAAAAACTTTTACAGTGAAGGTGGTCAAACATTGCAACAGGCTGCCCAAAGAGGCTGTAAAGCCTCCATCTTTGGAGATATTCAAAACTCGACTGGACATGGACCTCAGCAACCTGCTCTAGGTTGCTTTGAGTAGGCGGGTTGGACTAGATGATCTCCAGAGGTTCCTTCCAACCTCATCTATTCTGTCACTATGTCCTTTTCATTTCTTTTAATCTATGGATTGTTCAGGAGAATTTCTTTGAAATCACTACATATCTTCAGTTCATCCTATTCTGATTGGATACATGGAATAAGGTCTTCAACTGGTATTAAACAACACAGGCAAGCTAATTCTGGGAAATTCAGTAAGGATATAGAAACAAAAGGTTAACATTAAAATCTAGCGTTTGGTGTAAAAATTATGACAACTTCACTATTTCCATATTCAAAAAGCAGCCAACACAATCTGCTGATAGAATTAAGCCCCAAATAAATCTTACACCATCCACCCAACTCTATTAGGATCTGACAAAAGCCCACTGAATTCAACAGAAATTACATCCATTACTTGAGTGTGCTTTTGATTAGCCTCAGAGAAGTAATACCCAAGACCCTTGTGATGACAGAGGCACTTCAAATACACAAGGAAAGCCCCTCGCGCAAAATAACAACCTTGGCTGCTATACCTTTATCATAAGGAGAATCTAGCAATAACCAACCAAATAACTACACCATCCTGCAAAAAGAGACTTTTTCCTGCTGGCTCCCCTGTGGCTTCAAATGTAAAAACAGGAGTTACAAATAAAAATACCTGACAGTAATCTATAACTTTTGGCTTGGCACTTTTATTTATACCAATAAGATCTTGTAAGTGACAAGTAATAGGATTTCCTTCTGTGGAACTACTGATTTACACAAAAGCAAATGAGAATGAGTTCCTGCTAAGATATAAGAAAATAGAACATAACACACACTATGTGAGTAAATCGTAATACACTGTTGGCAGAGGATTTTCTTTGTTAGGAGGAGACTGTTATTATTAGCACAAAGCTCTGATTAAATAATAAAAAGGAAGAAGAAAATCTTACGAGCAAAGTTCCCTTGCTTATAGCTTCAGACACTTCTTTTGTCCAGTAAATTGATGAAACGCAAATAACCACCTGTCCAGGCCATTGAAGCACCCATGCTTTTCGAGGAACCTTAAAAAAAATTAAAAAAAGTTCATTCCAGAGAGAGAAAGCCGTGCAAACACATTACGTAATGGCAATGATAAAAAAAAAAAAAAAAACAAAAACCTTTGGGGAGAGAATTGTTAAATCTCATGCTGAAAAGAAATAAGACTCAGCATGGAAAGCTTTATTAATTTTCCTTCAAGAAAATCAGATGTAAAACTTTAATCTGATACTACTGAAGAGGATCTGGATTCCACTTAGCTTTGAACAGTTTCCAGGTTAAGATGAATTTGAGCAACTTGTTTCACACTTGCTTGTGAAATCTGTTTTATAATTTAGAAACCAATAGTTACCTTAACATACCCTCTTATGCCATCTTGAAGAACCTTCCTTATACTAGCCAGCATCATTTCCTCTACTTGCAAAAGCCATTTCTCTACCATGCCCTTCAAACAAGAAAAACAGGTAAGAGTCAATACACATTTCTTGTTTAAACTCCATTTAAAGAGCAATTGTGTTAGGCCCCGTTTAATTGCATTAGGCTTAAATATGCTTTCATCTGCTCTGGGTGTGGTACATAGGGGAAAAAAAAGTGGAAATTCCCTAAATTCTGACAAGCGCTACCATAGTGTAACACTGCCTGAAGGAGGGAAATCAAGGAAAAAAGGGGATGCTTGTAACTCCTCTCTCTTTCGTTATTACGCAGCAATTCAGTCGCACACCATCAGGTGGGGCACAGCAGAAAAAGCAGGAACTCAGATACATCTCCAAATTTAGAAACTTGAAGTCTGCAATGGTGCAATTGTGATGACCTAATTTTAATTTAAACACTCTCACAATTATCTCATATTCACAGTGTACCGTCATGGCTTAAAGTTCAGTTTATATTGTGAATCACTACTGGTTTTAGCAGCAGTTAAAATGGTACGAGTTACTCCTTTCACACACCAGTGGGAGACATTACTAGTGTGGGAGTACAGTAACAATGATCCTGTAGTTTCAAGACCCACGGCACCTTCTTTTTGTCTTCCTGCCATTTTCTACACTGCCCAGCTCCTCTTCTACCTTCTATAGCCACTGAATAATCCAGGTCTCACAAGCCTAATAAAACAGTGTTCAAAGAGGGCAGTGTTCCTTTACTTGGCTAGATGGCACTGTTTCTACTCAGCTCCCTTTTATACTAATACTCTGCATCTTTAGCACCAGCCATTCATCTTTTCTTCATTCCTCTGTTTCTGCTGTGGTGTGCAATGTTATATATATTTTAAAAGTAGTAGATGCATAAAGACGCAGAAAAGTACCTGGAGAAATGTACCAAAAAGATGGAATGCCTTAGTCCTTTTAGTAGAAAAGTCTTTTTGAATGAGAGAGTACTGGTCTGCACCTTCACTTCCTAAATACCTTCCATGATCTGATCCTAAAAGTTTTAAATTGCATTGCCCCCAAAACATACACTTTAGGCAAAGCATTAGTTTAAAATTATAGTAAAAATAAATTACTTTTGCTTTCACTGGATAGATTTTATCTATGAAAGGAACAACTTCTTTCTCTGAACTGATCATGCCTACGATCTCCAGATCTTCTGTGAACTCCAGTTTAGCAATTCCTTCAAAACACTTCTTTAAATGTGGCTGCACTCGAAGGGGATCCTTTGTTTCAGACAGTATTTCAAGCAGCTCATCGTTAGACAGGAAAAAGAATCTGTTAGCAGGATACAATTAATGAACATGTGCTTTCCAAACATGAAAATTGTCATTAAGAATCTATTATACACCAGATGAACTGAATTGTTCCTCTTCCTTAGAATACTATTATAACAAAGAAGCAATTATCTCAAATCCCTTTTCTTGAGCAGTTTTTAACATTACAGAACTCATTAGACCTGTTTTTTCCAGAAGAATTTCAACATGTCCATCCTTTTATGCAGAGGAAGAGAGAAGAAGGGTTCTTAAACCCACTCAGGAAAGACCAGAGAGATCTATGCAGCCAGAAGAGACCTTGCAAAAACATACAGTCCTGCTCCTCATAATCAAATATAATCTCTACATATTACACAGCTCTGCACAGCTGAAGAGAGTAGGGCTAGGCCATAACTTGTGAATCAGCCACGGGAAAGTGGCAAAATCCCTCAAAAAAGCCCTGTGACAATGTGTTTCTAATCACAAGTTTACACCGTGGTGAGACAGATTTTGCCTCCCCACCTCTGCCTGACCCTGGCATTGCAAATTTAGCTGGAGCTGAGGAAGAGATATTGACGTCTAGAAAGAAGACTAGGTCTTCCTTCTTTATTATGTGGGATTGTGCTTATGAAAACATGTGCTTATGAAATGATACTTACCAGCTCAGTAGAAATGGTTTCAAAGAGTGTATGGCTTTCTGTCTCTAACTTAGGCCTGTTTAATTAATTTACCTTGGGAAAAATAATCTTTTCTTCTCCAAGTAAGTATTCAATCCCTTCTGAATGTCTTCTAAGAGAGTATTTGCTTCCTGAAGTCTGTCCAACATCATGGGTTGTTCAGTTGCTACAAGTACCTTTGTGTCTTTTGCCTTTATAAAAAAAAACACTCAGCAGAAACTGCTAAAAGTTTGTATTCAACATGATTGGGATATGTAATTCTACATTAAAATTGTTATCAATGATTACATATGTTGCAAGAGGCTAAAAAGCTAGATACCGTTCTCTTTGTTGTGTGGCTTTATATTATTAAACATAAATAACATAAATATATATTATTTGATAGTTTTTGGCTTTTTCACATGATCAGTTTTACCTATTTGAACAATACAGACAAAACTACAAAAAGGAACATACACAGGAATTAAAATCTTTACCATTTTCTCCTGTGTCTTGGGCTTGCTACATTTTTTCCTAAACACAAATAAGTTCTGTCAAACACAGTCACAGCATGTCACATTCATTCTCTGTTCTTGCCATCTAAGTTGCACTTGCACTTTCTGATAACACTCTTATGTTCAAGGCTACACGGATTTCAGAACAGGCTTCATCATTCACAGGGTTTGTGCTATTATATACCTCTCAACTTCTATTTTGTTACACTGATTAAATGCAAGCACTTACCACTTGTGACATGATGTCTTTCCAGTATGTATCCACAACTCCAAACTTTCTACCTTCTTCAGGCATTTGAGCTATAATGTCTTCTGAACTAAAAATTGGTTCCAAATACAACCATGTTGCCTGACATTTTAACCAGTTGTCTAGAATACCTTGCATTAAAACAAGCTTTTCTTCCCAAGTCTGCAATTAAAACATTTAACACTTAAGACTTCTAAGCAATCACTTTAAATCGCATATTGATTGAGTGACTCTGTAAAATCCCAAGTTATTACTCAATTTAACGCAGTGTCTTCTGCATTACATTCCTGTGTGGTTATTCTTAAAGGATTAACATACTAAACATACTACTCTAATAGTTTCCCCTATATTACTACAACCTTACTGGAAAGAGAATCTTTAAAAACCCCTAAAAAGTCAGGGACTGACAATGCAACACTGACTCGTATCCTAGTACCACGAGTAGTCCTATCCACATTACTTCTGCGAAGGAAGACTTCATGTTTTAACAGCATTCCAAGACTGGTTTTTCCTTCTCTGTAAAGTAATTGATTAGAAAATAAACAACTCTCCCAAGTCTGAAGGAACATCAGACCACAGCGAATGCTTCCAGGAGCTTTTAAAGTACTTACACAAGACTTTGTTTTTCAGCGGTGAAAAGTAAGGCCATCTCTTTCAGTCCCAACCACTTACTCTGTCCTACCTATACTGTAGATCCCCATGGTCCTCACGGAGAGGATGATGTAGTTCACCACTTCTGCTAGCATCCGTTTGCAGAGATGACTAAACTGACTTTGCAAGGTGATCAAAATGAAAAATAATCCATAATTCTTTTATTTTTATGAATCTAGAGTATTTCAGTCTGGTTAGGACAACAAAGAGGGCAGTGGATCAGCTGGAAACTTTACTCAACCTGCTGCTGTCATCACGAAGATGAATCATGTTAACTTACACACAAAGGTAGCTTTGTCATTTAAGAGCTAAAAACTATTTTGATTATTGAAAGAATGGGTATTATCTTCCACCAAAAATGCAAAGTTATATCAAGAATTAATCTACACTTGGCAATCAAAGGACATGAATCATTTGGCACATTAGCTTAAAAAAAATTTTGAACAATTTTAAAATAAGGAAGACATTTTACATCAAAAAAAAAATTTGAATATTCCTTATAAAGAATGGACCCATTCTTGCCCAAGCACTTTTTAAGCAAGTTGTGGGAGAAAAGCCTAAGAAAGAAGTGCAGGGATGACCAGCATGTCAGGTAATCCAGAATCTTGTCTTTTCATGCTACTGGTGTACTTTCCATCTGATCAGGAATGAAAAGATATTAAGACCATGACAAGGCATCCATTACAGTGGGTAAATGTCATTTCACAGATCTACATACAATGGGTCCAATCTTTGGCCCAAATCCAGCTATTTTATGCACCTCTAGCAGTACAAAACTATTCTAAAACCACATGCAGACTCTTTTGGAATAAAGGATTTCAGGTAGCATTGCTTTTGCTCCTCTCACAGTCTAGAGCGTAAGGTATATGCCAGAGAATGTATTTAGTGAGAAAACAAAGCCAGACTGTATTGTTCATTAACCTGCAGGGGGTAAATCGAGACTGTTAAGGTAGCTCTACCTTAGTAGTTTCTGTTCATTCCCCCAGCTCTTGTGGGCAGCAGCTGTACCTAGGACTGGGCTTAACATCCACAGGAAGGGATAGGATTTCGGGCTTTGAATTGCTTACAAATCATCGGAATTACCCAGAAAAAAATTCAAGTGATATCAAATACTCATGGGAAAGAGATTTCTGCTTTCTGCATAATCCTTCCTTTAGAAGTTCATTTTCTTTAGCAAAAATGAACTGCTACAGGAGGCTCTGTTTTGTCAGCCCTCCAGGAGATTACACCTGTACAAACAGGAGGACAGCTAACAAAAAAGGCCTTGAAACTCTTAGGGACTGTGCCAATTCCAGAAGATTACAAATGCATTATCTCTCACAAATGACAGACCTGTGTCTCACCACACAACACAGTAGGATTTGTTTAAATCAACTGACACTTTCCCAAGACATATAACTAAAAAAATCATGCTTATAATGACTGATTTAGCAACGCAATTACATTTTCTTTATCTGCAAAGGAAGCTTTGCACACCCTTCCCTGGAAACCGTTAATTTAAAGCACTTGGAGAAAAATATTAATATTTGTGTTCCTTAGGAACAGTTAACAATTATATAACTTCTTCTCATGCCAAAACACCTTAAAGCACTTGAGGAAAGTCTATTATGAAAGACATGTAAGCTCAGTGAAACCAGCTCTTCCTTACCCGGCATTCAGCTTCTATCGGTTTGATGAAGGGAGAGCCACACATTGTCTGAGTCTTAACAATGTGATCATCCAGCAAAAGCTGGATGTCATCAATTGCTGACAGGATGCTGGTATTCTGTAAATACATCATATTTTGTTAAGGTAAATGGCAGTTGCTTCATTTCACTGCTCTTAAAACTCACATATGTTTAGCTTCCTGTTTCCGCATTCTCTCTGAGGGTTGAAGGTAAGAAAGTAGGAGAAGCAAGACACCAAGAAAGACTGCAACATGTTTGAAGATATCTCAACATGTCTGAAGGTATCTCCACTCTATATCTCTATTTCACCAAAAGTCAAGAGAGCGAATGGTGCTGCGAACTGGAAGCTAGCCAGGAATTCCAGTGACTTCTAATTTCATCTTCTGCACTGCATGTGATTTCCTGTGCCTTCTGGACAAATGAAAATTTCACTACAAATCAGCTTGCCATACAAAACTAGCAGAAGGTCTCAAGCTCATAGATTTGTTAGGACAAGTATATTGAGACCATGAGTTAGCCAGACCCTGACACGAGCCATCTAAATACAAGGTAAGATAACGGATAAATTTGCCCAGACTCTTGGGTGTGATTCACTTTCCATCATGCCACAATGAGCCAAGAGTAACTTCCCTCTAATGCTTCTGAACTGCTATGGAGAATTAAAGTAATTCTTTTTAACAATGTATCCACTGATTCCATGTTTACTCACAGTGTCCCTGTACTTCACCAGACTGAAGTGTAGGTTGCACCATTCGGATTTCATTTTCTCCATTGATTTCTCTAAAGAATACTCCTTGCTAGCAGCTGCTCCAATAGGCTCCAGTCTGAATTGGAATGAAATGTATCTTAGAAATGTTTTTGCAACACAGCTAAGGACAAAAAAAGCAATTGTAGACAAAGCTGTATAACTGACTACCTTTCATGCATATTCATTAATAATATCATACACTCCTACTTCAAGGAATATTTTTGGACTTTCAGGGTCATCAAGTTAGAGATATTAATCACTACAATATTAAGTTGGAGATCCAACACAGATAGAAAATTGTGAATGTATGTGCAAGTGTGATTTAAGAGTATGACTTTGTTTTCTAATGTCTTTGCTCCACAAGAACTTTTGGCAATTCCATCCTTAGCTTGATAAAATACAGCTGTGAAAACCTGGAAGTTCTTAACACCAAGAAAACCCTAAACAAACTAGAATTTGGTATCTGACATATGAAACATACTGATTGCTAAATAAGTCCCCTCTAAAAAACTGAGATTACAGTAAGCTTCTTACTGATCCATATATTTTGATAGCCCAAATTCCAATATGTTTAGAAGGGTAGTAGTTTCATCAGGTGAGATTTCATATCCTACAACTTCACTGATCTGAAATAAAATAATAAATAAAAATCATTATCAGAATGTATGTTTGTAATAGACTTATCAAACAGCAAAAAATAAAAACTAAAGAAATATCAATACAACTCCTCCAGTTTGCTTTTCTGCCATAAATTACTAATTCAAAGCACTGCCTGTACCATTTTTAATTTCTACAACTGGATTTTTTTATGTGACAGAATAAAAGATTTTCTTATTCTGAAATACAGAACTATTACTAATATATGGACTAGTATATTGATCAGTTTCTGAGGTAGACTATTTCCAGTTAAAGTAGACTTGAAGTACCTGCTTCCAGTGTCTCTCCTTCATTCCACGATTGCAGACAATTGACAAGACAGGAAGATGCTGTTTAAATTTATCAAGTTTATATTTCATATTTTCTGCTAAGCCTCTAGGCCCAGGCAAATCCGGAAAACTCTTAGTGAGCTTGTACATAGTCCTCCACATATTCCCAATTTCTTCTGTGATTTCATCAGCATTCAGTTCCTGGAGAGGTCCTAAATGCAGCAGTGTAAAAGAGCACAGAGAGAACTCAGCATAACGGTATCATAAAAGCAATTTATTTACAGGTATTTTTAACCACTCTCCTTTAACGGAAAACAGTTGTGTTACAAAAAATTATCTTAGTGCAAAGTGCAAGTCAGAAATTGTATTTCATACTGCTTAAGAGTGTTTGTTTCTTCAAAATTTTTTTCTCACAACTACTAATCAACATTTGCAGCTTCTACATTCTTCATTAAAACTTAACTAACTGAAAATTATACATTCCAGCAAAGGAACACCAAAGCCTCACCATTCATCCATTCCTCAGATTCGGTATGGAAATTATATGCCGTTACCCAAAGTTGCTCAAACGGTTGTTTGTTTGTAATTACAGTTTGCAGCAGAGGAAACTGACTCTTCTCCTGTTCAAGTAATTCCTCTTCTTTATTAATAGCCTTTAAGGAAAAAAAAAAAAAAAAACTTATTGCCATCAAAAATTCCTACTGTTATTTAAACATTTTAATAGATAATATTGGATACAATTTGTATGGGTCCTAAAGTTAGTTAGATTTGTAGATTAAGGCCTATGGATTTTAGATACCTTTAAAAATCTGTTTCCATTTAGAAATAAATTATGCACCATGGCATTCAATGAAACTAAGTTTCCCAAGTTACCAAGCTACTTTGAAAACTGGATGTAA
Source organism: Struthio camelus (assembly GCF_040807025.1). Taxonomy (NCBI): domain Eukaryota; kingdom Metazoa; phylum Chordata; class Aves; order Struthioniformes; family Struthionidae; genus Struthio; species Struthio camelus. The sequence goes on along the minus strand of NC_090956.1, from coordinate 9,647,113 downwards.
GCTCCTCTGTTACATGGGCTCATGGGAATTTTTTTCCATCATGATTACTTGTTTCTACCTTGTATTACAGAAACATCCGGGAGCTCCAGCCAAAGCGGATGTTATCTGCTGTGCCCATACACAGTAAGAGATTGTCTTTGCCCAAGAGAGCTTACAGTAAAAATCAACATGCAATCATTTAGAGGCAAAAATTATTGCCATCTTCATTTCACAGGTGGGGAAGTGAAGCACAGGTAAACACCATCTGAAATGCAGACGCTGAATTCAGACAGAGTCCCAGGTCTATGCTTTTACAAGGCCAACAGACAATTTTAATCATTCAATATGAGAAACAGGCAGAGAAACTCAGATGTACGTTCCAAAATAATTTCTAACTTTATATATTCACTAAGCCAATTGTAGCGTCATTCAAACTGCATGGATTATCTCTTCATTGTAATCATATATCAAGAAACTTTACCAGCTTAACTAATTATTCTGATCTACCTGTAACAACATATCAATACAGTTTACTCACACTAAATAAATATATTAGATGTTCTTAAATCAGGTTAAGTGTGTTGACATGAAGGGATTGCAGCAACTTCTCTAGGTCCTAAACTGATTTAATTGGTCCAATTTTCTCTTTTGAGTGGGACTTAATTAAAAGCTTGATCCTTGAGCTCCAAATATGCTCCAAGTATTCACTTGACTCACTGTCATTCAGAAATATTAATTAAGCTTCGCAATACCCGTGAGATCCCTCAAAGGTAACCATACTCATTTCCCAGCAGAGATACAGCTAAGACTAACTCTTTGGCCTAGAAGCACACAGGAAATTGGCTGCAGATCCCTGAACGGTATCCAGGAATCCTGAGGTTCAGCTGTTTCTTCTCACATCGGCCGACTTCCCTTTCCCTGATGTAACACTTCTTTAAGGCCTATAGGCAACTTCTGGAAACGATACCAACATTTGGAAAACATTTGTTTTTAACTGGGGGCCAAGCAGAGGGGACTTAAACGCAGCTCTAGCAGCACAAAACCCTGATTCGGGGAAAAGGCCACGTCCCTAGCACCCCCCTCCTGCCACCTCTGCTGCAGAATTCTGTTTTCTATGGATAGCAACCTGCTACTACAGACTGCTTGAAAACATCGAAATTCAGTGTTTCAGTGAAAACATTCCCCTAAAGAAATCTTCCCGACCAAAGACGTTCTTCAACTCAGCAGTAATACTGCATAACGGGGACAAGATATTGGTAACGTGTTTGTGAATTTGGGAATCTTAAAGCCACCTTGACAGTATATGCCCAGAACCCTGAAAAAAAAACCGACAGGAACTAAACTTTCCCTCATGCAACACATTACAAACTCACTCTGTACTTTAGCTGGGCAAATAAATACCAACCTCCAGTTCTGTTACTGCCTTATCCAGATTCCTATTTAACTCTTTAAATTTCTCAGCACTGTTCTTCATCTCTTCCATGGTCATAATATCCCGCTCTTTGTAGCTCTCTACTTCTCTATTATAACGTTCAAGAGTTTCCTCAAACTGAGAACATCTGAGATAAAGAGAACTAAGGTAATACAATTTTCTGCTTCATTTCTTTCAGATTTTGATTATTTTATGAATTATAATAGGCACTGTCAAATGAACTCCGACCTCAATATTAGTGTAAAATAAATACAGATTCCATTGAAAACCCATTAATTAATCAGTTAAATCAATATTATGCAGTTTATACATTTAGAATTCAGGGATGATTTAAAACTCCTGAAACTTACATTTGCTGCCCTTGTTACCCAGAGGAAATAAAGGACGAGTGAAAACAACGTGACAAAACATTTGTAATACTGTGCAAGGCAATATAACAGGATAAAATTGTGACTATTCTAGTAACATCCTTCCTTCCACCTTTCAGATTTATTTGAGGACAGCAATATTCTAATCCACAATATTTTTCTGAAATCTCCACAATACTGCAAGCCAGGCTTCTCCCTTGCCTTCTCAGTTGTCTTCCAACTTTACTTATTTGACATTACCTCCTTTTTACCAACATTGAGCTTTTTCTTTCCTTTTGAAATGCCCAGTGAAAGACAATGTCTTGACATCATACCTTTTAAGCAAAGCCATTTCTACGTAATTCCTCCTGCTATACAGCTGGGCTCTACTGTTTTCAAAGATTACCTCAATCTGATCAGGCCAATGGAAAACAGTGCTATTCAGCTTTATGTCATCCGCTAAAATTAAAAAAAAAAGACACACACACATATATATGTATATATATATACACACGCACACACACAAACACACATCCTTAAGACACTATCCTTTAAGCAAAGATCTAGTAGAGTGGCTGCTGTGAAGAGTAAGCAAAATAGCTAAACTGCATTTAGGAATAAGTGATATTTCTTTTCTAAGCAGTTATATATTTCAAATTGTTGACTGAATTACCTTTAGTGCAAAGAGAATTGTCCCCTAAAATACGTTAGGTTGAGAGCAAAACTCTGCAGTCAAATGAAGCATGTGAAATTCTCTGAATGGTATCTTAGCTTCTCAGAGGAAATTGGTAAGTGTACCTATTCCAGAATAACTATTCCACTAAACTATATTCCAGTCCAGCTACACAGAGAGACAGACTATTCCAAACTAAATATATATATACCTATAGATAGTGAATAAAAGTAATATTTAAATCATTTTTACTTCACAATGTGAAATGCTGAATTATTCACAAAAGCTACAGTGCAGTAACTACAATGAATATAGGCTACGAGCAGACACTTCCATCTTCGTATTTGTCTATCAGTTCAGTGCACTGGATTCATTATAACTAACTGCAGGACAGGTGCTTACAGACCCAGCTATACAGAATATATAATTATGAAATACTCTGCAGGCAAATACTCTAATCCAAAACATGACAGAAAAATGTCCTGGCTTCCCTGGGAATCCTCATTTCCATTAGAAATAAGTTCTAACAAACATGGCGTATCCCAAATTTTTCCATCACTATTTGATCCGAACACATATTTTATCTAACGAGAAAGGATCATCCTGCCACTAAAAAGGATATAAATTAATGTAACTGGTTTTGTTTGTCTGTACGAATTACGGCACTAATTACGGCACTAATTTTTGCTCCAAACAGAAGTGAAAACTAAAAAGGAATCTCCACAGATGTTTCCTGTAGAATAGCCTTTATTTTAACTGAAAACAGCAAAGCATCACGGTAAAATGACCTAAGGACTCCCTTGAACTCCTCTTTCAATATTCAGCTGCAGAGATGCAAATTCTCACACTTTCCAAAAGTTGCCATAAGGCCTTTGAGACGTGACTTTGCAAATGGTTTTTCACTGAGGTTTTTGTATTGAATATCCTAGAGATACAATATCATCAGACCAGCCTACACGGCATTAATCTGATAATGCCTCAGCCATACTCTAAACCATTAAAAAAGCACTGTCTCATAGGGTGCTTTTTCTCTAAATATAAAGCTAAGATTAAGTAGAAAATGACTGCAAGTATTTTTTTCAATCGTATTTGTTACACATTTTTAAGCACCCTTGGTAAAGTAAGTATTACAGCCAGCCTCAGCTCAGCATAAACTTTATCATTTGGAAGCAGGGTACATTCTGTTCCTAGCTCCACCAGCACATCTGTTAGGGAGTTCCCCTAGAATCAGATGAATGGCACGAAGCCATTTATACTTCTTACACAGCGGTTGTGCTTCATCCTGCTGTAAAGTATAAAGAGTATATCACGTGTTAGTCTCTTTGACATACTGGGGCTTGTCTGTGGAATGGAATTTGCTAAAAAACATACCAAAAATAATATTTTTGGTGTAAAGATCCTAGTTGAATTTTCTTATATTGGAGAACATTTTCTACATACTAGCTTGCTCCAAAATTATTATTCTTTTAAAATTATTTCAGTACACTTCCATGTATACAAAAACCTTTGCTGTGCATTATTTCGCATTTCTAAACTATCATTTCATTATCCTCAAAATCCTTCCAGCAACGAACAGAGTAGGCAGAAATCTCTTTCATTAAGGCCATCTCAGACTACTTGATTTTATTATTATGGCAAGCAATAGCATTGACTGAATCATTGCCTAGTCTATAAAAAAGTTTGAAAGCATTCTCAATATGCAGTCTTTCATCTGGAAAGGAAGAAATAAGATTAGTAGGCTTTTTTTTCCTTCCTGCACTGGTACATTTTTGCCTCTCCTGAATCCTTTTTATTTCCTATCCGTCTCATTTGGAACTTTCCATTAACATTTCAGAAGATGGAACATTCATCTGTCTAGAGCCCAATATCCATATATCCACATGCATATATATATATATACATATATGTATAGGAAAATGTGCACATATATACAGAGGCTTTTATATTCTGCAGTTTGGACCTACAAGGAAGATCAGCATAGTCCATGAGGAATTCCAGTCTGTATGCTGCTTCAGAGATCTGCCGTCTCAGTTTAAAAACAGTAACTTCACTGGACTTCTTTAAGTATGCAGTAAGTTCCACTAACTCTTCAGTTTTTGAAGGTACTTCACTCACTCTCTCTGCAATTATGTTATATTCATTGCAAATGCTACAACAAAAAGAAAATCAACATATCCCTGGGATCACAAGTGAAAAAAGATGCAAAACTTTGTTCATGAAGTTTTTCTTTTAAACATGGATACTAAGCATCTTCATAAATTAATTTAAATAAATAAATGCTTAAGTATTCATCTTAATTAAATATTAGATGAATACACACAGCAGATTTATTAAGTATGCATTTCTTAAGGATGCTATTTTACTCTACACAAGCAATTTTATTGTCCTACTATGTTTACAAGAACTGATACATAAGTGAATGATTGTTAAATTGGTTCTAAATCACCACGAATCACATATTTAATAGGCTCCTTCCCATAGGTTTAGAATTTCCTGCTTCAAGATCTGACTTGCTGAAGAAAGAGAGGTTTGAATGCATTAAGCACCAGCTCACTTAATCACCCCACAAAAACAAAATTAAGTGTATGGCAAGAAACAAACTTATAAAGAGAAAAACTATGCAATGATCAGGTTTATTTTATTTTGCTCATCAGAAGAGAAAACAGAAAGGGGAAAGATCATATTATTTTCCCTCTCCCCAGTGATATATTGTCTTGTTCCAGATTCAAGACCAGTACTGCAAGTATCTACACAGACAGCAGGCACCTGAACAGCAACCACACACAGAGGAGGGGTTCACTTAAATGAACTCAAGCCTTCCAGGTGTTAGGTGCTCAGCCTAAGCTGATTGTCTAGATCTCCTCCACGGTCAGTGGAGACAGAGAGGCCCCACAAGAGAACAGTTCATCTCTACCTGGGGGATCTTTTTCAGACCAGTGGGATGAACCCTTTCTTATAGTGATCGTCCCTCTCCATTCACTGTGGAGGAATTCTTCACTTCCCAGTCCTTTTTTAATATATTTTTGGTTTGTTTTTTTTTTTTTTATTCAGAGAGCCATAATTATCCTATTACACTAGAGTCAAATTATATTTTAAAGTTCCCTTTCTTTCCCCCCTGCCCAACCTCTTCTTTTTCCTAACCTGCCAAGATCTGAAATCAGGACCAGTACTTCCCTGGCAAAAAAAGTAAACACAGAATTGCATAGTGCATTCTTTACGTTGCTTTAGCTGGGTGCTAGCAGGGAAAGCAAGGACCTCAACTCAAATCCCAGAAGGTCAGCAAAGGAGGAATGAACAGTGGCATATTTCCAGTGTAAATGTTATGTATGCCCTCCACAGACTAAGCTGTATATTTACTTACAAGCATTTCTGTACCTGTTCCATTTTAAATACATAGCTTGGTGTCCTTGCACATGGCTGGGGAGCCCTAGAAACCCCAGCAGATGAACAAAGCTCTCTCAGGTACTGATCTACGCTATTAGTCCACATGTCTAGCAATAGCTGTGCACGTAACAACAGGTACCTGTTATTTAATGTTCTGTTTTCCATCACTTCAAATTCAATCAATCTGTCTTTAAGATTTTGAGTCCTATTGCAGAGTTCCTCATTCAGCTGAGCTGCATCCAGACAGAACATGGCCAAAGGGACAGTGACATGCATGGACGCAATCTCCCTTTTCAGTTTTGTTAAACTGTCAATCTTCTACAAATGGAAAAGAATAAACCTGTTACTTTTCCTTAAAGTCTGTAGATGAAAAATGCTAAGCAACAACTAACTATTGCCAGCCAGGAAATGGATAATATATTTCAAATAGAAGGAAGAACTCGTTTTTATATTTTCAGAGCTCAACCCCTGTCCTCAGAATCCAGGGTTGAAAGCTCTGCACAGGAAATAAAATGCCATATTTAAGGAATACCACAAATTGCCCACAGGAAGTATGCAGCCAGAGGCTAACCTGAGAATGAAGCAAAAAAAGGGGACAGGGTTGACTAAGGGCAAGAGTCGAAAGACCAGCAGGGTACACAACTCATCAAATATTCTGGGCAGTCCTCCACTGGACTTCTACCAGGAATTTAACCCACCAAAACCCATAGAAGGGGACCATGGAGAAACCTTCTCCCCCCTTGTCACAGGCGCCCTACAGCAAACGGTTACGTAAATAGAGATGTTTTCCCTAATGTTTTTCAGGGTAAAACAAGCCATTAGTATGGAAGTTCTTTGCAATAGGCAACATAATAGGAAGTTTAGTATATGTGTTAGCTGCTGTAGGAACATGTAGCAGTTGTCAGTCATGTATTACCTCACTAAAATCTTCTAAGGAATGACCCTCTTTCAAAAAATCAGTAATGTCTTGCTCTGCATTGTTGTTCAAAAGATTGCTGTATTTCCTGTACACGTTTAAATACCTTAAAAAGAGAAGACCACAAAAACAAAGATTCCAATATGAAAATTCTCATCTCTCAGGTAACAAATCAACTCAAACTGCTGAATGTTTGAGTCAAATAGATAATGTTATGAATCTGAGGATTTGGATGGGCAAGGGAGTTAAACAGCCAAAACTTACTTCTGGGGGCCAAGTATGTTGCTCTCAAAGATCTTTTCAAGTTTGTTCACGTAATCTGAAAACAACGATTCATCTGGTTTGACTGTACTGAGAGTGAGATCAACTCTATTTAATTCTGGAAAAAGAAGTCTTTCTACCTAAGGGGAACCATTGCAAATACTGTGATACCACATACAACAGTGGAAATAAAGTACTCTATTACCTATTCACCCGCCACTTTTAAAAAGTATGATTTGGTAGAGAGATTGTAATGCAAAAAGGCTCTGATTCATATTTAACAGTGACTTCAAGCACTCTTTGGTGTCCTCCTGGAACAAGGCTGCAGTCAGAAGCAAGCTTGGAACTTTAACGCTATGTCTCTGGAGCTGAAATACCATATTGTTGAATGCTCAAACCAGCTCTTACAGGCATAAACTCTGCGCTCAGTTACTCACACATTTACATTGTAAGTACCAATGTGAGCATGCAAACAAAGGATTCATATATGCTCTTGGATCCTGTGTCTGACAACTGAATTGAGTTGTTGCTCACACTTTAAGCAGAAACGATGAAACATCCCAAAGGCTGTTGCACAATACAATGGAACAAATGGAATATAGCGAAGTACATAAATTATTTCTGTTGTAGAAAAAACTATTGCTGAAAGAAAAATTGTAGCAATAAAGGTAGTAATCATGCCTGAACAAATTTTCACTTGGTTATATGCATTGCTTCCTTGTGAAAACTATATGAAAATTAAATCAGAGCTTTAATATAACTTGAATCTGAAAAGGAGCAACTTCTATGCTACGTTGCATAATCACACAATTCCTGACATACGACCCTCATCTTTCTCTTTTATACGACAGATTTCTGTTTCATTTGTAACTATATATTTATATCATAGACAGCTTTTATTCACATTGCATTTTGTATGCAGCTGTAACTTATCCAGTACCTTTGGAAGTTCCTCAGCGCTTTGTAGGATCTCCATGAAACAATGGCTGATTAAATCCCAACATTCTTTCAAAGGTGGCTCAAAGACAATCTGGGGTTCTTCCACATTGAGTTTAACTATTAGCATCTGAGGTACAAAGAACTGCATTTCTTGATACGGTTCTGTAAAATCATTCCCACCCTTAGGGAGAAGAATGAAAATTGTACACGCCAAAGAAATCAACTATAACCATAATCATTTAAAAAAGATTCAAATTTCCCCAAGTCTCTTTTTCCTAAACAGCACAAATGGGATCGTCTTTCCTGATTCTTATTCAAAACACTGACGCTCCCGTACACAAGATTTTTACATGACAACTCCTAAACAAATCTGTAAGAGTTGCAATTAGGGAACTGGATCTGAGCCTATTTGCCTCAATTCTCACTAAAGCAACAGAAGTAATGCGCTACCCACTACACAGAATCAAAACTCTAAAAAAGATCCTTAATGCCTGACAGAAATAAAATCCAACATCAAGTGCAAGATTCTTGGTTTTTTTGATTGCTTGCATGGTGAATAAGAACTGTCCTACACCCAAATTCCTCTTACAGTAATGGAGTCCTAATTCATGACCTGAATCCTAATGTAGATGCTCTACTGACAAAAAATCATCAGCGACACCATCATCATTCAGAGACACAAGGCTCAGGATAAGTTTGACGGCGTTATGTGTGATCCTCTGGCTACAATGCAATACTTCATCTCCCACACTCACTCCATTTAAATATGTTTCCTGTTGTCTTATCATGTTAGATCCCGGGTGATCTGATATTTAAAGAATTCATTTCCACTAAGAGGCAACTTTATGGTAGCCAAAACAGTAACAAAAACTCTCCTAGTCTAATGTTTATTTTTATATTTAAGTGTATTACTACAAAGAGTAAAGGGCATTCAGCTGGTACACACAGGGACACCACATACACCAATTGTCTCTGCAGAGGATTACACACGTGACTATGCACACTTTTGACTTCACAGGGGCTTTTAGAAAAACACATTTAAGTCTTTTGCCCGATGAAAACCAATACAAATAAAATTATAAAAGCCTGAAAAAAGCACATCCATTGAAGACAGAGCTGGAAACTCCAATAGACTGCTAATTATAACCCTACTCCTGCAAATGACTTCTTATGCAAGCAGTTCTTCACCATGCAAAAAAATCCACTCAGTACGCACAAAGGCTTGAAGGATCCAGTCACAGCCTATGAAAGGCAAGAGCTTCTCTGGAATATTTTAGCTTTAAAGAGTATTTTATTTTACGGTTGTATGAATTATCATCTCTACATAACACTGATAATCATAAGCACAGATGTACTTCACAGCTATACCTTGTGGATCATAAAAAATGCAATAAGATCTTCTAAAGAGTTAATAACCATCTCACGTAATTGTAATGACATGAGACTTGCTACTGAATCAAAATAGCTTTCAACTCGCTGAGCGGAATCACAGGCACGTTCAGGAGCAAAATGAAGCCACTGCCTTCTCTGATCGAAGAAAAAGGATACACAAGTTGGGATCCACCTACAATAAAATAACATGAACAAATTATTTGAAAGCTTATTAGTCTTACCTTGCTCCTGACAACTAAATCTAAACTCAGCAATTACACAAAGAATAAGCAAATTCAGAGGGCTAGCAGAGAACAGTTAACTAGATGTCAAACAAAACTGGAAAAAGAAGAAAGGGAGAATTTCCTCTTGAGGAAATTTGATTTTTTAAGCTAAGGAGGCTTGTTATCATTTGGCTCTAGTATTAGTTCACATAAATATTAATAGACTAAACACTAGTGACAATATTAAACAATGAGCATTAAATGGCAACCTTGAGATTGGAAGAGATCTCAAGTGGCAGAATGCAGTCACCTGCTATCACAGGCTATCGCCTCAAAAAATCTCTTACTTAAATTGATTGATTGGTTTTCATAATGAAACAAGTTCCATTTTCTCTCACCACTACTACAGATTTAGATATTAGGCTGGTTTAGACCCCACTCCTCTCATGACTAGGAAACTTCTAATTTCCAGTCTGTATTTATTCATAGTCAGTTTATTCACATTTGTTCTTGTACAAGCACTCTCTTGTAGGTTCGACAGCTCTTTCAGCATCCAGATGTTTATTGCTCTTCTGTATGTCGAGAGAACAAGCACGTTCCCCCTTTGTTTTGTCAGCCTTGTGGTTGCTACCAGTGTCATCTTAGTCGACGACCTGTTTTATAAAGTTGCCTAGTTTCTCCTTGATTTTGTATGTCTTTTAGTAAACTGAAAAACAAAAACTCTGGAGGCGCTGAGACTTGTGGGATACAGAGTTTATTAGGCTTGGTATCTTTCAGCCTCAGCCATTCCACATCTTTCCTAAAAGCGCTTTGAAACAGATAGGGCTCAACAAGGGTTTGCAGTGAACAGAAGACAGAAATAGTTTTAAAAAGGAAATATTTCTATCCACCACCAGATCCATTTCAAACTTCTCTGTGAACAGAACGAAATCCAAGAGCCCTTTCCCTTGTCACTCTAAGTTCAACTGATTTCAAGGGTTTTACATAGAAGGAAAACGACTCAGGCTAATGCCACCACGTTTGGATAAACATTTGAAGTTCAGAAGGAAATTCTTAAGACTCACAGGCTTTCAGCATGCCTGCTTAATTTATTCCAAATTAACTGAAATAAACTAGGATGTCAAGTTGCCTTTAAAAAATATACTTTCAGGTACAAAGCTGTACGATCAATGCAACCCCAAAATCGTGAGCTCTAAGAACTTTCCACACTCGTAACACTTAGAAAGCTTCATTCATTAGATGGCTTGCTTTCTCATTGGCAAATACTGAATAAGCCTATAGTTCTGCAGGCTGCCACCTTACTCTTGTTGGTAGGTTTTCATACTGCCTCTGCTTACATTAAGTATCTACCAGAGATAGTATGGAAAACCTTGTAAGCAATCAACTGCCACCTGCCTGAAAACCAGATTCACTTCTCTGCCTTACAATTTATCTTTCACATCTCAGAGATGCCTCAGGATATAGGGTCTGTTCTCAAACCCAATTAAAAGCAAAGGAGTTTTTCCAGTGACAACAGTATGGTTCCAAATCAGTTTGAGAATGCTTGTCTACTGCTGAGGTCAGTGAGGATTTCGTCCTTAATTTTAGCTAGACGAGGATCCTTAGAGGACACATAGCTAAGGATCTTTATCTTGCAACTAAAGTCTGAATCAATGGACATCCACATGTAATCACATCCTCACTAAAACTAATGAAGTCAGGATTCCTAAGTTAAATGTTCAAGTTCAAGTTCAATATGACAACTATAAGTATTCTGACGTGGTATTTCATGTTAGAGGACAAAATTTTAACATGCAGTTCTTTGTGTAAATCAGAGCCTAAGATAACCTATTTTTCTGCTGTTACTGCAGTTGGCACTGACTTGTTCTGCAGAATATCGCGAGCTTCCACACAATGTCTTCGAATGAGATCCTCAAACTCAGTAGGCAACAGTGGCAGGTCACCACAAAGCAATTCTTTCGTGCGAACAAACCTTAGATTACTATACCTATAGAAAGTAATACAAAGAGCAGATACTTTAAGGAATTCTGTTAAAAAATTATAAAATAGAATCAGGAAGGTCTTGAAAGTACTTAAAAATAATTTGTTTTTCATTGATGCACGTTACTTCACTGCAAAATTGTAGAGCGAGTACATTTCCAATGTTTTTTTTTTCCTATTAGCAAATGCTAAGGGCCTCACAAATTTCATTTTGTATTGGCAATACTTTGAACTGTGTAAATGTTCTCTTTAAATGGTTGGAATCATTCTGTCCTTTTCCTAGATTTGTTAGTGCATCCAGACGTTAAAGAGCATACAGAATGACAGTTCCTGCTTCTATTCCACATTAATAGCAATAAGTATCTATCCTGGCTACCCTGTACAGAAAAAAAAAACCCAAAAACATCAGCATGGCATATATCACAGTCTGTAAAAAACAACAACTGAAATTCCTGCAAATGTTCCTTGAATAAAGAAAGCAGTTCTCAAGATTACTAACTACCGTATTTAACTCCACAAGAAAATATGTCTCTCCATTTTCACAAGTGTCCAGTGATTTCACACCTCCAACTGCAGACATTCGAGAGGGACTCAAATTTAAGAGAGGTGGAAGATCCCCTTTTGCTAATTTCAGGAATCAAGACGAGAATCTCAAATTACCTTTTATATGAGGAGGGAATCTTACTTTAACAGTAACATATTTAACCCAGGGGATGTTCTTTTCATAGCACTGAGTTAACTATTCTTGACTGTTTATAGACATGAAATACACACTCACGCTTGCAGTCAGAATCTGCAAGAAGCAATCATTTTATGTTGAGATTATTAGAGGTTCACTATTTTAGTGGGGGGGGGGAGGGGGGAATCTTCAGAAGATGGAACAGATTTTGTCACTTTCCTTTATAAACATCTGAACTATTTTCTCTTCATGAAGAGAAGAAATAAAAAATAATTTATCCATGGAACAACTCTAATCTTGCATGCTTGGTTAGAGAAGCAGAAAGAGCAGGCTTCACCAGGATCTCAGCAGCATATGTAAAGAAGTCAGCAGATGCACCCTCTAACCAAGCCATAAAACGGAACATTCTCAATTTAATTACGATGCTATAAACAAGACCCCTTACTCAGAAAGCCAGAGCTGTTGCAAAGCATGCATCAATGGATTCACTGTGAATAGATTGCTTTCATTCCAGCTTTTCACTTCTTCATAAGAGCTATGCCATGGGACTGGGGCACGGACTACCCTCTGGGGAAAAGGACGTGGGGTATTTCCAATAAACAGTCTTTCTCTCTCAGCCGGGTCCATCAAGATGTAATCAACTGGAACAAATCATATGCAAGATTGTGAAACTGCATGTCAAACCTGCATATGCAAGCACAGTATCTCCACAGTTTAGAAAGTCATAGAATTCTGCACGTTTAGAACTTATACAGTATCACACAGCTACTTTTATGCTTTTAGGATGAAATATAGCACAATAATGAATAAACCAAAAAAGATAGACTAAAGGGGACTTAGAATGATATCAAAGATTACAGAACCCAGAGCGGAAAACTATTCACTCCTCCCTTTTTACATTAATCTATAATAAATGAATGAGAGGCCACACCCACTGGTCAACACATTTAAGAAAATTAAAAGGAAGTATTTCACACAAGGAAAACCCAAGAGCCAAATGAGGCATCTGGGTTTTAAGAGGAAAGGGATAATTTTATTCATTCAGTGTAATAAAAGGGGAAATAGATTCCATGCCTCCAGACATATCTCATCTGCAAGAGTTGGGAAGCAATTGTAACTCACCGCACTGCTAATGTTTGATCTTATCTGAAGAAGCAGGCACTGGTCAATTCCAAATGCCAGTTCTCAGAGATCATATATTCCATTTAGAAACCAGATCTCTGATTTTCAAACTCTGGAACTAATTCTTACCAAATATCATTTTAAGATAAACTGTACTGAACTGTATATTTAAATAATGGGGTGTATGGCTTAGTAAATAGCTATTTGTTGAAACTGGAATTTTATGCTGCATGATCATAGATTATATTCTCATGTATCTACTGCAGTTCTACTGACCCCAAGGAGACTCTCCATCAATGCTAAGAACAGAACGCGGACTTACTTTCAAAATGCAAAAAACATTTATGCACTCTGAATTACTAATAAGTTTGGATTCTCACCAATGGCTTTCATGAGGTTGATACGATAGTCTGCCTTAATCTCTTCTTTTAAACTTTCAAGTAAATTCTCCAGGTCTGGGTTAGTAAGAATATGAGCTGGAATATGCTTTAAAATTACATTCATCACTTCCTCGTCCTGAGGTGCCAGCATGTCTTCTGGTACTCCTTTATATATGTAGTAACAGTATCTCTACAACATAATGTTAAAAATATTATGCTTATCGTATGACTTTCGGACAGATAATGATATATAATGAAATATTTTAGCTTTTTGATTTCTTGAAAGCGTCTCACAATTGAAAGGCACTTGAGTATCATGTATTTTGGCTGTCTCTGTCCCTTGGTTCTTTTTAAAGCACTGCCAATGCCTGACAGTCTTACAACACTTCCACCTGTTTTGGTGTAAGCATACATACCAAAAGAACGAAGTGCAGCATATTAAATTACTGATGCCTGGTGCACAAGCCAACAATGTGAGAGGTTAAGAATTTGGCAAGACAGTTTTAGTCACAAACGCATTAGAACGAAAAGCAGACTGAGTAGCCGGAAAGAAACAAACAGAAAAGGTACAGAGTTGACACAAGATTTAACAGCAGTTTGCTACATTGAATATTTACATCTTCTAAACCTCATGCACTGTCTTCCTCTCTCAATTGCTTTTAAGTAAACAGTTTACTGCTATATATTGCTGATAGTTATTCTTGCTACTTTTCTCAGCCTTAAAAAGCAGAGTAAATACCTCTATATCATTTTCTGAAGGTGGCTTTTCTCGCTTATATATCTCTTCCTCATGGGAGTGCATGACAACAAATTGTTCTTCTGGAGTCAATGGTTGGTTGTCTGAATAACGTATGACATTTAATTCTGGCATATGACCAGGTACATATAGTGAAAGGGGCTCTGAACTGTTTAACAAAGCTGGCATACTTCTGAAACAAAAGAACACAAATATAGTGAATAAAGAAGCTATAACAGATTCTTAAATCAACCTGGACAAATGAATGACAAGCATATATAAGCCGCTGACACCACACTGAGGATGAGTGTAGCCTATGGTGAAATACTTCAAATTACTTATTAAACACTCAGTAAAGTTACATAGCATACTGTATTACTTTAGCAGAAAGAATGCCATTTTAATATCATGTAAACTTTTCAGGTGTTCAGTGTCATTGAGACAGGCGCTATCTTAAAAGCAACTCCATCCGAGGCAGACCTGCTAGCACTGTTATTTAGGCTGCCTGAGATTTCCCCCTGTTTTCAGGTGATTATCTTACCAAATGCTTAACAGTTTGAGCCAAAAGTTTAACTTGGCTCATTTGCATATACATGTTGTATTACTGTCTTCATTTTCAAGATTATACGCTATTTTCTATGCTACTTTTGCCCCCACTGCTTAGGATGAACAATATTCAGCCAACAAACAGTTATTCAGTATTTTTTATCTTGTTTTTCAGTATGCCACTCTATATTTACTCCACACTATCAAGTCCTTAGTTGAAAAGAGAATTTAAACATCCCTTCTGTCTCCTTTATGGTATTCATCATTATTTTATCTTTAAAAAGTGTAAGAAACTTACTGTCACAGCACTTTCAAAGATTATTTCTCTCCTATTTTACAGATGAAGAGCACAAGCACAAAACATAAATATTCATTACAGCAGAGTGCCAAATTGCAGACAATTCTAGGAGCGTTACAGAGCACTTAAAAACTCACAGAACAACTAAGTGACTTGATTTCTACAAACTACATTTTTATAAACTAAATTCTAGGTTCTCAAGTCAGCAATCAGAAAAGGAAGACCTTTCGGTTAGCACACCCAAGAGTGAAATTTGCCCAGTCACAAAGCAGCAGTGAAAGGTGCTCATTTAGCACACAGCGGAATTTCAGACTTGAAACATGTTAACTTTTTGTACAGGTTTAACATTTCATCAGCATCCTAGTCAAAGAAAAATTAAAGCAGAGCTCGGATACCCAGACTGACTATAACAATCTGTATCTTTGCAACATTACAGTACATTACCTATCAAAATCACACTGACTTCTTTGTGTAAGTTTGAGCCTTTTTGCAGAAGGGGTGAATTCTTTTGAAGCTTTAAGCACCAGTTAAGAAAAATCACGTGTAGGAATGGTATTTCAAATAGGTTATTATTTCAGACTGGTAAAAAAAAAAAAGAGCTAAATCAATTACATCAGGTAACGAAATAACAGAAAAACACGACGTCACAAAGAAGGCTTTAGTCTTGACTTAGGCCTTAGCAAAATGTTTCAATCATGTTAAAGACTTTGCTGAGTGCAGGCCTATAACGTATGTCCAGGAAAGCTTTCAGCATATGCTTAAGACTTCAGCGCTTACATACCTCCCTGCAAAACCTCTGTTTTCAGCAGTGGGAACTTCCATCTTAAACTTAAAAGCAGCACAGTAAGACATACAGTTCCATCAAATATACTAAATACGAAAAATCTGAAGAGTATAAACTATTATCGTGTGCTTTTTGGAGTACAAATAAGCAGATCTTTTAAACAAATTAACAGGTCTCGCCTTTCCTCCAAGAAACAGCCTATGGCCTGCTTCCCACATCCTATCCATTTATTTGGGAAGTCCAGCGAGCAGAGGAATCAGGTATATGATAAAGAAACTGTTAAGAGATCTGATGAGCAAAATGAAACCCTTCTTAAATAGTGTGCAAGGGGAATAAGCGGGTATGGAAGCTAATATTTCTCACCCATCCCATGGAAAAGAAACTGAATTTCTAACACTTCAGGGAAGCAAAGTAACAATGCAAGATGAGTGAGTATGTTAACAGATAGACTGACGAACAGTGTGTGGACTTCTTACCCTTGATACAGAAGACATTTAATTAGATAATCAGGAAATAAAGTTCATGACACAATTCACCAGTTTTAGAATTTGTACAGACTAAGAAATGAAGTCAGTTTGATACCTGCAACTGGCAAGACACTTTGTTTAAAAAAAAAGTTGCTTAGGCTGTGTTTGATGTATGTATTGGTAAGCTTAAATAGCAAGGGTTCCACAACTCCTTAAATCCTTATTTGCATTATATCACAACATCATGTTGAACCAACAGCATATAATATCTCATATTGTAGGATTACATATATACATATGGTTTGCTAACAAATACGTCAATTATATGTTTTAGACATAAACCGTGTATTAAACAATGTCCTTTGGAGTTGATCCTCAAGAGAACGCTTTGATGCCTTTTGATGCATTTTGATCCTATCCTGTTTTCTATGCTAGGCTTGTGAGTATGAGCATAATAGGTATGCATGCTGAACCTGTTTCTGTGTTTCATGCTGAACCGGTTTCTGTGTTTTGCTGTTGGAACCAACTTTTATTTCTAGCAGTACTAACAGCTAACTTGTATTTTGTCCATTTTTGGCTTTGCAAACAACTCCCTACAATAACTGCATGTAGTTGTTTGGAGGGATGAATGGAACAAATTAATCAGAAATTGGCTTTAGCTTTACTGAAGTTACACTTCATTTTGGAAATGTATCTATAATGACCATGAGGTGATAAGCTTGTGAGCCCTTACCAGGAAAGAGTGATTT
This sequence comes from Struthio camelus, assembly GCF_040807025.1. Lineage (NCBI taxonomy): Eukaryota > Metazoa > Chordata > Aves > Struthioniformes > Struthionidae > Struthio > Struthio camelus. The sequence continues at coordinate 9,629,846 of NC_090956.1, read as the reverse complement.
TGACCGGGATGATGCTTTAAAAGATAAGTAATTACAGATAAAAATGTATAGAATAAACAAGGCTAAACCTATGAGCACATTCAAACACGGATACACGGTGAGGCTGCTCTCTGCTTGGCTGAACCCAGAGATGCACTTGCCACTGAGGAAGACCCTACTTTGTGAACATTTTTCAGTTTCAAATCCCGTGCGGTAAGAGAATAGTTATTAGCTATGGAGTCACTTGGGCTCCGGTAGTAACGCTGTTCTTTGAATGGAACTGCCAAAGTCCATGACACTCGTTGCATCAAAGGAGGATAACAGCTGTTCTTAAGGACAAGCTGAAATTGAAAACAAACAAACAAAAACAAGTCTTACACTGCACAATGATTTTAAGAGTCTTTTTTAAGAGTCTTCTTAGAGATAGAACAGGGCAAAAGATCAATTAGTATGAAAATACACCCATTCCACTCAGTGTGAGTCATCTGATCACCACTTTATTCTTAGAGCCTGATGCTCCACACACACATACGAGTAATTTTACACAGCTCTTCAGTAGGAGTATTCACGCATTTTGGCATAATCAAGGTATTTTTATAAACAAGAAAAGGTACTAGCACATTATTTAGTACTATTTATTCCCACCACATCTCCCTCTTGCTTCTCCTCTTTTCCTTACATTTGGCTAAAGTTAAAAAAAAATACCTTTTTCTAAAGCCTTTGTTAATGACCTGTCTGCACTTAACAGTCAAGCATCATGATAGTTAAACAATAACACGAGTTAACAAATTCAGCTCTTATCTTTTTCTCTCTCCCACATCAATAAAAGATTTGTAATAGATTTCTTTTGTCCGTTCACTCTATGCTCTTTCTAGGGTGACTCGATGTCTATTGACTGGCTTGTCATCAGTCCCAATGTCCAAACTGTAATGAGACAACTCACAGTTATAAGGGACATGGGATCAAGAAATATGAAGATACACTCATCCTCAGGGAGAAAATGCACGTGAGAAAGAATCCTTAATGTACTTCACATCGTGGTTCCTAGAGCTCTCATTTTAAATTCATATTTAGGTTTTGTTTTGTAGCATATCTTTTTTAAAGGCATTTAACTTGCTTTTAATAACGAACCATATCCCTATCACCCATTTCTTCCTTTTATAGCACAGCATTACATAGCACATTGTAACCTCTGAAAGGACAGCGTATTAAAGCACAGAATAGCCGTTTTCCATTTATCCCACAGATGTAGCTATGAATTTTTTTCTCAGTCTATCATGAGCTTTAGTGAGAATAACAGAACAGTTAGTCAATTTGAAACAGGTGATAAGGTAAGATTATTACTTCTGCCTTGCATTTTTCTTCCAACTGACAAGGCTAATCTTATCAGCAAAGAAAAAGGCATTCACACTGTTGCTGAACTGCAGTCATACTCCTTAAATTAGCTTCTGCAACTTCATAGAATCTTTTCAGTTCAATTTCTTCCACCAGCTCTGTACCTGAGAGCTTTCCAGAAAGTCATGCAGCAATGAAAATAGGACCGATGAGCAGGTCCCTGAATCACAGTTTTGTGGAACAAACTGGTACATGAATTAAAAATAATTCAGAGGTTTGGAGCTTTTTCCCTAGGAAGTCATTGTGCATCTTTGGGGACTGCTGAAGTCAGCATAAGCTCTGAATTCTCCACTCCCCTCCTAACTAGGCCCCCTTTTCAAGCTGTACTCTTTTTTCCCAGCTAGGAGGAACAACTTCCTGAATGCAGTGCAGATGCCTTATTAATGGTGATACCAAAGGGAATCCCTTGAGCATGAAGCAGGCCAGAAAAAAACAGTTGTTCCTGGAGAAGAACAAAGAACGTCACCTGGCAAAATCTACCGTTTATGTCCTACTGACATGACATAGGAATTTTAGGTCTGGCTAAATCCTCTGCCATGTCTTATACAAACCCTTGACACACATCCATGAAGTCCGACTGATTTTCAGATGAAAATCGAAGAGCTGTATACAAATCTTCATCAGACAAAAAAAATTTCACTTTTTTACCATTACAGTATCTTTTTCAGTTAAAATTTGGGAAATAACACATTTTCCATCAGAAGTTATTCTGATTTCTTCACAAACATCTTTCTAATGCAAGGTGTTCTAGACGAACTGGACTACTGACACAAACTCTGCCACATCAGCAACTGTGAACCACTTAAAGGGGGGAAAGCCATCCCTTGTTTCTTCCTCCCTTAAGTGCTAGCACAGGTCACTTTTATTCCTATGTCATACAGCATTGGTTGTAGCTGTGCAGCTGTGCAACCTATCCTTTTAGCTCAAGACTGTGCCTGTCAAGCTCTCAGCTGTTTTTGGAACAGCATTCTAACTCATTTATTTTGTGTTCTGCCATGAAGCATTTAGGTGGAGAAAAAAAATTACAATTTGTTTGAAAGAAAAATAAAATTTACTATTTGCTTCCTTTCCTTCTAAATTTATGGGCCATTACTACTAGTATTTTAAAAATTTTGAATTAAATGTTTTGAGTTTTTAAGTTCAACATTAAATTCAAAATTAACTCCAATTCAAAATTTAAAAAATACTTGTAACTAATGGACCATAAATTTAAAGATCAGTTTTAAACTTCCAAAGTATAACGTCCAAACCATAATAGAAGCAGTAACAACACTTTTAGTGAAGTCTCTGACAACCTGTTTAGTACTTTAACTTAGTGATTTAATCAGCTTTTCCTAAAATCATTCTAGCACCTGTAATTTAATGAACACCCTGATGAAAGTGGGGATAGCACATACCTGATACAATTCTGAAGGCACAGCAGAAGCAGGTAGGGGTGGTAATTCCGGTATGCCTTTTGAATGACTCATGTTATATACAGAATCATTCTGTGACTAGAGAAAATTGAAAACAATTTCAAAAACATTTCTGAACTACATTGCTTTGAAAAAGATTCATTCAAAAAGAACAGAGACCTTCAGTTTGTATTGAAAATGACATATTGCAACTCCTCTAATTTCCAAACTCTTCCAATAAAAATATTTTTAATTGAATATGTGTTGTGCAGAGTTGGCAATAGTATAATACTAAAGCCTATCAGACTGTCAAACTGACAATGAAACACTCCAAGCTGTGTGAACTGCAGAACAGAAATACAGGCCTTTTCTAGGGTGAAAAAGAGTATCAGGTTGTTTTTTTTTTCAATAAAAACCCAGTTCCAGAAGAAGCTGTACTGCCAGGATGCACAGAACGCACTGAAAGGACAGATTGCTCACAAGAGCTCTGCAAATTTTTATACAAATGTAAGAATATCAAACACGTCTTAGGACTACGTTCCACCTCCTCAAGGAGATGGTACTTGGAGGTGGCCTTCCAGGACACCATTCAAAGTTCTCAAAGGATATTTTCTCTTCTTGTATTTTTTCAGGATTATTTAGCCCCACAATGTTTTGGAATGTTTTTTCAATAGCAATTTTCCTTACCAGAGGCTGAAAACTCACCCCTATTCTGTTTCAAATTTTTCTAAACCATACCTCTTTAGGAGATGCATGAGGAACAAATTCCCAAAAACATAAAGCGATACTAGCAGCAAAAAGAGGTAGAAGTACACACTGTCTGAACACCAGTGCATTAAATCACGATGAAAGAGCAAGTTATTACCCAATACAATTGTTTGAATAATTTATAATTATTTTTACATAATTTTAATACATTTTTAGCAAACGGCTATTGACTGCTGATATATGACTGGAAAACTGGGCTCCCCAAACCTGGTTTTCAAGCAGACAAAACTGTGTTTTCCTCAGTATCAAAACACAGCCCATTCAGAAACAAAATCCGAGGAAGGAGTGATCTGATTTACCTCCTTGGTGTTCTCCAGTACGCGCACGCGCACATGCGTGCTCACACACACGCACACTCTATCCCTGCTAGGCATATTTCACTACAGACAGCAGGAATTATCCTTGATTAACGACCAAAGGATTTGGCTTTTAGGGTACTCTTAAAATGAAAAAAAACATATACTTTGTTAGCAGATCTGTTCATTCTTAAAGGTATAAGCGCTATTAAGAAAGCCATTGTTCCTTCTAAAGCAGCTCTTGATTTATATGCCACCTAACCTTTCAAAAAGTTAACGTTTCCTGCTTACCCTCAGGAGCCTTGGGGACTGTGCTGGCTTCATTGTGCTTTGTCTTTCAAACTGTTTGCTGCTTGCTTAAAAGTTTGTGGTCCTCCCCCTCAAGACGAGCACCCTGGCAGTTACACGCACTGAAGAAGAATTAAGAGAACCATTTCAGGTACTACAGAAGGCATCAAACCATGTAGCTTCCTACCCAAACTGCCATGAAGAAAATCTCTCTCCCAGCTCTCTTCTTCCTTGTTCCAGTCTTCTCCCAAGTAGCCCACACTAAGCCTTCTTCCCCTCCAGGGCATATCTCTTTTTCTCCATTCCCCTTCAAGTTCACTTTTCACCTTAAACTTCCTAACTCTCTCCAGATGTCTTTCAAACAAGATTTTTCCACCCTCTCCTCTCCATTTACTCCAAAACCAGGTTCCTTCCCACTGTCTGTTCTCTTCTAGAAATGTCCCAGGGCTCCTGGGCCCAAATGCTGATTCACAGGAGATGGATCCACACCACCCACCTGTTGCCATGAGAGATAAACACACACCGAAGGCAAAGGGAAAAGAGAAAGAGAGATGTCCAGCACGCCTTACACATCCACTGGGTGCACGTGCGAGCAGGGTAAAAGCGGGTACTACCCGCAGACGCCCTCGCTACCAGTCCCTCCGCCTGCTCCAGCTCCGGGAGCTGCTCCGACGCGCTCTGCCCTTCAGTCCTCGGCTGCGTTGCCACAGTTACAGCATTGCCGGTGCTAGGAGACAGGAATTTCTGCCTCCTTCTCTCCCCACCGCTGAGGGCAAACAGCCCCTTCCAGCGCAGCGTTGCCTGGGGCTGTGGTCAGGGAGATTCGGTTCCAGAACCAACGCGCTATTGTGCAGGTTCATTTTACCCCTGAAAACTTCCAATAATTTCTCGCAGGACATTGTATGAGCTGAGCTAAACTAAACACGGCAAGGGAGCTCCCATAACAATAAAGGCAAAGTCAGGGCAAATTTTCAAAGCAAGAAGTGGACCAACAAAGAGAAAAACAAAATTAAGGATTCACACGCAAATCTGAGGCATCTCTACCAGACACGGTACCTGGAGCAGGCTCGTTGCGTTGACCCTCGAGAGAGGCCTCACGCCAGGTCCTCTGCCTACCGCAGCCAGCCCTCCAACTTAACGTGAACTCTTCACCAGTGGCTTTGGATGCCATTTTTCACGCTGTTTTCTACAGATTGTGAGGACATAATGGGCAGCACAGTTTTCCTTGTGTTAGGTCAAGATCAAAGTTGAGAGGTGTCCTTTCCTGGCCACATGTGAAATTTTCTGTCACGGCTTCAGCTGCCCTTTAACCGCAAGGCACCTCGCCCTGCAAGCGCGCGGCAAGCAGCAGTCGCGGCGCGAGCTCGCGCGGGACCGCTCCCAGCAGCCCGGCGCTGCTTTGCAACACGGGTGCTTTCCTGCTAATTCGGGCTGACACTGGCATGAAGACAAGCTCAATTAAGCAACAGTTATGGTAACTGCCGTTCCTCTGTGTACGACTCATGTTTTTATATGCGTGCTCTTTAAAGTTAAGTAAGTTACTAGGGCTGCTTGGGAAGCACTAAAAGCAGTTATTTTATATAGAGGAAAAGATTATATATGAATTTTTAGCAGAAGAAGTAATTATGTATGGTAGAAAAATTAATTACCAAGATGTGCACACTCAAACTGCAGCTACAGCATGCTTTGAAAACATGCCACAACCGTAAAGTCTCCAATACAGTTCTAAACACAGTGGAGCCGTTAAACTTTCTATTGCCATTATCACCGGCTTACGTCCCGCTATAATTCTATCAGTCAGTTTTTCCCCTATGCTTGCTTTAAAAACATATATAAAACCAAAAATTGAAATTCCCTTTTATATATAAACTCTGTATATAAACACTCTGAATACTCTTTATGCACAATTTCCTCTGTCTGCACAGATCCTTATACCTGAAGAGCTCGTTGCAATCAGCACCCCAAAGCCACAGTTAAAAGTCACACAAAACCCCTCTTTGCCTTACAAAGCCGGCATGCTCCAAATTAAACACGCCATTTATCTTGTTGCCTTTAAAAATAATGACGACACTATTAACATTCAGCTTTGCAACACTCCCACGGGTGGCACCGCTCAGAAAGCCTGCTTAACAGCAGCCACGAGAAACATGAATGTTTTATTAATCCGTGGCTGTAGTTTGCGGCATTGCAAATTCCATACAGCAGAAAGGCCTGGTCGTCAGCACAGCGCCCCGCCGGCCCGTGCCACCATCCTGAAGGCTCTACAGAAGGGCAAGGCCAAGGCGCAGCGCGACACCGCTGCCGGGGCCCTCCTGCAGCGAGCCGCCCGCTCCGGCCCAGCGGGGCCCTTTCTGCTCCCCGCGCGAGCGCCGCTCTTGCTGAAAACCCAGCAGGTTTTGAGAAACCCATCACTCTTCGCGGGGAGCAGCTCCCCAAGGAGGTCAGCCAGCCGGCGGCAGCCCAAGCACCGGGGAGGCAGCGGGGCAGGCGGGAAGAGGCCAGCGAGGCCGAGCGGGCGGCAGCCCTTCCTGCCCGGCTCTAGCTTGGCGTGCTCGGATTCAATACACGCGTTTCAGGCGTTTCTGGCACATTCCGCCGTTAACTCCCGGGCGAGCGGTCGCCGCGCGGCAGCTCGTCGCGCCCCGAAAGAGCCGGCGCCGCTCCGGCAGCCCAGCTGCCCCCAGCACCCCACAGCCGCCCCGGCTCGCAGCCCTCGCCGCACCCTCGCAAAGCCCACGCCGCTAACGGCGGGCCCCAAGGCCCTCAGCGGGCGGCGGGCAGGCTGCGGAGGGCGCGCCGAGCCCGGCGGGCGTCCCCGGCCCGCGGCCGCCTCTCACAACCCGCGCGGGGAGGAGACAGCGGCGGGAGGGCGGCGGCAGCACCGCTTCCCCCAGGCCCGGGCCGCGCCGGGCGTCGCATCCGGCGGGCGAGAGGGGGCGGCAGCTCGGCGGGCATGTGCGGAGCCGCCGCAGGTGAGAGGGGCGGCCCCGGCTGGGCCGCGGGGCGGGTGGGCGGGCGGCGGCGCCGCCCCGCTGCGGCCGGGCGCTGCGGGGGAGGCGGCAGCTCGGCCCCGGCGGCGCCCCGCGGAGGGGCCGCTCCGCTCCGCCCGGCTCGGGGCAGGCCGCGCAGCTCGCCGCGGCCTCCTCCCCTCTCCCCTCCTCCGGGCCGGGCGGGGAGGCTGGGGCCGCCGCTCGCCTCCCAGTGAGGGGCCGCGGCGGCCGTTAGCGGCCGGCGTGTCGGCGACGGGGGGGGTCGTGGGCCTCGGCTGGAGCTCGGGGAGGGCTCTGCGGGGCGGGGGGGGGGGGCGGTTTCGTGGGCCCCTGGCCCCGGCTGGAGCTCGGGGGGGCTCTGCGGGGCTGGGGGGGGGTCGTGGGCCCCTGGTCCTGGCTGGAGCTAGGGGGGGACTCTGCGGGGCTGGGGGGGGGTCGTGGGCCCCTGGTCCTGGCTGGAGCTAGGGGGGGACTCTGCGGGGCTGGGGGGGGGTCGTGGGCCCCTGGTCCTGGCTGGAGCTCGGGGTGGGGGGGCTCTGCGGGGTGGGGGGGGAGTCGTGGGCCCCTAGCCCCGGCTGGAGCTCGGGGCGGTGATGGGGGGGGGGGTCGTGGGCCCCTGGCCCCGGCTGGAGCTCGGGGGGGGGCTCTGCGGGGCCCAGGATAAACATTTAGGTCTCCTCATCAGTTCGGGTCCGCCTGGGTCACGTAAGAAAATGTGGCCGGTGGTTTCGTGTGACGGAAGGACCCAGGAATCCCTTCGCCGAGTTTTGTGTTTCTGCTGGTGGGGGGAAAACAAAAGGGAAAGAAAAGTATAAAAATACTCTATGAAAAAAGGGAGGGGCTGAATATAGAGGATGAATATAAAATGGTAATATTGACACAGTAAGTGTTTATATTTACAAGCATTCCTGTAGCAACAGTAGATTCAGTTTTCAGAGGAAGAAGATCTTTGCGCTGATGTCTTTAAACTTTCACAACTGAATATGTTCAGAGGTTTTTTTAAAGTACTTGGCCTTTTACTGAGTGTTGAAGCTGTAGAGTGTCTGGTTTCAACTCTTGTTACGCTACTCACAAAACACTAATGTAAGCGTTACAGTGATAAATTGGCTAAACAAATGGTTAGAACTGACTTTTTTACAGGTAATTTACTGGTAACGCTGCCCTCACCGTTAAATATGGGGTTACTGTTATAAGGGCAGAAGGTGAGAGTTCCCTTGTATCCTGATACTTGTTTTGGCTTGGGAGAGGCTTTAGAAGAGCTTTCAGAGACAGAACCCCTGCATTAAATTTAATCCTGCAAAGTAACGTTTTAAACTGTATAGATCTCACTGACGTGAAATCTACATTCTCTGTTTTTATAAAGGAGAAATATTTGATTTTTCGCAAAACATTTGCATGAGCCTGTTACTAACTTTACCTTAGTTCTTAAGGAAGGTTGGATGGCCGAGTGAGAGCTCGTTGTTGTCGGGAAGACTGACGATCGTCACTGAGGATTCCAGCATGCCCACAGAAATGCAGGAGCTGCAGAAGCAATGGCACTCCATGGTACAGTCCATCCACAGCAACTCAAATGTGGGTTCTGGATTGTATTCTACATAACCTGTTTATAAAGATACTCCTTTTACACTTCTTGGAATATCATATCCTGATTTATTTAAATGCAATTTTAAAAACTGTAATTTTTTTTGAGAAAATTAGCACTCCCTTTTTTAAACAAAGGCTGAGGAGCCTATGGGAATGGCTGTCCTCCCACATCTTCAGCAACCAAAAGGGAGGCCTGTTTTGCATTACTGTGTTTACTGGTAAAACCATTTTACTTAGCGAAATGCTTTTCCTACTATAAAAATAACTAAAACTGCTATACCTGTTTTTAAGGGAAATCCAATATCTAGGTATGTCTGCCTCTGTAAAAAGGATTTTCTCATCTGCTTGTTACGTTATAAGTAAATTCTTACCACTTTCTGTGGTACAGACATGACTGTAGTGTCCTTATGCTCAGTAGAGGAGCAGGTTGCAGATACTAGTGAGACATGAAAACAAGGAAGTGCATCATCTTTTTTTGAATATTAACAGTATTCTTATTTTTAAACACTTAAAACTCTCTAGATCAAAAAACAGTTATTGAAACCTCACTGAAATATGTGTGGTTAAAGGATGACCTTGTATGTGTGCATTGGTGTTTTGGGGGGGGGGGTTAATTTTTGCAAGACTGGGACTGGGAAGTTGATGAGAAACATGAATGTTGTGGGTAGGATTATATTTGCTATACGGTTACCTACACTTGCAATAAATCCTCGTGCTTGGGAAATTTAGCGCCAATGGTTACTCCCTTTAATTCAAACTCCATACTTAGGAAAAGAATGGTGCCCATAGTTTTCAAAAACGTAGCTGTGACTTTTTAAATTGATCTATGACAAGAGGTGAAAGCAAAATCTGAAATAGTTTTCTTTCATCCGCAGGTTGTTGCCTTTATGAACTCTCGTTTTGGCCAATACTTAGATGACCATCCTTTTGTTGCCTTATCACTCCTGATGTTTGTTGCGGTGTCTGCTATTCCTGTTGCATTTTTTCTGATTTTTGTTGTTGCAACAGCCATAATGGCCTGTATTGGCGTGTTAATTATGGAAGGTATTGTATGCATGCATGCATGCGTTATTTCTTTCTGTTTTAGGACATGGCATCCTTTCCTTTTTCTCTTCTACCTTCTGGAATTCTCAGTGAAAACAATTTAGGATTTCTAAGTGTAGTCCTCAGCTTTCAGCAATAGCCAGAGTCTTAACACAAGAACAGTAATCTAATTAACTGGAGCCTATTCAGGGGAAATCTGCTTACTCTTTTTAATGACAGCCACCTGGATGTAGCTAAACCAGTTATTTTGGCTATGCACAGCTTTCATTTGTGGCCTACAAAGTCTTTTATGGGAGAAATTTTTGCAGGTTCCTTTCATTTTGTATTGTAACATATGTCAGGGATTAAAACTTTCTGAAGTATGATTGCTTCCAGATATTCTGTATACCTCTGGCTAAGTCTGGCTCTGACCATTTCTTTGCCCCTTCGCCTTGAAGGGCTACTTGGGGGAGAAGTAGGACAGACTTCTAGCCTGGCATAGGTTAGTAACGAGGGGCACAGTGTTTTCCCTGACAGCTGTATATATAGGCACTCCAGTCCTTTGGTATTGTTACATGCAGAGTTTGAGAAAATGAGTTGGTCTAGTTCAGACAGATCTTCCTTCCTCATCACATAAATAGTAAACATGTTACAAGAAGTATTTCTCCTTTAGAGCACTGTCTGGGGATTTCCTACAGACTGAGGCCCTTGCTTATTACACAGATCAACTAGCTGATTGCAGTAGACAAATTTCCCTAATGGTTGAATTTGGGATTGTCGTAGAAATTATATTCTTCTAATTGACACGTATGTAAACTGTTCAAAGAACAAACTGAATCTCTTTTATTAGGTGTTGTAATATCGATAGGTGGCATAGCCCTCCTTTGTGTGCTGTGTGGCCTGGGTGTGCTCTCACTGGGAGTTTCTGGAGTACTGAGTGTTTGTTACGTCATTCTTTCAACTCTGGTCAACTACTGGTATGCTCAAAAGTAAGTAATAACATCTTAATCTATTCTCTGATTTCAAACTGTAACTGTACTATTGCAGTGATCACTCTGCTTACTAGTAACAGCTACTTTTGCAAGGTTTAATAAATCTTTCTTGAATGCTAGAGCATCTTTGGCTACCCTGATGACTTAATAAACAGCATATAAATGACTAGTCAGCAATATATATTTTAATGATTATTACATGCCCTCTTTGGCCAAAATTACAGATTTTTGTAAAACGAGTCCATACAAAACCTAAGATTAATACATTTTCCAGATATGTTTTTAGAAGATTTTCTTGCTTTGTTTGCACAAACTTGTTTTTATTAGCAAAACAGGCTGCTGCTCGCGTGCTGTCTGCCATTCATACCTCCCTGTGCTCCCAGAACTTTATGCTTGGAGGCCTCTTTCAGTCACCACGGCCTTAGTCAGGCTTTTGCCAAACATCTAGCTAAGGCACTAGCAGATTGTGCTGGAGTGCCACCTATCGCCCGCTTAAATTACTAGCAGGGAATTAAGAACGATAATCACTATTTAAGCATAGGGAAAAAGCAAAGAAACTCAATCCAACTGCTCCCTCTTAGTACTTCCTTTCTCAGTTTGCTCCTTCACAGCAGTACTTTTTGCACAGCTTTCAAGAGTACAGGAAACTTTCTGTAGAGTCCACGATGTCTTCAGGAAAACACGACAGTGCAAGGCCCGCTCTGTCCGCCTTCGTTCCAGGGCTCCCTGCTGCTTTTCCTGGGCATGCTGCCAGGTCCATATCATTGCCAAATGATTCCAGAAAAGACTTATTTCTTCCATATCATATCATGTAATAGGTAACCCAACCTACAAACCAATCATATTCACTTAAAACTTTGATGTTAGACAAACAACATTTGGTAGATCCTTCTGCATATGTTCCCATATCTTTGGAGAGAAGCTCTGGTAGACCAGCAGTTCCAGGAGTCCCACGCTTATATCTCATGTTGCTCAGCTTTCTTTGGGAAGGGTTAAAAGACAATCTTACAGAAGAACAGACTTTAAAAACCATTCTTTCCTCTCCTTTATACAGGGGTCAGATAAGGAAGCAGGAAGCTAATGGAACTTTGCTACAGAGGAGTCCTTCTGTTTTGGATCTCACTGCCAGTAATGGAAAGATTGAATAAATGGGATTCTCCCCATTTCCTTGATAGCTGCTTAACTGTACTATTCTGACCTTTACAGTATAGTAGTTTACCTGCTGAGCATTCAAACTCTGTGCACTGCTTATAGGAACTGAAAAAAATCAATACACTGCTTACATTGTTCCTGTAAAATTAATAGTAACAATAACCATTAAGCAGTGCATTGTGGTATCAAGTCTTACGTGCACGATGAAATGTTCCGCAGAATTTGGTAAAGAGATATACTAACAATAACTACTATTAAGTCAGTGACAGTTAGGTGAAAGAAGGGGTAGGCAAGTACTTGATTTCCCATTTACTACTTTATTTTTAGATGGAGCATCATTCGAGGCTTGTGTGCAGCAGGTGGTTATTTTGGTACATGGTAGATGTCAAAGCTCAGCAACACTGGAAAGGTTTTTTGAATGTTGAAAAAATACTTCTAAGCCTTAACAGTCTCTGTTAAAAAATTATGAGCATACCATGCTAATGCTTTATATTATAAGAAAAAGAAAATTGGGTTTTATTATGTGTAACTCATGGTGTAAGCTTTCACATACCTGTTGCATTATTCCAAAGGGATATTTTTCTTGTTTTCCTCATTGCCTCATCACAGCCACAGTGTGCAAATAGGTCTTGCATTTTTTTTTTTTTTAAGGTATTTAAAAAGCCTTTAAAATGCCTGTTGTGCTTCTCAGTTGTAATGTCTATGTATTTTGCTTAAACTTTTTTCATTTTTGCAACTGCTACACTGTTTTTAAGCATTAAGAAAGTATCTAACAATATTAGTTTAATAAAGTGTTGTTTGTTTAGCCAGGTTGTCTTGTTAGTGTTGTTCTATCTTAAAGTAAAAACAAGTTTTCCAGATCTACTTCCTTGAAGTTGGATTTTTATTCCTACTTGATGTTAAAGTACTGGCTGGCCAATATCTGCTGAGTCACAAAGCAGCCAGCTTGTATCATATGGGAATACTCTGCTTTCCATACCTGTAAAGTGAAAGCAGAATCTTCAGGACTAAATTACTGTAATAGGCCAGCTTTGCATGAACAAGCATGCTGTTCAACTCCAACGGGATATTGGCATCTTCTTGACAAGGAAAGACCTAGGCTCTATTTTCTGCAGACCTAGGTTATACAGCCCTTTTTTGATTCTGTAAAGGTAAGAATACTTCAGCCTAAAAACAAAACAAAAAAAAAAACTAGCTTTAAAGCTAGCCATATCAGTATATTTAACTTCATGCAGCATGTTTTTTACTCCTTGTAAAGCCACTCTAGCAGTCTTATATTTCAAAGCTTATCCAAGGGACAATGTGTTCCACATCATCTTGGTGGTCACGTTTTTCAGCTATGCTAAGCTGGCTCCTCCCTTGGACAGTGGGGTGAAATCACACTTAGCCATACTCTACATCCTGATCCCAGTTCATAAAAGGCTTTAGTATCTGCTGAATTCCAGTTAAGTGTAAAAGATTTGCAGAATAGAGATAAGAGGAGCTTCCTTTCATAGTTTACAAACTAGATGCAGTGTTTATTCTTAGAGGTTCCAAAGCTTTAACACAACCAGACCAGAAATATTTTCTCTAACTTAGAGCTGATGGCAACATACTATGAGGAGGGGGGGAGCGTACTTTCTCTACTTTGTACCAAAAGCTACTTTTGTGATTTTAAGTGACATGCAGCCTGGAGAAATCCAGCTAAAGATGAAACAGATTTCACATCAATGTGTGTGTATAACTTTTTACCTTGCCATTACTCCCCTTTTTAGACCAAATCTGCAGGTGCTGTCAATCATAGCAGATCTTTACTGGTTTATAGCAGCTGAGAATTAGGGGCAGGAAGGGAACAGAACGCTGCACTGAGCGACTGTGTGGCGCTGGCCACTGATAAGAACACACATCGCAGCTGTAAATAGCAAATTCCAACTTTATTTCCCAGTGCATCTGCTGGACTGCAAAAACCCCAAAAGACACTTATTTGCAGAGGAAGAGACTCCAGCTAGGTAGCATGCTGGGAGCTTGAACTGAAGTAGGCATTTTGCACAGGCTGCTAAATGGATTGTATTATTCCTTCTGCAAATACACTGATGCCTACTCTTAAGAGCTATGAAGAAACCAAATAAGAACTATTTTTAAGAGCTATAAATCATTATGGCTAGCAACAAAAAACAAAATAACATTTTGATTATAAATGCCTCTTGCCTTTCACTAGGCTGCTAGTCCCTGTCATTAGAAAAGTCATAGCTTGTATCTAATCTTATTTTCCAAATGCCTAGGCAGCAATACTTTCAATCTAGGAACTTACTGACTGCTAAGCACAGACTAACCATTATGAGGGAAGCAAAACAGAGATCAAGACGACCTAATTTTAGCAGAGTACATTCAATTAATGTTTCAAATTTTCTTTTGTCTTCCTTACACATAGAACTGCTGTAACTTCAAACAAACAAGCAATGTATTTTCAAGGTATGTCTCCTAGTCTCTGTCAGCCTTCCTAAATGAAGGCATAGCTCTATTACTACACTTGAGACACCTCCAAGTGAATTGAAATAGAAAAAAAACCTAGTAGGAGAGAAATAATGGTGCTGTATATCAGCTGTGCTGCCACTTACCAGGTATGGCCAGAAAATATCAGTTTTCCCAAGTACTTATTCATGCAGCTTGTACCTTTTCATTTTTGAGGCAGTCCTGCCTCACAGGCTTGAAAAGATTAACCTAAATCTTGCTGCAAACTTAAATGTTAGTTCTTTAGATTAATACAGTTCTCTGTGGAGTGACATTATACTGAGTTATTTATATTCAGCTACCCCCTAAAAGCAAAATGTGCTCTCTGTGCTGGCTAGCCTTCATCTTATTTAGTGAATTATTTACTTCCAGGCCACGTTTGCCTCTCCCAGGCACACGTTCATTGCTTGGAGTCATCAGCAGACCCTGATCACTGTGCCTTCAACACTCAACAAATGAAATCCTGCTCTCCCTGCAAGCATATTTCCAGCACTTTGCTGACAGGCAGAGTGCCTCGTTTCATCCCAATGTCAGTTTTGCAAGGCAGTGCAAGCCAGGGGAGCTGCTTTTTAACCCAGGGAACAGGCTCTGCTGAGCCTCAGAGCCGTCAGCTGTGAGCAGCTTCACTCATCTCCAAGGAATCAGCAACCTTTATTCTTCCACACAGACGACCAACATTGTCAAGCTGCTGATAGTGGCCAATTCTTACTGCAGGATGGATTTTTAAAATAAAGCCTACAGAGACCTTGAACAGCTGCAACCCCAACAGCTCCAAAGCTGTCAAAAACTTTTCTATGGTTTTAAGTGCAATAAAAAAGTGAAAACGTACATTCATATATAAGCTATGTTTGCAGGCACAGAGAAGAAAGTCACTTAGTTACAAAGGCTGAGGAAAGGCTGGATAGGGACATTAATATCCCATACAATTGAGCAACATATGTATCTGATACGTATGAAATGCACATATTTCTATACATATATATGTATACATTCAAAAGGGTGTGCATGCACAAATATGTAATGCTATACAGACTGGTTGGTGCTCTTCCATTCTAATCAATGGGTACATGTCCATACCTATGGAGGGGTGAGTGTGTGTATGCATGTTATAGAGAAGACCTAGAGGTACATTAGAGATACACCAGATCTCTGAAAGAACATAGAAATACCTCAGTTTTAATTAGTACACTTGTGAAAGCTGATAAGGAAGTGCTTTGTGTGTTGTTTTTTAGTCACAGTCACTCATTTTACATACACCTGACAAATCCATTATTGCTTGCTTTCAGAGCACTCTCACAAGAGACGAGAAAGCAGACTCTCCAGCAGGCATGTCCACACCAGTGGCCATGGCACACAGGTCTCACTTTTTCCTGCCTACACTTGTCTCCGCAGGTGACCCCAGCAGCTTGAACTATGCCAGTTGCATTGTGCCCACCCTGTTTGGCATCATCTGCTTGCTGGGCATTATTGGTAACAGCCTGGTTATCTGGACAGTCTTAAAGAAATCTGGCCCTAGCAGTAGTCTCCCAGATATCTTCATTATCAGCCTCTCCATGGTAGACTTGTTCTTCCTCCTGAGCATGCCCCTTCCTCATCCATCAGCTGCTGGGGAACAGAGCCTGGCACTTTAGGGAGACTATGCGCACCATCAGCGCCATGCAGGATGCCAAGAGCCAGTTCACCAGCACCTACCATCCCCAATGCCACGTCCATTGACTGGTACCTGGCCCCCGTGTACCTCCATTCACTTCAGGAAGCCCTCTGTAGCCATCTTCATCATTTGTGTGCCCTGGACCCTTTCCTTCCTTAGTATTACAGCTGTGTGGATGTATGCTCAGCTCATCCCTTTGCCTAGAGGGCTGCTAGGCTGTGGGATTTGTCTGCCAGAGCCCCCGGAGGGACATTTATTGGTACACTCTACTTCTTCCTAGTCTTTGCCACCTCTTTTGCACTTATCACCACAGCCTACAGGAGGATCCTGCTCAAGATGGCCAGATCTCCAGATGTGCTGACAAGCTGGAGACACACCAGGGCTCAAACTAAAACACTGACCCATACAGCAACTGCTATTTGGGCAGCCATCTTCATCTGCTAGGCACCTCTCCACATCCTACAGCTAGCCCAGCCTGCCATGACTCACCCCACCCTGCCTTTTTATTATGCCTACAACATGGCCATCAGCCTGGGCTACGCCTAAACCCCTTCATCTACATCTCACTGGGGCAAAGTTTCTGGAGGCAGCTTGCAGTCCCTGTTAGACCAGCAGCTGCAGGACAGGCTTCCTCAAATGGAGTAAAAACATTTAGGGGGACACAAGTCAGTCAGGACAACCACTGCTGCATTTAGTGTTTGTAGCATGACCTGCAGAAACAAGGGGATGCCCCAGCAGGGCCACAGAGTCTCTGCTGTGCGCAGTGATCCTATGTCCTGGTGCTAGGCACCTTTCCTTTCCCCACCAAAGGCACGGAGGCGGTGACAATCAGCTGAGCACCACACACCACATCTCCCAGGGGCTGGAGCTTCACCTTGCCTAGAGAAGGATTTCTTCTACAGCAGCATTTCAGAAAAAGTTTGGTTTGGCATTATGTCCCTATCTACATTCTCCTTGACAGATGTGAACAATATCCTCCCCAGCAGGTGGAAAAGCCTTCAAGCCCCATATTGAATGATCCACACACACAGATTTTTTTTGGTGTTAAACCCCTAGATAAGCAGTGACCTGTGGTCCAGGGCTGAGACACTGTCACTATTTGAAACTCAGGGAGTTCCACATCTGCTTCTTACTTTAGGCTAAAAAAGAAAAGAAGGAATTTAGACCATTCTGGATCTTCCCTTCCCCAAAACATGGCTTAGGAGCCTAACACATTTACAAACACTAATTAACGCAACAGTCACATTTTCATCTCATTACTTTTAACAGGCATCTTCACAAGATCTTTAACAGTGGGCAAGACAATCATTTCTTTAATTTTAAAGACAAAACTGCCCATTTTGTAGAAACAATAATTGTCAAAAAATCCATATATTTTTAAATACATTAAAATTAGCCAGACTGGTTTATTCATAGTCAGTCTGAGACAGTTCTGTACCATCTTGTTAGAAGAGAGCAGCAACCCAGGTGAAACAGTAGCTGTCTAAGTCACCAAGTTCCTTTGTAGTAGAAAGTAATGCCTGGATTTTATGTTAAAAATAAGTTCCCTACCATTAGCAGGGTATCACATGCATGTGCACATCACCAGGGTATCTCCTCAGCTACCAGTGAGCCTTTAGGAAATATGTATCTCAAAGCATATTCCCCAGGATTTTCAACATGATTGTGGGTGGCTCAATTTTCACATACCCATCTTCAGCAACCTTAAAGAATTTGGCAGTAGAAATCACTGAGCTGCCCTTCTCTGAGAAAGAAGATCAAACCTCCTCACTGAAGATAGCAACCAAAATCTCTGGGCTTTAGTTTTAAGACTACTATTCTAACTGTGTGGACCTACATCAGAGAAACATGATTAAAATAGACAAAAGCAAATATTCTTTGCTCTCCCTACCACTTCACATCAAAATATGCTCCTTAGTTTTAGCAGTGTTTGCCTTTTCATGGCAGATTAATTAACTTAAGACATAATATTTTATTTCAAGAGATAAAGCCCAGATCAATTTTTTAAATGACTGAGAATTCTTGATTAAACAAACTGCATCTAAGTTTCAATTTTAATACATTAAAAAGATAAGTTTCATCACTATCTTCACTTGATTCCAGATCCTATAAAGTAACAAAAAACACTGTAAAGAAATACCTGCAATTATTCATATACTTTGTGTAACCTGGAGGATCACTATTTCCAACCCTTTAGATGTCCAAAAACCTATTTCTTTTGCCACCTTAATGACATGTTAATTCAAACAGTTACTACAAAGCCACATCATCAGCAATCCCTGCAGCAAGGCTCTAATAGCTTCAGGAGGAACTTCCAGAGACACCCTTGCACCCGTCCCCAGAAACGGGGCTCTCAAGGCTTTGGATCAGGACCTACATGCAAGTAGAAGGCTGATGGGATCTAACCCTTTGCTAGGGGTTCCCTTTGTATAAGCAGCTACTGCTCAATAAATTCATCGGCTTCAGTGCCTCTGAGCTTATTCCAGCTCAGAGTCTGGCCACACACATGCCATTTCCTTCTGCATTTTAAATTGATTTTTTCATTTAATTCATTCTGTCATAGGCATTTATCAGAAACTGAAACTGTTAACAGGTACAAGTAGGACATAGATGAGTTCCCTCCCCTCCTGCTCCAACTTGTGTTTTTATCAGTGTCATTTCAAAGCTTCTCACTGTGCCTTTTTAATAAGGGCTGTCTTTGCTGATGTGCCATCACCATGTTAACACACTACCTGATAAGGACATGCCCAAGTGATAAAACTAGGTAAGTGCAGACCAGGTGTTTTTACTGGTGACAGTAAAGTCATCCCTCAAACAAGGGTGTACTTTAAATTATTCAACACTGTAGTAGAGCTAATACTGTTACACCTCCCCCCCCCTTTTTTTAATTGGGGTCCATCTGTTCTTAAAATCTACAAGAACAAAGATTGTGTGAGACAGCATGATGTGGCCCCATATACTTCAGGAGCTGAGGGAGACTTCAGCATGACTTCACAGATGAGTCAAGTCAGCTGGCTTGAATCAAACCAAGGTGGGCAGCTACCACAGTCCTGGTGTCCTCGTGTTCCCTCTCAACAGGGCACAACTGCAGTCACAGCCCTGCACCAGCACAGCTCCCATCCTTCGGGGGGAGCCAGGGAGACCACGCCAGGCCCTGCTTTCTCAGCCATCTCACCTTCCTGCAGAGCAAAGCAAGCCCAGCAGGAGCCTTTCCCACCCCAGCAGCAGCCATCCCCACGGGCTCCATGGCCACACGTGGGGCATGGGGACACAGCCCAGGCCTTCTGTAGTGGCACTGCCTCCCCACAAGCAGTCAGCAGCCCTGGTTTGAAAAGGAACAGGCTAGCTGTCCTGTGGCCCCAGTCCCTCCACCCTGGGGGGACCCAAACATCCCAAGCCTTTCCGAGGATACATGCAGCAGCCAACTTCACTATTTACTGAACCAGGTGCTTCAGCTCAAGCTATGGAGACTCATGCAGCTGCCAAGCAGCAGATGCCCCTTTCCAGCGCCCAGTGCTGCCTCCCATGTGCAGAGTCACTGACCCTTCCTTCCTTTTCCCCCTCCTCTTATTGCACTGTCATTCACTGCTTCACCTTCCTATATATGCCAGGAGGGCAGGACATCAGGCCTAAAGGTAACAAAGGAATCCTCCCTGCTTTTAAAATAAACTTAGGGACCTAGTTTAAATAAAACTACCTTGGTAGCACACTTAAGCAAGGGACTGAGCAGCACCAGCACTCATACAGGAAAAGAGAAGGTGCCGAGCACCAAGGGAGATCATTGAGGTAGGGGCAAAAAAAGGATTTTCCTTAAATTAAATAAGTTGCATGAAACTTCATTAAAATTCTGATTTCCCCTGCAATGTCAGGGGGGAAAAAAACCACAGCCATACTGCCTTGGGAGAACTAAAGTGAATCCTCCTGTGGGCTAGGGACAGATCTCTTCTGCACCCTATCTGCATTTTCAGGTGCTGTTATGAGACAGCAGAACTAAGATCCACAACATGCTTGACTCCTCAACATCCAACAATCCAACACCTGGGAGTGTTACACAGTCCCTCTTGCTCTGCTACCAGATACAGCATTGAGTTTCTGGTGTAACTGCTTTGAACACAATTCTAAACATTAGGAGGAGCAGAGCCTAAACCTAAGCACTTTGGGACTATTAGTATTTGGTTCAGTGCAGAACAGCAGCTGTTAATAAAAGTTCATATTCTTCACATGATTGCAGGAGTGGGAGTTTCCCCTGAAAAGTCAGTATTCCAGTATAAAACCAGAGCAAGAGAAACTACACCATGGAACTGTAGACAGTAATCACAGAAACTGATACTGGTGACAACAGAAGCAGCAGGAAAAGCAGTAGCAGATTAGCATTCAGCTTAACAGAACTGCCCAGGTTATCAAATCCTAGAGCAGCAGACATCAGTTGTGGTGGTGGTGTTACAGAGCATACAGAACCCACAGGTCAGATACCATCTACTGAGAGTAATGGGGTATGCCAGTCTCCAGATGGCCATGAGTTAATGGAAAAGCAGCATCAATACTCTCCATTCTCTCTTCCTGCAGGCTAAGTATCCTGTTAACCCTCATCCAGCTGTCTGCAGCCCTGTAGTATTTACCTTGATTACACTCATTTCCTTCAAACTGTATTCATTTGAATTTGGAAAACATCCCCTTAGGAAGGGCAGTATTGCAACAAGGCAGCATCATACCTTCTGTTCAGCCTAGAGTTTAAGCTTGTTTTATGGTGAAGAACATTAACTGCGCAAATAACACTTGAAGGGGATGCTGGCAGCCTTTACAGCTCTCCTGGCCCAGATATGCCAAATTAATAGCTTATTCCAATTCCTGGACAGATCAGGAAGAGCTGCATGTAAATAAACCCCCTATAGACAGTTGTCAGAGATCATTCATTGCTAGGCACTTCCCAATGCTTTATAATCTAAGTGCCTCCCAGGCAGAGGAGATAGCCTACTGAGCCATCAGGGAACTGCTGGCCACCAGAACAGTGACTCTGGCAACAGGCAGAGTCTTTTTCACTCTGCACAAGTCTCCCTAATATCCTTTCAAGGAAAGGGCTATCCTGCTGCATTCATAAAATGCAGGATCCAGCTTTACTGGGAACGGGCCTTGGACTATTCACAAACATTAGAACCACATAGCTAAGAGAATGAGTTTTACAGCAACATTTTAATCAAAACAAATGCAAGGGTCCAGCTAACAGACTTAAACAAAGCCTGGCTTTAATATCCAGCTGCAACAAACAGCTCATTTACAAAAGGAGCAGCTACGGATATTTGCACAACATGAGTTTAAGAACAATTGAATGGAGCCACACTCGTGAAAAGCACTTGGTAAGCCTCTCAAGATGAAAACAGTTACAAAATCCAACAGGAATGTAACATAACAGAAGATTTCAGAACAAGAGATTCAGGAAATTCAGAATTACATTTACTACAGCAAAATCTTTGCAGCCATACATTTGTACACATCATAAAATTTATCAAAAACAATGAGATGAAGACTGCTAGTCCTTTCTTAAGGAGGAGATGCACAAGAGGGAATACATGATGGAAACAGTTAAGACTGTAGAAGTGCTGTACAGAACTATCTACTGCCATAGATTATGGGAGAGCCACAAGAAAGCAAAGGCAACAAATCTCAAGTGGATCTAGTAAAATAAACTATTTTTCTAAAGTCTATAATTAACTTCATGCACTTATTACCACAAGAGAATAGAAAGGCTAAGAGTAATACAATCCAGAAAGAATGTTATTAATGAGTAACAAACATATGATCCCACTAGACACAGCTTTGTTTTTAAAACATTGTTTTTTCAGAACATTGAATAATCCCTGAATGAGCACTACAGTGACACACTAACCTAGCACACTTAAGAAAACACCACAGACAAGCACTCAATAAGCCTGAGTTTTAAGCTCTGAATTCTGCCAAGCCTAAAAGGTGGTTATTTACTTGGAGTAATTCTGGACACAGACAGGCTCTTCTGTGCCTCAGTCTCCCCCAAGCCATCAGTAGCTGTACCATCTTTCTCCATAGAAAAGCTCTCAGGTCTGCAGACAACTCAAACAAGGTAGTACTGCGACTGCTCTGACTCCCGAGAGAGAGTGCTTTCACAGAATCACAGAATCGTTTAGGTTGGAAGGGACCTCTGGAGATCATCTAGTCCAACCTCCCTGCTCAAGCAGGGTCACCTAGAGCATATTGCCCAGGATCACATCCAGACGGCTTTTGAATATCTCCAGCGAAGGAGACTCCACCACCTCTCTGGGCAACCTGTTCCAATGCTCTGTCACCCTCACAGTGAAGAAGTTTTTTCTCAGGTTCAGCTGGAACTTCCTGTGGTTCAGTTTCTGCCCATTGCCTCTTGTCCTGTTGCTGGGCACCACAGAGAAGAGGCTGGCCTCATCCTCTTGACACTCCCCCTTCAGATACTTGTACACGTTGATGAGATCCCCTCTCAATCTTCTCTTCTCCAGGCTGAACAGGCCCAGCTCTTACAGTCTTTCTTCATAGGAGAGATGCTCCAGCCCTCTAATCATCTTGGTAGCCCTTTCTTTGCAACCAGCCTAGCTATATTTGCCTGTTACCCAGATCAATACAAATACCTCAACATTTATGAGCTGTTTAAACTACAGAGTTAAAAGATCTGTTCTATGAGGCTGAGATTTTTAACAGGTGCTCTCAGCTTCATTACCTACTGCCTATTACTACCTGATCTCCAAAATAAGCCACTGCTTAGTCTACAAGAACTAGAACAAGCAGATAAAGCATCAAAAAATCTGAAAAGATTATGAACTGTACATCTCTGAAAATGAGGATCAGATCTTCAGAGATTAGTCTGTTTGCTCAGCTCTCTTCCAACCATAGTGGAAGAGACAGTGATCAGCTGGCACATCTGTAGCCCAAGATGGGCCTTTCTTTCAAGAGCTGATCAGACAGAGGCCGATGTGAAGCTCCTGCTGGTTGATGAGATGAACAGAAATCCTGAAGCTGATATTCAGTGTTGGAGGATTGAATCAGACTATCACAAACTACAGACCACACTTAAAGTCATGTTAACAATATTAGAAAAAAAGTAACATTTTCTTCCTACTGTCCTCACCTCTGCCATCAGGCTTTTGCTTTATACTGTTCCCATTTAAACAGCATGAGTTGCTTCATTTTACAGCACATGCACACCTCAAACATCCCCTCAGAGCTTCATGTTTATTTCGCTAGCAGAGGAGTTTAAAAGCTTCCTGCTCAGCCTCACCATCAGCCTTTTCAGGGCACTGCACCCACCTGGAGCTCTTCATGGGCCTACACTGCAGACCAGATCACTGAAGTCATTTTAAGAGCATGAGCACACATGCACAAAGCCTCTCTTCATTTGAATGGGCCATTTTACAGCACAGGCTTCCAAAGAGCTCCAGCAACATAAACGATCAGGAGAGTTTAGCACCCTAACAAGCACATGTACGAAGGAGAAGGGCTGAACTCTTCCACCAGCTGTCACATGGTAGCAACATCTGAACTAAGAAAAGAGTACTCATCTAGTGCAGCTCTTCTCAGCTTTTCATTCTATTTCAGCATATTTAGTAAATATTTAATTTACCATTATGCAATTTGAGTACACAAGAGGATCATGAGGTACTTATCACTATTGTGTCAGAACCAGCACACTTCTCACAAGCATCTGCTAAGCATTTAAGCTATTAGCTGCAGAGTGTTTAAGCTAAGGTTTTAAATCATTTGATGTTATACCCCATATCAGCAGGTGTGGAATAGTACCAGGCTGCTTTAATTTCACTGGGCAGAGGATGTCCAAGTCTTAGGTAGCTTAGAGAGTTTCAGGCTAAATCTTTAGAGGAAAGAAAGGTTAAAAAAATTGAGTCCCCAGTAGAAATCAAAGAACATGACCTGCCTAGCATAGTTTCTCTTTTCAAGTCCCTCATCTGAGGAGCTGGGACAACACCCCACCCAAGGTAAACAAGAGTGCATATGCCAAGAGGCATAGCTCAAGCCTACACAGAGCTGCCCATGAAATACAACACCCAGGCAGGCCAGGTCTGTCTCCTTTGGGTGCTCTGGGCCACCCTACAGGGGCAACAGCAGGGCAGCCACCACGCTCTGGTGCAAAGTAAGCACAGCCAGCAGGACAAGCAGCTGCAGGGCAGAACAGCTCAGCAACAAACATAGTCCATCAGAGCTAAGGGGACAATAGAGCTATTTCTCACAGCAGCAAAACCAAGACCAGGGAAGAAAAAAGTTTCTTCACATCAATGACATCAAGGTCTAGTGCTGTCCATGTCACCAGCAAGCACAACAACACAGAAGTTTTCCTTTCTCCCCCAGCTTGCTGCCCCTCAGGGAAGAGGGGGTAAAGCCCTGCCCACACATCCACAACATCCTCCCAGCAGGAGGAGCTGCCAGCCAGCCACCCAGTAAGGGCAGGGGGCAAGGTGAAATAGGATTTTTTTTAACTCTGAGTTGATGTCTTCAGAAGTCAGCTTTGTCATAAGGACTTCACTATAAGAGGGATCAAGATAAAAATCTGCATCTAAAATAGACACTTTAAAATACCTACTTGTGTTTGTTCCACAGCACCTTCACCTTACCCTGCTGACAAGGCATTTCTGCTTTCAGAAAGCCCTGTGACCTTTACCAGGGCAGGGTTTGTGTGTGAACCTGGCAATTCCTAAGCCAGGTGCAACACTAACAAGCACCAAGGCTCCTCCCCCAGCCATGGGCAAGGGCACCAAGTTAAAGCCAGGAAAGGGTTAGTTTCCCTTATTCATATTGGGGGTTCCCTAGCCCCTGAGCTTCCCTTCACCTCAGAGCTTGTTGAGCAAGACCCACAACACGTGCAGTTGAAGTTGGCTAGTGAACTCAGAGCTCCTAAGGAAGGCTAGTCCTTGCCTATTCAGGAAGGAAAGTAACAGCACAGAACAAATCCATATTTGACAGCACAGAATATTCACATGGTTTACAGCATTACTTTCTAGGGCAGTCTTGACTTTCACATATGGTTTATATACACCCATTCTAGCAGTTGTCTGTAGGGTGTAAATACCATTGGCCAACTTAGCTTATGTAACTTGTATAACATTTAGGCCTTCCTACCTGGAGGAAGGAAAGGCATGAAGCCAATCAAAGTAAAAATTCCTTCTATATAAAGAGTGTCCCTAAAGTTGTACAACTAGCTTTCCCCCATCTCTACCAGCCAAGTGGACTATGCAGCCCTTGACATCACCCTCAACTCTCTTTGCATAGAAGCCAGAGCTGAGCCCAAGTCCCAGGAAATATTAACCTCAGTTAGATAGAGCATATCAGCACACACTCAGGGCTTTTCCTGCACAGATGTGAAGCTAGTCAGTCACCAGATGAGGTGTTCAGCTTTAAATCTAGAGAGCTGGAGTAGATGAGACCACTCACTGTAGTGTCTTCCCTTCACTTAACCTCCAACTGGTAAAGCTGGAAATTAGTAGTGCTGGCTGTGGACCATAGACTACACCTTATACTCCCACCCCTGCAATGCACAGGCTAAGTACAACTAAAACAACCTAGAGGTTGTTACCACTTAAGACTTCCACCTTGGAAAGTGTGAAAGCAAGTACAGCTGCTGCCTAGACCTGTGACACTTAGCAGCTTTCCTCTGATTCTTTATCATTAGCATTTCACTGTACCATAACATGCTATGAAAGGTGTCACTATATTCTCCACCACATTAAACAAGTTAATCATGTCATTCCCAGGATTTTGGGAAGTCTGACTATTGCAAAGCATAGTTCACAACCCTGTCTTTGATGAGAAGCTCTAGGCTAGCACTACTTGGTTTGCACATGATCCAGATACCTCCTCCTTACTATGACTTTTATTTCCCCTGTTATGTAGGAACCATCCAGAAGTTTGATATAGAAGTATAAAGTTAATGCACCACTTAGAGCTTTGAAGAAGCCTGGAAGCACCAGCAAGGAGATGCAGGGTCAAGTCAGCAAAATACTTACACAATGAGCAGAACAATCCTAAAGGAAGTCTTCCATTAGCATCTAAGCAGCAGCTACAGGAGTCTAGTTCCAGTGGCATCATGAAGCAAACACTATTTGTTTTAGCATAGCCCTACCCACATTCAACAGATTTACTTCCACATTTTAAGCTACTGGCTATAAAGAAGTCAGCTAGTGCTAAGTTACCAGCCTTGCAAGACAGCTGTGCAATTGCTATTAGGTAGCACCATGCTTTACCTTAATCTGCAATCTCTTCAACTAAAGCCTTTTCTATAGTCCTAGCAACAGCTGAGTTTTGTGGAATCTTAGAGGTTGATTCTCACTATACTAAAAGAAATGAAGTTTTAGCTTGTCAGCCTCCCCTAGCCTGCATACCAAGGGAGATCAAAAACATCCAGTATATGGGGAGCTGCATTGGCACCAAGTCTTCCTCAGGCCTTTAGTAGTTACTGAAAGTAAAAATGATGTGTCTGTGGCCTGCTGAGATACCAAGATCAGTGTGCTGCTGTTCAAAGGAAGTCTGTTCCTTTGTCTTGCTCAGTTTAGTTCCTTGAGCATCATAGATCCACAAGCAAGCTTAAAACTACATATGAAGATTTTCCAGTCATTTATAATCCAAGTTTATTTTTAAAAGATATATTAACATACCACATTTACCATAGATGCCCTTCTCTTCTTCAGGCATTTAAGGAAAGCTAAGAATAGCAGCACTGTGGCCAGAGAGAGAATACTAACAACAGTCATTGTCACCTTGGCCCACACTTCTTTGAAGAAAGTGCTCCCTGCAAAGCAAGTAAAAAGGTATATTTGGTGAGGAGCCCCCCCCCACCTTAAACTAAGCAACATGCATAAGCAACACTCTTAATACCTTGGGTTGCAGACCATCCTTCTGGCACAAAGAGAACAGGTCCCGGTAGGCTCACCACCGAGTTCATGCCTGACTGCCCACTCTCTGTAACAGTAATGTTGAAGAGGTGAGCTCCACCTAATCTGAGGTCAGGTTAGGCTGCACTGTTTTCATGCAAAAACCTGCTTAGACATTACCTCGCTTGCTCCTAGATGGCTTAGGGCATCTTGTGAAACATAAAGGGGAGTCTGGCTGGAAACGGTCACAGACCAGGACACTGCAATGAAAGTACACCTAGGACAGAGCGAGTCACATGCATTTAGACACTAACTACTCCTACTTACTGCTTCCAAGTAGAAGGAGAATGTCACCTACTAGACCAGGGAGGGCTTTATCACCAGACATAAAGGCAAAGGTCTTCACTTCCAGCCTTTGGCGATAGTTAGCATAACTGACACCATGCCCCACAGGATGAAACACAGTCCTGTAGCTGTCCAAATCATACTCACACCTACCAAAGAGGTAGAAAGAGCAAATCAGAAGGGGCTAGGTGGAGAATACTTTTTCCAGAAGCAGGACAGAGCTCAAGATAGAGATC
Source organism: Struthio camelus (assembly GCF_040807025.1). NCBI lineage: Eukaryota > Metazoa > Chordata > Aves > Struthioniformes > Struthionidae > Struthio > Struthio camelus. The sequence continues at coordinate 9,602,389 of NC_090956.1, read as the reverse complement.
CTGCCATCCTCCTGCAAGTTCCAACATACCAGGGCAGCATTACTGCAGTACCTAGAAGGCCACCACCAGTAAAACCCCTGTACCTGGGGATGTGCTCCCAAAGAGTGATGAGAGGAGAAATCAGGAGTATCCTCCCACCCACTGCCAACAGTGGTTTTTAGTCACACCCATTAGCAGGATACTCACCCATCCACAACAATATTCCACTGGGGAAGTGAGTTTGGAGCTTGTGATGCTGTTGCCCAACAGTCATCCAACACCAGCTGGAGGTTAGGATCATTGCGGTTCAAAACCTGGACTTCCAGGAAGATGGGCTGCCGCAGGTACCTAACTATTGGGTACTGGTCATCACGATATGGATGCCTGTATGAGTCCTCTGCAAGGGCCAAAGACAGATTAGGTAAGCCAGCATGCAACAAGACAGTCCTTGGAGAGCTCTAGACTGGTTTCCTCAGATCAGCCACTTCACTAGCTGCAGTTTATCCCAGAAAGCTATACAATAATCACTGGTTTAAGACCTCTACCTCAAATAGCATTAGAGGAAACAACAGCCAAATTAAGACATCAAGCCCTCATTAAAAGCTCTATACACCAAAACAGTGCATTATATATGAACTCCCTTTCACCACAAGCTCCCATTGCTTCCCAGCCACCTGGGTCCGGAGTCAGCCTTACCTGGATAGCTTAGGAGAACTAAAGAGAGAGGACCTCGATTCATTGAGGAAGCCAGAGCAGGAAGATTGTCTACTTTTATAGTCAGGGAGGCATCACCATTGCTGAAGGAGCACAATACTGTTAGCCTAGAACAAGAAAGGAGCAGATAGGCCCATGTGCAGATACACAAAACACATGACTAGATACTGTCCAGAGAGTTTCCAAACACACCTTAGTTCACTGTCTCTTGAGATCCTACGCAGTGGAAGGTCTGCCCACAGTGCCCTCACCTCATTCTCATAGATGATCCTCTCTCCATCAAACTGAGGAGGAAGATGGACAGCAGCATTAGAATGGGCAATCCCCACTCCATGGGGCCCTCCCCAATCAATCTTGGCTAAATGCTTACCCAATACCTGGTCCCACATCCATTCAGTGGGACATGAAACCAAACCCTATCATTCAAAGAGGACTTAAAGGCTGGCTTGCATGTAGGATCTCTGAGCCTGAGTGTATCCAAGTTTAGTGGTGGTCTGGTACTGTCAGCAAAGACTTCAAAATCCATATACCCATCCTGGGTGCATACAGCAGCTGGAACACAGGTTTACATGAGATGTCACACCCAGTCTGGGGCACCTCAGTATGCCAAGAGCTATTATACTCTGGCTAGATTGCCTTTCTAGGCTAAGAACTATTTCAAGAACAAGCTATGCTGCCTGAGCAGCAGATGGGCAGAGTGCACTGCAAGAAGTTGTCACTTACCTATTGGCATGTGCTGGTCACAGGGACACTCTGGATGCATCACCATTGCCACAGTCTCCCCATGGAAGAGAAAAGCCAGTTTCAGAGAGGACATGTAGGACTGAAGTCCTGAGCAACTCTCCCCATGTAGCTGAAAGACAAGAGTTACTCTTGCAGCATCAGTACAAAAACCCCTCTGCACATAGGCCTGTACTAGAGGCCACAGGCTAAAACAGCTCCTGACACAACTAGTTTGTTAACATGCAGGGCTCCAGGCATGTCAAATACTAGCACACTTGAAGAGTAACATTTTTACCTCCAGCTGTTTATGCTAAGAGACCATGAGACCCAAGTTACTTCAAGTGATGCCTATGTGCTACAGCTTACAATCTTGATCACAGCTACCCTTCAGCAGCTACAACACACATGGTTACCTTAACAGATGCTTGGTCAAGGTCAAAACCACTGTGCACTAGCTCCCAGTAAGCACTGGGGAGTTGACCCTGCCAAAAAACTCCATGATATGAAAGATCTATGAACTCACCCTGGATTTCAGGACTCCCCTGCTAACATGCAGCTTGACCCCTCTTCTTGTGTCCAGAGCAATCCCATTTTCCTGGAGCTGGTCCATAGGAATTGTCCTATCCTCTACACCCACAGCCATAAGGGTCCCTGGGAAGGCTGGGATGGCAACAGTCATGTGTGTTGCATTACAAGCTGCTGGACCTGCAACATCATCTTTGTTACATCTTTACATCACTATCTTCAGAGCAGAAGCAGGGCAGATCCCTCCATGCCTTACCTGGTGCACAAAGCATTCTTGACTCCACTGTCAGCCTCCGTTCAGGAGGTCCATATGTGAGCTTGAGTGCCACAGTATAGAGTACCTGGTCATTTTGCTGCAAAAATAGGTAAAGTCTCATTAGGAGGGTACTCAGCTCAGGATCCACAGGGTCAACACCACAAAGCTGTATGCTATAAGACTGGCTAGTGTCAGGGTTTGCAACAGCAGTTTTCTCCCATCTCAACACACTTTCAATATGGATCTGCTCATAAGACTGCAGGTCAAATCTTCACAGGACAGATTACAGCTAGTTCCCACTCTAGTAAACCCTATCAACTGCACTACTGAGCTGCACACCAATCAGTCCCTGTTTTATAGGGCTGGGTTGTCCAGTGACAACTGCACAAGGTGATACAGCTCTGCATGCAAAGTAAGGCACTGCATCAGCTTGATACCAGTTCTGGCCACAGCCTGCCAGTGCTTTCCACAGGCCTATGGTCAGGTGACGTCTAGACTCTGATAAAGACACTATCTCCTCCATGCCAACTCTGCATGCCCCTACCTTGTAGGAGACAACTCCAGTTGCACTGAAGGCCACCTGGAATATCAGGTTGTGCCCATCAGCTAGAAAGCTATAGCCTTGCTGCATGGCTTGTCCAAGGCTCAGCTGGTGCATCCTCATTCCATCATCAATTGACAGAGTCCAGGTCATTGGAGTTACTGGAACCTGTAGAGAAGGAGATCCAGTCTTAAGAAGGCACAGCAAGGCATTACACAGTTCCTCACTCTGCAGGGCTCCAACCTGGCAGCTTTTACATTCAAGCTCCCTGTAATAACAGCACTGAACTAGGCTTCCCAGCAAGATGGGAACATCCTAAAAGACAGAAACACTCCAAGTCTGGAGACACCAGGCCCAGTTTCGGCCCTAACCCAGGCACTCCCACCTCCTCTTCTTGGAAGACCAGAGGCACCTACCACATGCTCATCACTGAAGCTTGGAATGAGTCTTGGGAAAGTAACCTGAAACAGAGAGCACAAGGGTTAGAACATAGGAGCAGAGAGCAGTTTCACCTGTAACAAATCCCTCCTTTAACTTCCCAGAAGAGTATGCTAGTGCCAGCTGTCAGCAGAAAGGGAGACAGCAGCTTCCCCTGCAACAGGGCTGGAGCCAGACTATGTGCATCACTAATGACCATCTGCAGACTAGCTCTTTGAAGAGCTAAGGGTCATGCCAAAAATGGAGATGCAGCCAACAGACCTCCTGGAAGCTGGCTAGAGATCCACCCCCCCCCCCCCAGCTTTCTGGGGATCCCAGTCACAGTCCTGGGAGACAGCCATTTTGCCTTGCAAGCCTGTCAGCATTTCCCACAGCACTCCTAGTCCTCTACTTACTGCCATGAAGTCTTTTGTACAGTTTGTTGCACCAGTAAAGAAAGGAGGGATGATTTCATCTGCATGAACACTGTTGCAGTAAGCATTGTAGGTTGCATTCTTCTCCCCTCCCATTGTGTCATTCACTATCAGCTTCAGTCTCAGCTGGTGCTGGCCATGCTGCAAGCAATAGAAGATATAATCAAGAAGAGGCAGAACTCATTACAGCATGAGAAGAAATAAAAGCCTTTGAGATTAAATTCTAAACTTTAGAGTTAGTTGTTTGTATAGGGGACAAGGACAAGATTACCTTGTCTTTAAGAGACCTCTATGGAAAGGGAAGGATTCCCTAGGAAAGCACAGAGCCACAGAACAGGCTGAAGAGTAGGAAGTACAGTGAGAACTGCAGGAATCACAAGGAAAGCTTAAGGATTGCCTGCCTGATTGACAGGCAGTAGGGCCAGAGCTGGCTCTTGGTATCAAGAGATAAGTGAATTTTTTAATCACTTGGAAGTGATGCCAGTAAAGTCTCTGCTTCTGAGAAGATAGCTTGTATTAGCCTCCCAGTTATTACTTTAACTCAGTAACTATGAGTTGATAGCTAGCATTAGTTAGCTGCATATGCATACTGATGAATTAAAATAATGCTGTAAGACTCTTGGACCTGGTCCATCTCCCTATGTTTTTAATAACTAAGCAGTTTAACTCCTTTACAAGAGGAGGCAATATCCACAGCAGAGTCTGAGGGGGTTTAAATCACAGCTGAAAGAACAAGTATTCAGATATTTTAATAGTTCATGCCAGAAGTTGCCTGTGGACTAGTTCAGGCATTTCCACTCTTCCAAAAACAGCAGTATTAAACCCCCTCCCGGCTAGGAAAAAGCCACTTCACCAGAGCACACTCCCAGAACAACCCCTTTACCTGCAGGCTTGTGCAGTTCACAAACAGGACACTGAGCAACAGCCTCTCATAATCCACCAGGGGGTCACAGGACACCACTTCCTCACCACTTGCATCTAGAGAGAAAGGGAGCTGTTAGCCCCACCAGCAGACACCCACCCCCAGGCAGCAGGCAGAGGCCCCAGTCAGGCCAGCAGCAATACATACCCACTACAGCTGCTTGCCAGGAGGAGTTGCCCAGCTCTCTGGAAAACTCAACCTCCATCCTGTCCTTGTGACAGGTCACACTCTCTGCAGAGGAAAGGCCCCAGTCAGCTCTGCCATCACACATCCTGCCAAGCCTACTAGGTAGCCCCCCTCCCCACAGAGGCAGGGGGAGGCAGCCCCAGGGCACCCAAAAACCCTCTCCCAAACCACTACCAGCCCAGAGAGGTCTCACTACCCAGAAGGTCCTGATCCCCCAAGCCACCAGCACAAGGGGCTAACGGCAGCAAAAAGCCAAACAACAGCAGCAACCTGCAAGCAAAACAGAACCAAATCAGAGGAGAAAGAGGAAAGGGCCCAGCTCCCCAGCCCAAAGAGCAAACCCCACTCACCACATCCTTGAGGTGCCTAAGCACTGCTGCTGCTCCAAGACCAGCCACATCTTCTCACTACCACCACCAAACTCATACTGAGTTGCCCTCAGTGGGATTATATAGGCCCTGGCACAGGCCCAACACAGGTGCAGCCATTCTGCTGCCTGAGGGTTTGCACCTGCCTCTCATTAAGACACAGTCCCTGGGTGGGGAAGAGGAGGACTTCCAGGAGACCTTAGGGTGATGTTAAGGCTTGGGCACTGGTTGCTGTATCATTCAACTTTTAAGGCATTTTTTTCTTTCTCTGACAGCATTCTCCCTTTATTCCCTTGCCAGATGTTGCATAGCAAAACACAGACACTTAGGCATTTATTTTTAAAAAAAGGAGATTTCTGTACCACTTAGATTTTCCGATGATTTAGAACAATTCCATTGTTGGATTTCTTTGTAATTGAGAATTTTTTTTTCTCTGTACGGGCAAATCTGCAATGCTAATATAGTTCTAAATAGGTGGGAAATACAACTGGCAGATTGAGGAAAGTCTTAGATCAGATGTCCAGACTGGAAGCTCTCTGGAGGTGTTGGCTAGAACGCCAGCACCCAGAGCTGCGGGGAAGGGGCCTAGCAAAACAGAAACTCATATTTATGTTATTTTTCAGCTTCCCTGATATCTTTGCATTTAGCCATACTTGTAAAAAAACCCAAAGATACATATTTTTTAAAGTAATTGAATTCTTGAGGTGTGAGAAAGTGAAAAGACAGATCTTAGGAACAGAAGAAAATAAATCGTACAGATGGTAATTTAGGAACGGGATGTTAAATTGGGCTTCAGGGAATAACAGATTTTGCTCACATGTATTCATCTGTCTTTCTTTTTGCAGTTAGAGACCTATGCATAGAGTAGATTTTAGGAGCTCCCAGCCTGAGTGACAATAGCCTCGTTTCTCTTAGAGACTGGCAATTTTGAGAAAGAGCTGGTCTATGGGGTGCCAAAGTGCTGGGAGCTTGGATGGGACAAGAGCATGCCTGGCAGTGTGTGTCATTGTCATCAGCATGCTCTGTAGCAAAATATTATAATTTTCCTGCAGGCAGAACACATGATTAGTGTAAGTATTTTTTAAATTTACATTATTTAGAAGCATCTCTTTAACATTCATCCCTGTGGGAAAATGGCAAATACAGAGTTAAAGCTGTCATGCAAGTGGGGGTGTCAAGCGTGCGCTACACCAACAGGCAGGCACCAGTTGGGATCCATAACTACTCCAGAGTAAATGGCACCTCATGTTAGCAGTATGAGGAGAGACAGAACCTGATGGCTTTTGCCATCAGTAGGACTAGTATGTGGCTACGCTTTGGTGAAAAAATAATTTTCCAGAGACTCCTGAACTGGAAGTCACAAAACATACACCAAGACCCTTCACTTTTCTTCTTTTTTTTTTTTTTTTACAATCAGATTAATTGTTTTCAAAAGCAATGATAATACGGAAAACTAATGAAACAAACTCTGAAGCCATACGCTAGTTTAACATATCTATTTTTATTAGGTTGGGTTTAATTAATACAGTCAGGGAGAAAAAAGGGCTTCAGGTGCCCGCCCTCGAGAGAACCGTGCAAACGAAGTACCTTCAGGCAGGACCAAATCCGACGCAAAGTTAAAACTTACCCAGTTTCCCTGCCCTGATTCACAGCTTCATTAAGTTGGTGGAAAGACTCTCAGACCTGGGGAGCTGTGGATGGTGCTCCCAGAGCCTGGCTGACCCTGGGCCGGTGCCGGCGGGTGAGGCCGGCTGGCGAAAGCTCAGTCTCGCCTCAAGTCTGAGTGATGCTGCCAGCTTGGCGGAAGGCTGCGGAGGCCTGAGCAGAGGCAGCGCATGGTCTCTAAGCAGGAGGAGAGACCGTCCCTGCCGGCTAGAGTTCACTAAGGGTTTTGCCCACCCTCAGATGCCTCGCAGCAGGTTGTGGCTTGTGTTAGGCGAAAGATGGTGTCGGACCAGACAGCGTTTGACAGGCAGAGCGATGCCACTGCCGCGGTCACCACAACTGGATTTTCCCTGCAGCACACGTTAGCAGCTCTTAATAGCAATCGGGCAGTACGTAAGTTTGGAGGATGCGGTTCATCAAAGCGCGCTAAGATAATTGGCTGTTGCTTCATTTAACATGTCTGAATTCAGAGTGTGCGACTTGAGCTACAGAGGAAGCACAGCCGTCCCTCTTCTCAAAAAATTCAGTTCCACCCGTCAGAATTGTTGAACCTGTAGGAATAATTTTGGTCTGCGTTACATAGCTAAACAGTTAATTCATGCTCTGAAGAGCAAAAACAGCTCCGTGGCTCTCATTTTTTTTTGCTGCAAAAGCTTGGCAGGTCTCCTCTCCTGTTTCTCTGCTTTTCTCTTCTACTTCTTTGACTTTCTGACTTTTGGGAAAAAAGGCATTACCCAAGACCAGCGCTGAACACCCCAGAAGCGAGGGCATCGCATACTGACCCTGGAGAGCATGGCTCACGTCCTCTTGGATGTCCTCTTCTGACACACTGGTGGTAGGACAACATTTCAGACAGCAGCGAGAGCAGGGCTCACTTTCCTTCTCCATGAGACTATTTGTAGCACTGCTGAAGTTATTAAGGAAGTTATTAAGGAAAAAGAGGCAAGAAGGAGGCGTCAGCAGCGCAAAAAGCCTCGACGCCAGGCCACACCTGCTGCCGCTGAGCGCTCCCAGCTAGGACACCTATTCCAAGGGCCGCGAGGCCGCGACAAGCAGCATCACTGCTTGCAGGGCCACGAACGCCCCCCGGGCTGCTCGCCCGTTCCCAGCAGGCAGGGCGGCGAGGAGGGGCGCGAGGTGAGGCGGAGGCGCGCCTGAGGAGGGACGCGCCTTTGGTACCGCCACTGTTATTGCCTTCCCAGTTGGGGGATAACCTTTCCCGATGGATGATGGCCTTGCTCCCGACACGACCCGGGCGGGCAGAGCGTGGGGCTGCCCCGGCACCGCCGGACTGGAGCCTGGCTGTGCCCGAGCCGAGCTCACCGCGGGACGGGGTCACGGTCGGCGCCGGCCCGTCTCGCCCAGCCTCTCCGCGGAGACAGGGTCGCTCCAGACTACATATAGCGACAGGATCCTGGGGCGCCGGGGTAGGCGTTGTGCCTGTATCAGGAGTGAAGAAATAAGCTTTTATTGTTGTTTAACTGTCGTCGTCATCTCTGAATTGTGTAACCGCGATCACCCCGTGTGACCAGCTCCGCTCTCCTCTAAGGCCCATTAGTTCCAGTGGGATCTCATTAGAGGAGCGGAGGAGACCTCCCCCTGTACGGCTTTTACCATACCACATTTGCCACTTATAAAAGTTGCGATGAGGAAATGCTGTGCTAGATAAGACCTCATGCAAAACAGATGGCACAACAACATCTCTGTTTTTCTCCCAAGGCATGAAGCAAGACTGGGCTCTGAATTATCTGGAACAACATAACTAATGGTTCGTTATCCGGAACAATATAACTAATGGTAGTCTTCAAATAAGTCTGAATAAACCCTAAATAGTTTGCTTAACTGCTAATGTCATATTTAAGATAGTTCTTAAAAAATTGGAGAAATAATCATAGACGTAACAAAATCCAATAATAAAAATCAAAACTGCTAGTTAAATAATTCATTAGTTTACAACAACACGTACCATCACAATAGGCTTTCTCCTGAGCCTGGTAAGACATTTCAATTGGAAGTGAAATGGTTTGGAAGTTCTTTTCAAACCCCAGAAGAAAAGCTTCATTCTAACTACTCAGGGAGTTTTAAAAGTTCACAATTTTGAGCCTTAGTCTCAGAAGAAAAATCTCCACTCAGGCTGAGAAATTTAACTCTCTCACGCTGAGAAATTTAACATCATTTGCTGTTGAAACATTTATTGCATTTAAATTGAGGTTTTTAGGCGGGGCAAGGATTCACAAATACCAGGATTTTAGAAATAGATGGAGATTTTGTTTGATCTTTTCTTTCTCTTTTGTGATGTCCTTTTTGTGATATAAATAACAAGAGAGTTTGCAAAGTCCTGGAGCACCTCTCCACTTGAAATGGGTTTTGCTTTACATCTAGTTAGAACTTGCAACAAAAGTTTTCCACTTAATGTCAGATGAAGTAACTGTCTTTTAAAATAAACATTTGCACCTATGACATGATAAAGATCACTTTGAGATCACCATTTTGCATGCTAAATTGATTGCCACAAAAGCTAATGAAGGTATTTCTATAGTAGAAAACAGCAGTCTTGAAAAACAGAATACAAAACTCTCCTTTGCCACGAGCTCGCGTTCATGGGTGTTGCTAGTGTTGCTAAGAGTGTGAAATTTAACCGTACGGGAAAAAACCTTGTCTTCTCTCTCATACCAGGCACTGGTGGCATGTGCAATACCTGCCTTCGTGACCCACTCGTGAGAGACTAAGAGCTTACAATACCCAGTACAGCAAATAAAATTCAATGGCAACAAGGAACAGCCAATCTAATATATTCATAACAAAGTGTACGTATCACTGTCTTCATCCTGCAATGTTTTTTCTAGTAGTTGTAAATTTAACCCAGTGCTGAGCCTGGTTAAACAGAAAATGGAATAAATAGCTTTGCGTTTTTGGTTAGAAAAGCGTTGATGGCAACGCGGGGAACTGGAAAAAGGGCTGAAGGCAAAACTGTCTTCTAATGCCAGACTGGAGGCTGGCCTGGGTGAAGCACGGTCCTTCCCCACTTGCCTGACACTGCAGGATAGCACCTGGGGACGGCCGCCGCTGTGGACGACGTGAAGGAAAACCAGGACTTTAGGTTACTCCTATGTAGACGTGTTTATTCAAAGATTAAAATCAGTTACAGGACCTGACTGACTCTCCTTGTCTTCACGGAGGAAAATGTAGGTAAAAGCTTGTTCCTGAAGAGCTCTTCAATCCCTGCCTGAGAAAATAATTAAGCGAGAAAGCCCATTTGGAGAGGTCTCCCACGAATTAGGTAGAGGGCATTATGGGAAATAAATGAGGTTGCACTCCACTCAGTAATTGCACCAATTCAAGACAATGACTTCGTTTGCGATTGCTCGTTTTGCCTCTGTAGCAGGGGACGTAATAAGCAACAAAACCTCACTGCTAATTGCCGAGAGTACGTTCTCTAAGATACAGGTTAATTCAGTTAGTCGTAGAAAACAGCTTGACAAAAAGTAACATTTATCTGGCAGCTGTCATGAATGTGACCAGAATAACAGCCTCCAGCATTTTATTAAGCTATCTATAGTCTCTTACTGATTTCTCCCTCAACTACTGTTCTAAAACTACCATTTTAGTTATTTTTCACTTAGTTATTCTTTTGAATCTCAGAATTAGAATTATGGTCCAATTCTATAAGCCTTTACTTAGAGAGGTAGCTGATAATCACTCAAGCAATTCCAGTGAAATCAATGGGAAACATTTCTAAAGAAAGTGGTACATATGTGAAAATGGGGCCTGTTCCCAGGTGAGGAGCACAGTGGAGATCAGGGCAGTGGGCGCAGGCCCATTGGGTTTCTCCTTCTTGAATTCCCTGTGCCACTTTGCGAAAATCATTCAAATTTTTTCACCTGCAGCTAAAATGGAGATAACAGTACCTGTAAGATGAATTAGTATTTGTCAAGTGCTTTAAGATTTTCTGATGAAAGGGAATTTGAGGTAAAAGGACCACACATTAGACGGTGGTTTTGCCTGCTGGGACTGGTGGACCCGCTGGCCAGTTTTGGCTGAGCGCCACCGCAGCCCTGCCAGGGCTGTTCCCAACCCACACGTTGATCTGCCTACGCAGAACAGCTCCAGGGATGTGGGCAGTTTTGCAGGGGAGAGACTTGTTTTTAGATGTAGTAACCCAATAAATGATAGGTTACAAAGGACTTCACTGGTAAAAATAACTGCTTACAGAGTATTTCATCCTATCAAAAATCAAGGATACTTTATTACTGAGGGTGAAATTTGGTCTTGTTGACATCAACGGCAAATCTCCTTTTCAAGTCAGTTGTCCCAGAACAGTTAGGCAAAAGCAGCTAAGACACAGAGAAGATGAATGAGTCCCCTCTATGTTGAAATAGTCAAATACTGCAGTAAATGGGGAATGCAGAGTCACCTCTCAGAAAATGAAAGCATTAAACATACCGCTGCCTTGTTTCTTAGGCACAGTTCCAGACGACTTTCCTGCTAGGATGAACTTTGCCTCCCTCATTTCCATCCTGAGGATGACGTCTCAACTTGTAATTATTGATTAACTATCCCTGTAATGGAAGGGTGGCTGTCCTGTCTGGCTGTCGTTCAGGCCTGCTCTGGGAAACCAGAAATTACTGAAAATGTCCACCAGGTATCACAAAGCAGCAGCTGATGGCAATTTGGAGCTCCTGAAAGAAGCCACTAGAAAAGATCTCAATACTTTGGATGAGGATGGGATGACGCCCACCCTCCTGGCAGCGTACCATGGGTATCTGGAAGCTCTGGAAGTTGTATGTCGGAGGGGGTAAGTGAATCGGGCTCAGTTTCTTAGAGCTTGTGGCACAAAGCTATAAACAGCGTGTAGCATTTCTAGTGCTGCCAATGTGTCAGACCCAAAAGGCTGAATATCCTGGTAATTTCTTCCTACGGTTGTGTCTCTTCGTTCACCTTGGTTTAGGCCATGAACCTGCAAACAGCCCTGTAGCGGCAGGTCAGCGAAGCCACATCAACAGCCCTGGGACCCTGTCACGGACATGGAGTCTGCAGGCAGCAGTCGGTAGCAACAGGGTCTGGGACCTAATCCGGCCTTAATGGAGGTCAAAGAAAAACTACTGTTTGTCTTCTGTAGAGGTTAACTTACATCTTTGAGAATAACATACTTTGAAACTAGCTCTATAAAGAAATGTCTTGAAACATTTTGAGCAAAAGAGCTCTGTCGTTTGCTTCCAAAGTGCAGTCAATGCCTGTGAAGGTCTAATGCTTTTCTGAGGCGTCGCAACTGATAGTTTTGAGATGGTAATACCTAAAATTGTTATTTCTCTGCTCTTTATATCATTACCAACTACTACCATGCTAAAAAGTTCATGATACTGTTTCAGGGGCTCAGGTAGGATCTTTGCAAACTAAAAAAAAAGAAAAAAATAAAGGAAGGTTTTATACAGGTGTACCTGCTAGTAGTAATATTTCTGATTGGAATCATTTACACATACTACATGCTTAAAATATATTACTGAAAAGGTCACTAGCTCCCCGTATCATCCTCTGTACTCTCTCTGCTTGAAGCCTATCTTTTATGCTGTGGTTCTGCAAAAAGATCTAATAAAAGAGAAGCTTTTCATGTGCAGAGATACAGTAAAGAAAATGTTTTTTTCTGGGCTGAGATGAAGATTAAATTGACCTGTATTTTCACTTGTAATAGCTGAAAGAAGATTAGAGGAAAAAGTTGAACAGCTATTTGGATGTATTTCGGTTTTCTTTTCTTAAAAATAGAACTGAAAATACAGACTATGAATAGGCATGTCATAGATTTGCTTTATAGCTCACTGAGCTCAGGTGTGGTTGTAATAGCACAACAAAAAAGACCTTTGGACTGTATGGTTATTGCTGTGTCCCCAAAAGCAGCAAAAATAGACTGACAGATTTTCAACTTGTATAATTAATACAGCTCCACGGAAATACCTAGAATCAATACAGGTTTGTCTGTGAACACAGACAGAACATCTAGCTAAGGAAACAATAACAAGATAATCTTCAGAATCTGAGGGAAAAATATATAATCTACCATATATGTTGATAGAAGTCACAGCAGATGACACAAAGATCAAAATTCCTACGTATTTGTTACTCAGTATATTTCTGACTCTATTTTTCTTGGTATAGGACAATTTTGGGATAGTGTTGCCCTCAAAATCTTCAAACATATGCATTCACCGCTATTTTAATCCAAGATTCCTTGACACAGTCCATAGACTGAGGCAGTCAGAGACAGCGCTGTAGTCTTACTCATCCCTCCTTGGCCACTGGAGAGAGCTGAACTGTGGAAGATTTTCCCTGTTCTACAGGCCAGCAATGTTTTCTTGTGAGAAAATATTTTGATTATTTTTAACAAATTCTTCCTTTCCTTGAAGTAGAGGTGGTTTCAGGGGTTTCCTGACAAAGGCACTCAGACACAGGATGGTTTTCTTTAGAGTTGTTGCAGATTTTAGGACTCTGAAGCCTGCAACACAGTCGGCCTCTAGAAAATGTGGCAATATTAACAACAACTCCCTTTCATCTTTAAACAGTTTGTCTTCCCAGGCAGTAAGAGATCTTCTCTCTGCCTGCTGTGCAGATACACGACCAGAGGCAAGAGCAAGCAGCAGACAGCAAGTAGCAGATCTGCTCACTTTTGTGAGCACTTTTGCCTCCTTCCTCACACTTGGGAAAGGAGAGAAAAGAGGAGTATGAGAACCCAAAGTAGATGTCAGACTTTATCCAAAGCCGCCCTGAGTAGGGAATCACCTCTCTAGCTTGTGAATTAGTTGAGAGCCAAAGGCTGGAAGGAAAAGAAACAGCAAACGGCTATGAAGAGACCTGGGGGGACGGATGACCCAGCACTTCTAGGCACTCCTGAGCCAGACGCAGGACAACGTAGCCCGATTGCTAAATTGGGGATTAAGGAATCTGGCTTCTAGGGCATGCTCTACCACAGGCAGGCAGTTCCCTCGGGCAGAGCCAGAAAGCAGAAATAGGTACACATTTTCCATATGTCTAAGTCAAAAACTGATCCTGAGCTGTCACCTCCTTGCAGCAATGCCTGCGCTCAGATTTGCTGTTGTTTCTCTGTGTGAGCAGCTCTGTGTCTGGGTCCACAGGGACCGCAGTCTCCCTCATCTCCCGCCTGTGGCATTGTAGTCTGAAGGATGTTCTCAGATTTAGCGCTCCTCAGATATGTTAGTGCTTTTCTCCCAGTGATATGCAAAGCCAGAGATCAACACCTGAAGGAAATTCTGTGACAGGACACACCATTTCATCCATAACACAAGGGCCGTGGAATAAATCCCCCAAGACACTTAAATGTTTAAAACTCCCAAGAGAGGAAATTCTCTTTGTAAATTTGACCCCTGAAGTTATTAAGGATTTTGGAATATGGTGAGTGCCTTGGTTATCGGGCACAGAAGATTCACGTGCTGTTCTGAACCATTGCTAATATTGATCCTACCAAGTATGAGTGAAAAGACTCAAACCAATTCTAATCTGCAGGCAGCAGTTCAGCGTGAAATGAATGCAAGAGTTAAAGAGAAAGCAACGCTTTTCACTGGCTTGAAATTCAATTGAAAAAATTTGGCATTTTATTTTCAAATGAGCTTCTGCTTTCCAAGCCCCATGAGCAAAAGCGTTTTAAGGAGAACAAAAGAGCTGACCGGGGCAGGGGTCTAACAGCAATGGAGACAGATGGGTTGTCAGGGCTTGACTCATAATCATCTACCTATTACCTATCAAAAAGGTTACTGATGTGCGCACATTAGATATATATCACTGTGATCAATGAAGAAGCCTCCTACCATTGTCCCTGCATGTGACATGCAAAAAGAACAATTTGCCAATAGCTTTTAAAATACTCTGGCCAAAAGCCACTGAAACAATTTTACCATTAACTCTAGTGAGTGTAAGTCAAAGTCTGAGGCTGCTTTCAGCAAATTTAGTGGTAGAGCGATCAGAGCTGCAAGCGCTTGTCCTTGCCCACACACAGGGTGGTTGCTGGCTACTGGTCTATCGCAGGAGGCAGGGGGGACCAACAGGGAACCAGCAAAGCCGTACCTGCAGCACCCCAGCAGTCTCGGGGCTGACACAGAGCAAGTACCCCAACCCCATCGTGGGGATACGCAGTCACACGTGGCCCCAAAGGGCTTGCTTAATTCAGAGAGGGCCAGGACTGAGCACTGATGCCATACATGCAGCCAAACTCCATCCCGGGGTAGGTAGGTGCAGCACCAGCCTAGAGAATGGAGCTAAGTCGGGTCATTTTCACTGGGGCTGTACTTCTCACAGCAAAGCTGAGTTAACCTTTTAGTACTCGTTTGATCCCAGTGCAGTGTTATGTTGGATATGTCCAGCTCACCATATGCTATTTGCCTTCTCAGAGGTGATCCTGACAAATGTGACATCTGGGGGAACACTCCTCTCCACCACGCTGCTTGCAATGGTCACGTCCATTGTGTTTCTTTTTTGATCAAGTTTGGTGCCAATATTTTTGCTCTGGACAATGATCTCCGTACTCCTCTGGAGGCAGCTGCCAGCAGAGATAGAAATGAGTGTGTCAGCATCCTGGACAAAGCCGCCACTGAACAGAACATGCTGAATCCAAAGAAAGTCTCAAAACTCAAAGCTCAGGCCCAGAGGAATGCAGAGAAACAAATCAGGGAATGTGAAAAGCGCCAGGACAAACACCAGCATGAAATGAATCAGAATTATATGAAAGAAAAGCTTGGCTCAGTAAATTCTTCCAGAGGGACACACTCCAGAGGAAAGGTGTCTAGTCTCTTTACTTCAAATACAACAACTTCTTTCTCCAAAAATCTGAAAGATACCTTCAAATTGAAGGCAAAAAAGACAGCTGGTAATGCAGGAAATCAGGAAACACAAAGCAACGGCCAAGAGGATAGCAAGGATAGAAGAACAACTGTGATGCATTTATTTGATGAAAAAGATGAGGATGAGTTACTGAATGACCTCAGAGAGATAAACTTTTCTGACAATGACAGTCAACTCTCTATTTTCAAGCGGCCAGGTCTTGGCAAGATTGTATTTGGAAGAAATTTGGCTGCAGATATAAATCCAGAAGCTATACCTTCTGGGAAAGAAAGCATCAGCTTTAAAATGTCCAGTGAGCTCTTTCAGCATGAAAATGCCGAGAACGGCAGGGAAGATGATGCTGAAAATAATGCTAATGTTCCTTGGAACGAGGAGGAACTCGTCTGGGACGACGAGGAAGGGGAGAACACGCCCCTGGAGGTATTTCTGGCATCACAGATGCTGGATGAGTTTCTTCCAGTCTTCATGAGGGAAAAAATCGATTTAGATGCCCTCATGCTATGCTCTGATGAAGATCTACAGAGCATTCAAATGGAGCTGGGACCACGAAAGAAAGTCCTGAATGCCATGGATAGAAGAAAACAGGCACTCAAGAACCCTGGAAAAACTACAGATACTCGCTTATAAACAAGCATATTTGTTTCTGGACCCTGCACACTGATTCATTATCCTTTGCTCTTTCACAATAACATGCAGTTCTCCTCAGACATCTGCTAAAGCAAAAGGCAAAGAGGTTACCAGTTCTTTTAGCATGTACAGTGAGGCCAAAATGCTTCTCTCTGGATAGATGACTGCAGTGCACAAGACAGAAATGCAAGTGTATTCTGCTAAAAGAAAAAAATTAAAGGTAAAAAACAAAAAACCTCTAGATTTAAAACTCTCTCTCCCAGAACTGTCTTACGGGGATTGGATGTTTTTTGGTGCAAATAATTTCAAATATTAGTGAAGGCCAGGCACACTGCATTCCTTCCCTTCCCTTCTTTTTCAAAACCACAATGCAAAGAGCATTCCCGCAGCTAGGGAGCTTGGAGTTTTCTCTCTTGGTTCCTGTTAGATTGCCCTTCCTGCTGTCAGTGAGACTGGAGAAACGGAACCTGGATCTGGATTTTGTCTGTCATCTATTGACTCTAATAGCCTCTGAATGAATATAAATAAAACTAATTTACAGCAACTTTCATGTTCTTGTCAGTCAAGTTTCTTGCTACTGTATTGATATTCATTTTTAAAAAGTATCAAAGATCTGACCAAGTGATGTTTGGTGTGAGTTGTACATTCTTTTCTCTTGTCTCATTAGACTGGAGAGTAATAGTAAGCTGCCAGCAACCATCATATCTTAAATGGAATCAATACTCAGTAATACTTTTAATGACAAAAAGATGAGGTTTTATTTTCAAGATTTTTGATCTGTTTTGTCTTCAGCTTGCTTCCTATAGGACAGATTTGTCACATGAAGTCCCAGAAACAAAGCACCTAGTGTTTTCTGTTGCCCATTACCTGTCTCGGCCTGAAAACTGCATGCAATGAGGTGCATGTACACCCAGCTGGTGAAAAGAGAAAGAAAATGATGTTGTGCTTCTCGGGAAGCTTCTGCTGGTTACAGTCCGTTCGAGGGCACTCACGGCAGGGTGCCCTTCAGCTGCCTTGGCCCGTTCCCTGCAGAAGCCAGGACCATCTGATACAAATTAATCCCTCTCGTGAGTCATATGAATCTAACCATGTTTTTGTAGCAGCCATGCTCTGACTAAGAGCTCAGATTTTAGAGGCACAATTACTTATTAACAGGACTTAAATCTTTAAATCATTTAAGTATTTTTTGAAAAATCTCTTTCTACAGCCCTGATACATTGATCAGCTGTGATTTTTTTTCTCCTGCATTGATGGAGACTAATCCTAGTTAATAATCCATTATTAATGCTCTTTCCAAGCATTCCTCTTTTCCAAGTATTTTTTCCTTTACTTTGATCTGTTTATTATAACAACTATTTTTTTGGCTGGACTTTATACTGTATTCTCTTCTCCTTGGACTGCTGTACCTAAGTGTGTTGACATTTTCTTCTACTTAGCAAACATACCAACTCCTGTGCTCGGCACAGGAGTGGAATCAGAGAGCATCAGCCTCTGCTTTATTAATATCAGCCCGGGCTCTGTTATTAACTTGCTGGGTTGTTTTGTTCTTAGTGAAGGGATTCCCAAACATTTGACAAGACAAACAGGAAATGGTGAATCTTACATGTTTGAAAGCATAGGACAAGGGGATTCTGTAGAGTCAAATCTTGTCATTCTTGGCCATACAACTGATTTAAATGTTCAGTGTGGTTTGCTTAGTGGGCCTATAATCATCGCTTCCCAGCCTGACTGACCTGCCAAGCTGTACTGCCATTTATTTTGCGAGGTAAAGTGATTTAGAATTGGCACCCTCTCCACCAGGGGGTTCTTTACTTGCATAAACAGATGCCTGTGACTTGTCCAAATTTAGACTGGCTGTCAACACACTATCAATACTTCCAGGAGGGTTGGACCCATTAAACGATTGCCGTTAGTACAGACCAACTTCAATAAATCCATTACTTTGCCCTTTTGGCAGGGAATTCAGTAGAAGAACAAATTCAGGCTTTGAAGTGTGCTGCATGGTCAAACATTATCCACTGCACTGCTGGGCCAAAGCTCAAGGCAAAATTAGTTCTTGGCAAATGTGGAATACGCCACAGTCTGCAGGTGCAGGTGGCTGGGGAGGGTGAAGGGGCTACTGCCCTGTTGCGACATCTGTGTCACAGCCTGGGAAGCCAGGTTTGGCCCACAGCAAACCAGCAGAGCTTCCCAGGAAAGGGAAAGATGCCTCCTGTTCATCCTGGCAACTGCAAGAGCCGCAAGCCTGTGCTCCAGGGCTCTTCCCCTTCCCACAGCGGCAGTTTTCAGGGTGGCAGAACCTAGACACAAGGAGCTGAGACCACAGCTATACTGCTCTGAAGACTTAACTTTAGTACAAGACAGTGAACATAACGTGTCTCTTCAGGCCATATTTTGATCAACCAGATTAGACCCATTTGTCCAGGGAGACACTTTCAAAACTTCTGCTAAGCACTGAGTGCCTGCTGCCAGATAGGCATGAAGGCACCTGGAGAAATTATACCTTGCAGGGACCAGGCCATGAGTTTATCCAAGTTCTAGTGAAAGTCTGGCTCTTTACATATTTATGACTGCTGCTGCCTCCAGCTATCAGAGATAACAGCAGAGACTCTCTGCACATAAAAGGATCAGTTCAGTTGTCATAACATACTAAAACACCCTAGATCCTTAGGTATCTGCAATAGCTCTATAGAGCTAGCAGATGTGGCACAAGACCTACAGGAGGCCCTTGTTCTCCTGGCCTTGCAGCTAGAGACCAAATAGATTGGGGTGAGATGCCCTGGGGCTTCCTATCTACTCTAAAATTAAATAAATGGGAAAAGATGCAATACGGCTAGCCCCTTTCTTGATGGGTGGTCTAGGAAATTGGCTCTTGGTATAAAGTAGTCATCTGGAACAATGTGGTGGTGGTGGGGAACAAATCAATTTAACTCCTATGATTAGCTGCTTTCCAAAGTTTTCCCACCAATGCCATTGCTCCTTTTATGATTTTCAAGTCTTTAATGAGTCAGATGTGGGACTCTAATTAAATAACATTTGTATAGTGCCTTCTAGTTGAATGGACTTTATGTATCACAGGTGCAATCATGTAGTCCAGTCCAAACAAAACAAATCCATGGGCTACCACAGCATCACTGCCATAGACATCAAGAGGGAACATGCAGTATGGTCAACAATTGCAAAACCCACTATCCCAGTATCACCACAGAGCAGAGCCATCTGGATTTCTTTTCACATTCAGTGAGCACATTTACCAAGAGAGAAGTCACTGCAACTGCTTGGGTACTTTATTGACAAACAGAAACGTCTTTCTTCATCTTCAAAAACAAACAGGAACAAGAACACCACCACCACCACAACAGACAAGCAACGGACAACAAAATGAAAGCTGAAGAAAAGCAATGGTATCTTTAACATACATGCAAGTTACAAATTAAAGATAATCCTCAAGAAAAACGTGTAAGAGAAGGAATCAGAGATCCAGGCTATAATTTCCAAACAAATCTAAAGATAACACTCAAGTAACTCCTATTGAAATTGAATCCAGTCCTTTTCATGGACTCAAGTTATTCAGAGGCAAAAGGGTGAAGCCAGGCTCCTTGGACCTCCTGCTGCCAATGCAGGGTAGAAACACCATGGGTTTTCAGAACCAAGTCTTTGGACTGGCTCCATCTACTTTTCAAAGTAGAGTCTGTGGCAGAGTACACGTGAAAGTAAATTGTATGTGTCTTCTTCCTAAATACTATGCCTTATCTTGAATTGCAAACCTTGTTTCACATAGGCATGGAACGGGGATAATACTGCCATAAGTAGTAAGTGAAAGTTTCCATACAGCTCTTGAATTATGGAGCATCTATGCCTGTCACATTCACCTGATGCAAGTGGAGTTCCTTATTACTGAAGTGACAGGATAGGTCAGACACATTACCGAACGTTTCACAAATGACACAGGAGGAAAAAAAGCATGTTAAAACAATTGAAGGGTAATCTTGTTACAACAAGATAAAAAAGGCAAAAGCTAATAAGGCAACCTCTGTTCTTGATATCAAGACAACCGATGGAGTTACTCAGTTTTTACCCACATGAATATATCCTTTGGCTCTATTCCCTTACTGGTCTGGTACCCTTCCACACTAAAACTGTGGCAAGTTAAACTCTGCCACTTGCTACCCTTTTCCAACTAGTTTACACCATGCTTATGATTTGGAGCATTTTTTTATGCTGCACCTGCACTGTACTCATTAACCTCTTCATACTTACTTATGCACCATCAAGGGTTTATAACACTACCTGCTTCTTCCTGCTGCTCCACTGTAATTCTACTGGCATCATTATAAAAAGATCATGTCATGTAACTATTTCTTCATTTTGTGAAAGGATTAACAGCCTGCATGAAACAGTATCCAAGTATAAATAAAATTTCATAAGGCCTAATTCCAGCATGAGATAGGAATTCATTTCAAGGCCAATAGCTATTTTTCAGGAGATGCTCGTCTTTTGTAAAGCAGCTGCATAGCAGCACATAACTGGAACTTTTCCTTATCACAGAACGGCCAAGGTTGGAAAGGACCTCTGGAGAGCATCTAGTCCAACCTTATGTAGGACATCACTCGGTTCCTCCACCAAGAGGGAATCATGAATAACCCTCCCCCAGCATCACCCACCAGGATAGCAGTATAGCAGTATAATTGCCAATTGATGCACGGTACAGCCAAGCTGAACATATCTGCCTGTATATTTGAAGCTTATGCCCCTGTAATCAGTCAGCACAGGTCCAACCTTAAAGAAACTTTAAAAAAAAAACACTTACAAACATTAATTAATTAATACCAAAGTCTCCCCCGCAGAACATAGGTAACAGTTAAAACATTTTTAGTATTCACACTTTGGGTGACTACTTGAAAACAAGAAAATGGCAACACTCCACCCAGGAACATACTAAGGAAGGCACTGAATACAGTTCCCTCACAAGTCAACACATACATAGTATAACTCTGATTTTTTGAACTCTTAAGCCTTCCTGAGCCAGGTGCTTTATTTAAACAAATAGACAGAAATTTAACTGTATGGAAACGTCATTATTTTTATATAATGAAGTCCTATTCAGGAGCATGCTCTCAAAGGAAACCCTGTGGGGTCTAAGCAAGAAGAATGTGGGGGTGGAAGTAAGGTCTATGACTTCCAGACCTGAGGCTGAGTGGGGAGGGAAGGGGTCTCTAGGAGTCCAGGGTAGGCTGCGTTCCCAGGAGAAACTGCCAACTAAATCACTGTCCATGTAACATTGGAATCACAGTTTCATTTAAAGTACTACCACCGGTAACACATCACGCTCAAATTCCAGTCTCCAACCTGATGTATTTTACCTCAGAATGAATTAACCTCTCTACAAACAAAATCTACCCACAGTTTTCTGCTACATATGTAGTTAGGGAAGAAAGGTGTTGATTCTAGAACGGTATCAAAATGCATACAATACCTGTTAGTATTGCTGCAAATATCCAATACTTGCCATTGCATTAAAAAAATATATTTGTTAGTAGTACTGCAATTATCTAATACTTGCCATGAGAAAATAGTAGAAATACTATTACTGAAGGTTTACTTTTCATTTTTGAAAGTTCTAGCAGGGCTACATTCAGATAGAACTGCTGGCCTTTATCATTAAAAGGTTCCAAGGAAACTAAGCGCAAACCATTTTTGTGGTATTTTATGGCCTTGTTGGCATTGTAGACTTCTTTAGTTTCCAGCTGACCACGAATCATAAACGAATTTTGCTGCTACTGTATCTTCAATTGCCATCCCTGAAATGGAATTAAAGTCACCTTGAAACAGTTCCTCGGGTGTATGAAATAATTCCCTGAACCGTTCTGTTCTGAGTCTGAGTTATCTAACTACACAGGAATTCCACCTCCAAAACACTTACAGTACTATGTTCAAAGTTTATGGCCATGATATACGTGTCAGGTATCCTATATGAAGTTAATATTATGGCACGAACCTGTGTTCACATGGTGACTTGGCTCTTTTGGGCACATTTAGCTCAAAGCATGGTAAACCATCAGGGCTGCTGCTCCTTCCCCCTGCAACAGCAGCTCCAACACCACTGCTCACTGTCACACTGTCTTTAGGTCAGACCTCATAACAGCAAGACTTTCGTATTGGAGCCGTGTTTATAAAATAACACTGCAGTCATGTGTTGACTAACTGAGATGGAAAGCATACTTTTCCTATTGTTTGTTGGCTTTCCTATCACTTTTCATTACATCAGTCCTATCAGATTGAGAAATAAAAAGGGAAAATGCAAATCACATTCTAGTTTCTTCTGGAGAGGGCATTGGAGAGCGCATTGCCACAGCAATTTTGAAGATGATCAGCAGCTTTCCCACGCACGGAGGACCTACTAAATAACAAGGCATTGTTTTCTGTCAGACTTGCATGCAGGAGGGGCTGTTCTTACCCAGTGATTTAAACACTGTTGTTTTCTCAGGCAGGGCTGGTTTTGTACCCTTCAGTACCTCTCCGAGTTCAGCAAAAATCTCAGCCTGTGAACAAGTACATATTGCTACAGAAACAAAAACTGGAAAAGTTCTTTTGAACTTTGTTCCTGAGTTACTTTATTTCCTCTTTATGCATGGATCAATATTTTATCATTTAATGGATCCCATGGTGAAAGAGATCATCATTCAAACAAATAATATAAAGAATGGACAGAAATCAGAGGAGTGGAAAGATTTTTCAGAAAAATAAAAAACAGCTGACACTTTCCTCAGTAAAAAAGCTTTTTTACTTTGATAGCCTTTTACTTATCCAACAAAACAAAGTTGCACACACTTTACAGAACCTGGATCTCTTATAGTAAACCCTCAAATCTCTATTTGTTCTGCACAGACAAAAAAAAAATCAGAAAGTTAAACTTAAAATATTCCCTGCTATCACATTTTTGCAGATCATTGTCTGCTTGACCACTGTCCTCCATTCTCTAGAGGCTTGTACATGTCAATCATGTCGAAATCTTATGAGAGAGTAACAGGTTTTAACAGATTTGAAAAAAAATACAAACATACTACAGAACATTCAAGAAAAGAGATCTTTCAAATGAGTACTTTGTTATTGTATTAAAAGGTTAAAGCTGAAAACATGCTAGTGTGATGCAGCGTTACACAACAGTTGAAATAGAAGTGTCAAGATTCTAGCATGGCTATACAGAAGTCCCAGTGCAAAGACTGTTACCTTTCAGCCTGTGTGTGGAAAGTCTTAACATTTACTTTTGATGCTCTAAGAGGTTTCAGTGCAGCACACCATCAGTAACACCTCATTTCAAACACAAGCCAATTGCCACAGAAAGAAGGACCACCATTTTAAAAAAGCCTTACCCCTGACAATATCACATCTCCTGATTCAGTAAGAGCAGCCTCTCTGGAATCCACAAAGAGAACACAGTTCTTCATCAGTTCATCATCCAGTTCTCTCCAGTCTGGTCTGCTTGCTCCAACAGCTAAGACAATAAAATTGAGGAATTTGGAAGAGCGTTTAAACAAATTCAAAACATGTTTTGCCCAGAAGACACGTGAAGTAACAGTGGAGATTACTGGGCGAACTATAACATACAAACAATTGACATTAGCACGGGAGACCTGTTCATTGAGGAAAAACAAACAAACAAAAAAACCACACACACACACCCCCAACCAGGATGGGCCTGAACGACTGGGAAATATATTAGATTTCTCTGGACTTCACCTCAGCTGTTACGCTGAGGTATACATGCCCTGTTTCTGTAAGGTGCTAAACCCTTCAGTTTCCATTAACATCAATGAAAGATGACATTGGGCCCAGCCCTCCAGAAGGGTTACAGCTATATATTGTAATAAGCAAAACAGAATAACTGGAATCAATAGGTCTTTCTGCATTTCAACCTGCTAAAGAAATGAACTGCAACTCTTTGAGAAGCAAGTCTCACAACAGGAAAATTTTGTGCTGGCACTGTTTCCACCTCTTTGGAAGGCTAGTCAAACTTCTCCTTCCAAATAATGCTGACAGGACAGCAGAAGAGAAAGGGAAGTAGCTCTGAACCGCCCTTCATCATCTCACACCTATACAAGAAATGTAAAGGTACATGTAACTATACGCAGTTACAAACCAAACAAGCCTTTGTTAGCAGCCCTGAAAAGTGTCACATCGTTACTCTTTTCTGCTTATGGGAGGTTCCAGGAGAATAAGATTTAATCATCTGGCAAGACAACCCCAGAAGTTACACAGACATTGTCTGCTCTTCTGCAGACAAAGGGTGACCTCAGCCTCTGGGACTGAGAAGTCAGTTTTCCCTAAAAGTCTTTCCCCTTCCCCCACAAAAAGAAAACCACAGAAACAAAAAACCCACTCATACACAGCTCTAAGACGTTCAGTATTAGATCTGTCATTAAAACATCCTTGTCAGCCACCTCTGCGTAGCTGAGGCATAAGAAAATCATCTGCCTCTGTCCATTTTCTCTTATATCCTCCCCTTTCACCAGATCACTTCCAAATCCCTGAATTTTATAGTCCTTTTATTTGATACAGACTCTCTTTATGTTATGCGTCTATAGAGGAAAATATATGATTTGAAGGATCCCTGAGTTATTCTGAACAAATCAGAACCAAAGTATTTTGCAGCAGAAACCTGCATATGCAGGCAGATAGTCAAGTGTTATTAACGAGGGTGTTTAAACCCACAGCTGCTATCATTTTCTTGTAATTTTAGAAGCGTGTCAAGTTGAGCTAGTTAAAGATTTTCACTGGAAAAAATGAAAACAAATCAAGGACCACCTTATTTTAAAATAGCAAAGCCACTATAACTTCTTCTGGGCTAATAAGAATTATACTGTACACAAATGTTTTAAAAACCATTGACTGATGTGGAATAAAAATATTCCATGTTGCCTGAATGCCTCCTCAAACAGCAGGAATGCCTAAACAGAGGGATGGAAGGCAAAGAAAGGAGAGGGGTCTCTGTGTAAATGTTGCCTTAGTGACTGCAGACCTTAATTGATTTTGGTTGTAATTCTGGCTTCCATGCCGTGACATAACACGGACAACAACATTCAGTGACAAAGGACTAAATTGAGTCTGAAAAATCGGTAGGATGCTGCTGGAATGTGGGAACTTCCAGCAAATTGTCCCCTTCGACAAGCCGCTTTTGTCTTATTACCAAGCCATTTGGAAAGTGCACAAGGTCATCTGAACCAGGCCCAACATTAATAAAATAAACAAATGCCAACATGTGCAAGGACTCTGTACAATAGTGCAGCAACATCATTATCAGGCAGATTAAAAAAGCCCCCAAACCTCCCCATAATTAAAGGTCAAATTGTGAGGTTCCTACTCAATTTCCGTACCTTTTTAACTTAAGTAAAAAAAAAAATCCGTGTGATCCAGCCCCAAAGGAACAAATAAAGGAGCTTACAAAATCAGGTGAGGAAAAGATAACAGCTACTAAGGAAATAGTAGCATGAGCTAGAATCACTTTCGGAATAATATGCTTGTATGGGGTTATTTAAATGGAGCACAAGGCGAACATCAAGCGAGCACACAGTGGCAAAGATGATGCACCACAGGGACACACACACATCCCATGATCTAGAAAACATCCAGTGCTGGAACATATAGGAGTTCTGGCTCCAGACGCTCAGGAGTACAGGGAGAGGGAACGGGGCCCTCACTAAAGGGAAACAGTCAAGACGAAAGAAGTATTTATTCCAAGAAACAGTATTGTTCTTCAACAGTTTTTGATGCTGAACTACACAGTAACAAAAGTGTCCTTTAAATGATGAGAACATAGCATACCATTGATATGGGCACCTGGTTTTACCCACTCTCCAAGTAAAATTGCTGTTGTTGCCATGGTGACAGTTATAATGACATCAGCCCCAGTAACTGCCTCCTGAGCAGAAGAGCAGATCTGCACTGGACCATTAACTGAACGGGCAAACTTCACTGCATTCTCTTTAGTACGATTCCATATCCTGACCTTCAAGAAAAAGGCCAAACATCACAACCTGGAAAATTCTCCTCACTGACATAGAATAGATAGTCTTTCAGTTTTCAGCAAATGATTACATCTATCCTAAAAGGTTATTTGATGAGAACATTAAAGGGAAAATAAGTGACTAGATTTATTGCATGGGCAGCTACATTCTGTAATGCCAGGATAACAGGTCCTCATAAGGCTGTATTTATAAAAGGTAAGTATTTTCAACAGGTGTATTTAGGAGAAAATCAAAGAAAGTTCATTCAAATATGGCATACATTGTTGTCTTTGTCTGAGGAAAAGCCTACTAATATCTGAAACTTGACTTTGTTTCCAACTTCAAAAAATTTAAGCTGGAAATTCTACAGATGTTCAGAGTATTGGGTTATCTAGAAACATAATCTAAATATGATTAATCCCTTAACTGAAACTTTGACTGTAGCATGTTTTATCTGTAAGTGCTCCTGAAACATAATGGAGAAAAATAAATGTATTCTGCTAAGATATGTCCGTTACCTCCTTAAACGTGAACAGCTCTGTGAAGATATCATAATGGCTATATGCTTGAACACCAGCTCCCAAAATGCACAGCACTTCTGCAGAAGCTGGCATTAACAACTAAAAAATATCAAAGATAACAACAGAGATGTAAAGAAAACAGCATATACATGTGTTCTATTACCTTACATATCAATAGCACAAAATAAATCAGTATCCTTAGTCCTTTCAAAGAAAAAACATTAAAGCAAAAGCTAGCATCAACTCATGTTAACATAAAACAACATTCAGTAATATAAAAATCAATTTTGTGCGAATAGTATCAATAGCACCAAAGTACCACCAAGCTTGATTTTGCTGTTTAATTTTCCAACTCTTGAAATTCAGACTCCAACATGCAACAGCATGCATCAAACAAACTCTGGGGCCTCTGCACACTTATATTAGTACAATGCACTACACCCGCGTGACTAATGAAGTGTAGAACCACTGTGTTGATATTCTGCACTGGCTGCAAATAGGACCCCTTTTCAGGGGTTGACCCTGAAAGCCATCAGTACTGAAAGTGATAGCTGTGCCTGGTAGACCCAAGGTAAGTCGTCTTTCGCAAGTCACTGAAGCCACAAATGACACCACAGGCAGAATCCAGCACTGTAAGAGGCAATCCTGACACAATCAGCATCAGCAGATCATACGTTGTGTTGAGGCAGATAATACTGCCAAAAAAGTATTTTATTGGAACCCTTTGGGCATCTTAACATTGCACAGAAAATATACTGCATCACTACTAGATAGTGGCTTTTACCATAATCTCTGGTTTCCTTTGGAAAGGAGGTCTTCTTTACTGGCACTCTGCAGCTTATTATTTCCACCTCAGTTTGTCAAAAGATTCAGAAATTAGTTTTGTCTGCTTTAGAGATGGAAAGAAGAAGAAAAAAGTTGTTCCTAAGCAGCAAGGCTAACAAAGGCTGGTTTCCTAGGGATCTGCGTACTATATTACTAATGTCCTTCCAAGTACGATGGTATTGCCTCCCTCTACTGTTTCATACCTGCCTTTTCATTGGGATGTCCTGAGCACCGTTCTGTTTCCCACAGATCCACTAAACACTACTTGCTGGGACTGAAGCATATGCATGGCTGGACTAGAGCTATTCAGAGGAAGATTGTTCCTTGGCTGCCAGCTAGTCCAAAAGCAATCAGGTAGGAGCTAAGCTCTTTTCCCTCGGTAAAAGATTAACAGGATCCGTCTTTCCTACTCAGCTGTCAACATTAAGAAAGCTTTCAGAAACTTCATACATTTGTAGATTCTACTTCTATCACATTTGGTTGAAATTGGTCCATGGATTTAAAGTTTATTAAGTTTATTTAAAGTTTATTAATGGGGCACACAGTCACCACAACCTCATTTTCTTAGGAATTAAGGAATGTTTTTTGCCTGTTTTCCTACCAGTTCAGTTCATCCACGTGAAGTTTAGACAGCAGGGGGTTTGTTCAGCATTTTTCAACCTCAGTTAATCTTTCCTCATATACAAGAGATTTCTCTAGCTATCCTGTAACCAACATACCATATCTCTAGATGCAACATATGGTAAAACTCCTCACTTAAAAACCATGATGTGTTTGTACCAGGTACTGTTAAAAATACGGATGGTTCCGAGGAGCAAGTTTTCAGATTCAGTCCCATGGCTGCTTTTGATTCTCTGGTTTAGTTCTTGCCTTTGATTCATCAGTACTTGGCAAGGGGGAAGAGAGGACTGTTGGAGTCCAGCCCCAAGCGATCCTTGTGTCTTGTTTATGCATTTGCTGTGGTCTCTCACTTCTGCATGAAAAGCTTTCGAATTGTGTAGACTCTCAACTCTTATTCTGTTACAATAAAAAAAACCTCATTGATCACATTTTTCAGTGGCAAGAACTCTGTAATGTTCCTTTCAAAAAACACTGAAGCACTGACTTCAAAGGTTTCCTGCCTAGGAGCATTGGATCTTTGAAAAGCAAATGCCATAAAGAGAACAACATGACAGCTAAGAGCTAAACTCAAACACTCCTGAAAATTTCCCAAAACAGCAGACAACAATGAAGGGTCTGATCTTGAAGTCCCTTCACCGGCCAAGCTCCTTTGAAGCCAGCAGAGCCTTGACTGCATAAGAACTGTCAGAATTAGCTAAGTGTACAATGGTTGAGATGAATGAAGTCCTATAACCTAATGTCTGAGGAATCCAGTCTGAATTGTTTTGTCCCCAGTACAAGGGACAGGTCCTTCACTCCAATTTTATGTCAGCTCAGCTCTATTGCCTTGGAGAGACTTACACTGGCATGAGGACCGCTAATAATGAAGTGGAGAGGTCAATCTTCAGTCTGATTAAAGCTGATGAGGAAAGTAAGAGGGACAGAGCTGAAAAAATACTTTTGGGTTTTTTTGCCAATTTTGGGGGGGGGGGGGGGGGGGGGACGACTGACTTTGCTATGAGACAGATGGCAATTTGGTCTCTTCCCACTATTAGAAGCCCAGCCAAAAATTGTTTAAAAAAAAAAAAAAAGAATTTTAAAGCAACGATTTCCAGCTAAAATTTAAATGACAAAGCAACCTATAGCAAGATTTACGCCACCTATTCTTCCAGCACTGAAGTTCAGGGCGGTAGTTGGGTCTAGCCATCTGGAAACCCTCCAGCAACAGCAAAAACAGAGACAGATATCTCTGAACCAATCATCCACCTATCTTAAAGCTGTCTATATTGCCCTCTGGAAACATGCCTTTTTATCTTTCGCCAGTGAATCCCACCTGTCTTGACCAGAGAACAGAACATCTAAACAAAACTGAATTTATCACCACATCTCTCACCCAAAGCCACAGAGGAACATGTTAAGATAAATACAAAAGCAGTGCAGGGTGGGGGCAAGAATCAGAGGAAAACACCTCCATAAATTCCCAGAAGTTTACAGAATAAACCACAGAAACATAGGTTGCATCATATACAAAATATTAAAACTAGCCACGACTCAATCAAAAGAGAAAAATACACTTTAAGTTTTCCCTGAAGGTACATACATTATCACAATTGTAATTTAAAGTTATATTTGAAGAAAATTCACATGGAGTGAAAGTCGTTTACATCATTCCCTCTAGCTATTTTATACATAATACCACCTAGTGAGTCTATCCTGACTTAGGACACTGAAGACATACCTTGGTAGCTATTGCAGAAACTGCAGCTGTTCGTTTTGCTGTAATCACACTGCCATCAAGGACCTTTAAAAAAAAGTCAGACTGAAATGAACAATGAAAACATGACTGAATCCCAAGCATTTTTACCCGATTCACAAGTCATGTGAATTAAGTGCTATTAGGAGACACAGACAAACATATGAAAGTAAGTAACTGCAACTACAGCAACCATATACCATATAAATCATACATAGAAATCGTGCAGATTCCCCACTCCATTTCTTTCATGCCATTCCACCAGCACAAATAGAGTAAAAACCAGTCAAAGCCAAGCACCCTTAACTCAAACATAGCCATTCCTGTACCGTGCTTTTCTGACTCTCCGATGCCGGGAATAGATTGATATAACTGCAATACACTGCACTCAACTAAGACTAGGGACCAGCGCAAGCTGGCAGCGATTCAGGGGTCCTGCACTGTCCTAGTTCACAGCAGAAGGATGACAAGGAACTATGGAGTGCACAAGCTTCAAGGAGTTCCTTTAATTTGGAATTAGAGTGTCCCACTGTGTATTAACTATCACATAAAAATGAATTATGTGGAATAAGAAAGTTACTTTCTTCCAATACAGTTTAGCAATAAAAGCCCAATCTATTTTTCTTCCCCAGTTTCAGCCCTTCGACAGCCATCATTACAAGAGCATAGGGAAAAATGGTTAATAGTCACAAATTCTAAAACAAATAAATAAAAACAAACAACAAAAAACTCCCACCACAAAACAGACCCTAAATACTATTTCCTACAAGGCCAATTGTAAGTCTCTTTAGGTTTACACTTAAAGAGGACGCAGGATCAGTTCCTTACTCAGGAAAGTTTCCCCCTCCTTCAAACACAGGGTAAACTCCTCACCATTTTCTCCCTTCCACTCACCCCCTGAGCCCACAGTTTCCCTTCAAACCGTAACTGGTTATAAGCTCTGGAGGAAAGGAAACAGAGTACACTTTAACACACGTGAAAAACATAAGGCTTTAGGCCAAGTGATGATGTCGTTAAACTTATGCCAACTTAGTAGTTAAACTTTTACCCATTTACACCAGCTCTGGAAAAGAAAAAAAAAATAAAGGTCACACAGCAGACTGGACAGGGCACTAACAGAGGAGAAAACAGAAGCATGCAGCAGACTCACAGCTTTTAAAGAGCCATTTCTCGGCTCAAATAAGAGGATAGTCGCTTGGTGAGAAGGAACAGAAGAATCCTCCTTGTGCTCGTAGAAAGTCACCAGCTTGGTTGTCAGCGCCTGGTCCGCGGCGCTGTAGGCGGGCATGACTCCCAGGAACCTTGAACGAGCAGGGTTGAGAGCGCCCGCGCCCCAACGGCCGCGCCCCAACGGCCGCCGCGGCGCCCCCCGAGCCCTGCCGAGCCTTCGGCTTCTCCCCGCGCGTTTCTGCCCCGTTCCCCGCGCCGGACCCGAGGAAACCCTCGCCGGGGCTGCGCCCCCCACCCCCCGCCCCCGCCAGGGCCCCGCTCACCCGCCGTGCGGCCGCACCGGCAGCACGGTGCGCACGGGCTGCACCACGCCGCCCGCCGCGCCGTCGGAGAAGTTGGCCAGCGCCGCCTCCAGCGCCGGTAGCAGCAGGCTGGCGCGGGGCAGGTGCCGCTCCACCTCCTCGCAGCTGATGAAGGGCGGCGCGGCGGAGCCCATGGCGAACGACGACGACACCTGTTGCCTATGCCTCCCTCCCGGCCCGGCCCGGCCCTAAGTACTGGGCGGGGCGACACCGCCCCCGGCCCCGCCCCGCCCCGCCCCGCCCCAGCCCGCGGCTCGGCGGCGGCTCTCTGCGCATGCGCACAGCCGCCCCGGAAGCCAGAGGGAAGACTCTCTATCTTTAAGGCCCAACTCTAAACACAAGCAGTAGAGTTTTGGCATTGGATCGCTAGAAAGTCCAGGCGGCGCGGGGCGCGCCGGGAAGGCAGAGTCATCCGCCGGGGTAGCCATCTTGTTCTTCTGCCGAGGACTCGGCGGAGGGGAGCGGAGCGGGGAGGATGAAGGGTTTCCCGGCCGTCGCGAGCTCCCTCTCGGTGCGCGCTGCTGCGGGGAGGGTCGCGTTCTCCGGAGGGCAGGTGGAGGCGGCTTGGCAAAGAAAGCCGTGGTGCGGATCCGCCCTCAGGCGCCTCGGGCGTGGCGATGCCCTTGGGAAGCCGGAGGGCCGAGCCGAGCCGGGCGCTCCGCGGAGGCCCGCTGAGCCGGCACGGGGCTGGGGGGGGGGGGCTTCGTTTGAGATTGCGGCTGGAGGTGCTCTCTCAAGTAGGATGAGAAATAGCTTCTCAGTTGCAGTGTTTCTTGAGGTCAATTTTAGACATACGTTGCTAATTCATAAGGAAGAAGGTTTGGAGATTAAAATTAGATGTCTTACTAAATTTGGGAAGGGAGGATTTTTCCTAGGTTTAAAATATGTGGAACAGGGTCTATAGCAAAATGAGGAATGATGTCATTAGTATCCCTACTATTGAGTATATTAGTATTTCTGTTGCTCAGTTTTTACTTTGAGATGCAAGGGGTTTTCCTATATGAAATTAAGAGCACTAAGTAAGTAGACTTTACAAATATAAAAAGCTTCTGAGAAGGGTGGAGGGGAATAGCAATATTTCATTTCAAGGGAAATCACAAGAGCCTTATGAAGGGAAGGCTCTAGTGCTGCTCACCTCTTCAATTGGAAGGCCTTCTTCTAATTTTTACTTTACGTTTCTAGGACTTGCATATGCGTCTTCTTTCTAGGCAGTGATCTGTGTATATAGGTTGGTATTATGATAGGTGACTCTTTAGGAGTCAAACTACCTACGCGAAATAAGTAAGAAAGTTATCTCCAAAGCTGTGTTTGGTATATGTGAGTTAGCGTAGCTCTTTGCTCGCTTAATTGTTATGCAGTGATCCTACAGGCTATGTAGTATCAGTAAAGATTCACAGTACACAACAGAGAAGGAAGAACAAAGTTTTCGTACAGTGCTGGCTGTTGAACTTCCAAAGACCTCCTGCAAGTCACTGAATGAGTTCCAACAGGGATATGGAAACGATCAGAGGAATTACAAGGGAATTATTATTTTTGTTCTGGGGCTTGGAGTCATTCACTGTATTTCTACTTTAAAATCAGTTGTTCTGTAGTACGTAATAGAACATGTTATGAACTAATTCAGAAGATCTAATTTCTTTGTTATGCCTTCTCTTTTAGAAAAGACTTTACTCACTTAAAGTAGCTCCTAAAGTTGCAGCCTCAGCAAAAGTAGAACGAGTGAAATTATCTCCAGAGGCGCAGGATCTTGAGGTCAGTATGAATATTTAGTATTTTTTTCCTCCTTTTTTTTTTAAACTCAGTTGAAAAAAAAGTGGAACAGTGACAGTACTTACAGTGGATCACTAAACTGTATTTTTATTGTTAATGCAGATTACAAAATTACCATATGGCTTAGTTATTGCATCTCTGGAAAACTTTTCTCCAGCTTCAAGAATTGGTGTGTTCATTAAAGCAGGCAGCAGAT
Source organism: Struthio camelus (assembly GCF_040807025.1). Lineage (NCBI taxonomy): Eukaryota > Metazoa > Chordata > Aves > Struthioniformes > Struthionidae > Struthio > Struthio camelus. Next base: position 9,568,987 of record NC_090956.1, on the reverse strand, counting down.
ATGAAACTACTAGTAACTTGGGAACTGCACACTTGCTTCGTCTTGCATCTAACTTGGTAGGTGTTTATTCTCTTTGTTATTATTTTGGCAGTGGAAGGTTTATGACTGTAAAAAGAAATGATAAATAAAATTTAATGCAAGAGATTGATAAAGTGGAAAACAATATACACTGATTCTTGGTTACCCAGGTAAAATGCAGGAGAAATGACATAACTTCCTGGAATACAAATGCTCGTATTTATTTAGAATTGTGCTCTCTAGCAGTGTCTCAAACTTTATACTTAAATTAATATCTCTATGAAATGGTATACATAGCACATATTATGTAAGCTGCAGTAAAAGGTAATTTGAATGGTTGAGATGAGCTTCATCTTTTTGTTTTTTATGGAATATTTCTGAATATCTTTTCTTACTGCTGTAATCGCGATATTTTAAGCTCCCTTTTTCCCTTCCTGTCTTACGGCTAATTGCAGTTCTGCAGGAGGCTGTGGAGGCAGGTACCTATCAGCAGGTTCAAAAAAGGATTAGACAAATTTATTGACCACAGGTCCACAAACAGTTGCTAAAAGGAATAGGTAGGAATGTACTTTCTAAAATTTCTAATACAACTATTATAGGTGCTGCAGGAATACTGTGGATGGATGATGGGAGGCTGTTCTGTTGTCATTGTCAGATAAAGAATATCGGGCTAGATGACCCATTGGTTTGGCACGCTGTGGTCATTTCTGTTGTTCCTATTTGTCTGGCTGTAGCTGTAGATATAAACACAGCCTCTCTTGCATACTGACCAGGCTGCGATGATTAGAGCTGTACAGCACTGCAAGCATGTTTTTGACTGCTGTTTTATGTGTTCAATCCACTTCAGTTTCAGGCAGGAAAAAAATATATATCCTAGTTGCTTATTACTTCCTTCCCAAGTGCTGCTGGAAGTTACTCCCCAGAGAGCTGTCAGCGTAGTAGCGTGTGTACGCATTCCTTGCCCTGGTTCTGTCAAGCTTAACCCCTTTCAAGCAATTATTAAATGTTCCAGCAAACCTGGATCATTGTCACAGAGTGGGGCTGGGGAACAACTGTGTGAGCAGTTACATTGGCAGGTCAGAGAGGATGATCAGCGTGAGGGGGGAGCAGGGATGCAAGTGAGTGTGCTATACTCAGTTGCAGCCTGAACAACAAGCATGACTTGTCTTCTGTCAGCCTCCTTGCTTTAACATTTTAAGAAGTCTATGCATTGGGGTTTTATTTCGTTTGATATGAACAATGCATCTTCAGAATCCTGAGATTTTTTTTCTTCCCTATGTTTTAATGAACGTGAGTTCTATATAAATGAACAGACAGTGTTTCAGCTTTTTTAAGCACTGGACAACCACAGGCAAATCTGTTCTTAAAGTAGTTAAGATTTTATGCAGCCTTTTCTTTGTTTGTTTTCTTTTAATAGACTACTAAAGGAGCATCTTCTTTCAAGATTACTCGCGGCATCGAAGCTGTTGGGGGTAGCCTGAGGTTTGTAACTACACAAATAATCTGTCTTGGTAAGATGCAAACAAGCTATATGACAAAAGAAAACTTAAAGCAATAAGCATTACAGTATATAAGTGGATAAGCTTAATACAGTAATGGCCTTTCTGAATAGTGCAGGTTGACAATGTCTTTTGTACATACATCTCATTTTATTAAAGTTCAAGGATGCATCCATGAGTTCTACTGTAAAAATACCTCTCAGTTAAGGAAATACAAGTGTTGTGTACCTGGAAGAAATATTTGCACAGAGAGTTTGATGTTCTTCCAACCTTTTCAGTCTTCTAAATTAAACTCCTTGAAGTCTGTAGGGTTTTTTTCCCCAATATTTTTGTCTTTGGTGAATAGGTAACACTCATCTTTTGGCAATGTTGGGAGCAACATGGACAGTATCTGGCTTCTGTGATTTGACTATTTAAAGCCTAAAAAAAAACAAGCCCCAGAAACGTAAAAAAGGGATCTCACTATGTTTGCTTTGTTGCAATGTATCTTAAAATTGTCCAATGACATTGTTTTACATAGAATTTGGTTAAATGCAATGTTTTAAATAACTTAAAACTCTATACTTTTTGTTCTCGTTAAACAAAGAACTTTGAAGCAAGTGGAAAGGGTAGAGTACGTTGTCTACCCAAAAAGAATTTCTAAATTGCCTTGTTTGCTACTTAGACGCATTTTTACTCAAGTTTTACTATTCATCCTCATTTATTCTTTTACCTTGAATTATCATGCTGTCTTAAATTCTAATGATTGCAAGACATTTATTATTACCAACGTTTTTTAAGGTATGAGTTTTACGTGTGTCTGTTTCTGCTCTTAGCACTGTGCATGTTAAAAGTGCTAATATATCATTCCTTTAAACAGTCATCTTGAATAGATTTAAGGTTACTAAATGTTCTAGTTGGTATCTTGCTGAAGATTTCAAACAGTTGGGAATATGTGTTAAAATCCACTTCTTAGGTGTTCTCTGCTAAAATAGGTTTTATATTTTTTCCTCATTCAGTGTGTACTCAACAAGAGAGAAAATGACTTACTCTGTTGAATGCCTGCGTGACTATGTGTAAGTACCCAGACATGCAGTGAACTGCGTTACTGCGTGTTTTCTATCAAGCTAGTCTGTAGTAAAATTACAGAGACCTATAATTTTAAAGGGTAGGAGTAATACTAATTTTAATGTCTATATAGTCAAATCAATAAATTACCATATTAATATTCAGCTTCTGTATTCATTTTCTCGGCATATGGATGCCACACAACTGAAGTTGAACTCTCGTACTCTGTACAGTAGTGCTAATACCTATTCTGACTGCAGTAATATATTTTGTTGTTAATGTGTTTGGTTATGGATTGGTTTGAATTGCTTTTCACTTTAAAAGATGCATATGCTACTTCTGTGGTTTTTTTTTTTTTTTAATTCCTTTGTAACCTTTTTCATCTAGTGATACAGTAATGGAGTACCTCCTTAATGTCACTACAGCTCCAGAGTTCAGACCGTGGGAAGTAACTGATCTTCAGCCACAATTAAAAGTTGACAAAGCAATTGCATTTCAGAACCCACAAGTTGGTAAGTGTATTTTCTGATCCATTGTGTTATCTTCATGGACATTTATTTCAAAATGCGAAACTTTGGAAAAGTAGAGGATTTTCTGTAATTCATTGAGATGTAAACAGTGTTTTGTAAAAGGCTTGGATTTGAATGAGCACTTCACGTTTCTATACAAAAACTGTGTGTATTTTCATTGCATTGAAAATGCATTCCACTTTTAGATTTAAGTTTAGGCTAGCGGGTTAAAAAAAAGCTGCAAACACAAATCTTCAGCTAAATTGATCATATTCCAATATAGCTGCCTTACTTGAGGCTTAATCATCCAAGTTCACCAGGCAATTCTGTATAGTAAACATTATTTGTACTACTCCATTGATCTGAAACGTGCTCACTTTTGTAACCCGTTAAAAGTGATGACACAATGTTGGAATTTGGAAAATGGCTTATGTTATATTATATTTAGTTTATATTGAAGTAACACTGCTTTAGAAATTATATTAAGAAATTATTTTAGAAATTATGTTAAGAACAATCGGTGTTTCAAACTTGTATCAACTACAGGGTAAATTCGTAGTAATTTCATACTTTTAGTTAAAATCGTGTATTCAGAAACATAACAATAAAGAGAAGTGTCAGCTTTGTCTTGAGGAAACGGTATGAACAAGTAAAGGGGAAGTATCAAACAAGAATAAGTACAATACTATGGAGTACAAGAAAAAATATAATGAGAAGGGAATTGAAGACATTAGAATCCTTCATCTGAATACAGAGATGCACGAGACATCGTACAAAGCTACAAATAGTATTAAAACGATAAACAGTCTGTTCTTTCTTCTTCAGCTCAAGAACAAGGACTGCTTATGGTGAAGAAGATGAATCCGAAACTAATTTAAAGCGTTTTGATTTTTGTTGTTTTTTACTACTCTCCTTTCCCCCACACTGACAACATTGATGGTATCTGTAGTGTGCTGTTGAAGTCAAAACCGGTTGAGCATGTACAGGTTATTGAGAATTTTTGTAAGTTGCAAAACAATAGAAACCCTCAGGCTAGGTTCTGTTGCCTAAGGAGTTGGATGAAACTTTCATGGGTATTGGATTATTCCAGACCTGCTTTTGCTGATCTTGCAGTTGAATGCTTTAAAATGGACCCCAGCTTTGTTTCAGTGGAGTAGTGTTTAGTTTCATTCATAATCTTCATTAAAAGTAGCTATTATGTTAATAACCATCATTGACCCTTTGTTCCTCTTAGGAGTTCTGGAAAACTTGCATGCTGCAGCTTATAAGAACGCTCTGGCAAACCCCTTGTATTGTCCAGATTACACAATTGGAAAAATTACCTCTGAGCAGGTAGGATTCTTCAATTTCTGTTACAAATCTGTTCCTCAAGTTCCTTCACCAAGGATACATGGCAAGGAAATGAATTTTGGAAATAGTCTGTCTTTATTATCTTATTAGTCTGGTGCTAAAATAATTTGTTTCCTTAAGCTTTCAGGTTTCAGAATAGAATTCACATTCACATTTAGAAAGGCTGTTAACATCTGGAGCTTTCTGTTGATAGTAAGACTGTCAGTGAAATGCAAGTGTTCATATATAAAGGGCTTTCATAGCTGTCACTGAAGAAGGTGTAAAATGCTGTTCTATAGACAATTCCTTTCAGAAGTATTGGGGGTGGATGCATTAAGATTTACGAGGTCTGAACAGTAGATGCAGCAATGACAGAAGTACACTTGCCATTGTTGTTCTTTATACAAAATACCCTAAAATGTGAATTTACTGTTGCAGCTTCACCATTTTGTACAGAACAATTTTACAAGTGCGAGAATGGCGCTTGTAGGAATAGGTATGTATTTTCTTCAATGCACATTGCAATTCATAAAGGAAAGCTACTGTAGAACTTTGAGTTACCTATAGAAGTAAAACGTTAAGGTACCTTTAAAACACTTGTTTTTGTATAACGGCTATAGCTTTCCAGAACCATTACATTCTTTGGAATAAGCTGTTGTATTGCAGGTGTGAAGCACTCTGACCTAAAGCAAGTTGCAGAGCAGTTTCTGAATATCAGAAGTGGAGCTGGGTCTTCTGGTGCAAAGGCTATTTATAGAGGAGGTAAGCACATTTCTTGTATTTGTTCTGAATGACTGATTTTCTAATTATTATAATTATAATATTGTTCAAAGATAGAACTGAAAATTATGCAGTTATACTACGTGTGGTACATGGGAAGGGTATCGTCTATCTAAATAAGCAGAGGATGAGAGAAAGCAAATATCCTTCTTCTCTCGCTCCCCCCACCCCATGAAAAGTTCTGGGATAAAACTGAAAACTGAACCCCTGTCTCCTGCGAAGCTTTACCTGCAAGATCATTTATTCTATAAAATGAAAAACAAACTGGCAGACAGCTTCTCTTGGCATTTTCGGAAAGATTTCCTTAAGAATTGGGGGAGATGGGAAATAAAGTAAGGACTGTCTAGAAATAGTGGAAGGCTTTGTTGTGGGGAAGATCTGTTGACCATGTTAAGTCTTTCCTACAAGACAAAGCAATGCTTAGCTTTCTCAAAGCAATATCTTGTACTAATAGCTGTCTTTCAGCTGAGGTATCAGACTACTCTGTAAACAGGGGAAAAATATATAAAGTTTCCAACATTCAATGTTTGACTGCAATAATTTCTATTTTTTTTAAACAGAATAGATATTTTTATGAACAAAAGTTACGCTGCTTTTCTGAATATTTGTTCTCCGGAGCCTCACTGAGTTTTATTAGTGCATACTATGTGTGGTTTTGGATTAGATTAAAATGAGGAATAATAACATACTTGGTTTTCTGCCTTTTTGAATGCAAAGG